>NC_056725.1:516245856-516607523 GCF_019279795.1 Protopterus annectens
TAAGCCATAACCACTGCCATGCATTTGGTAAACACTCTGGGGGCTGTTGTGAGACAAAGGGCAGTGCTCAGAACTGATAATGACTGGCTCCCCCTTTGCCACCTGGGCGGCATCTTCCATTATTGCCCCCTCCTCTTCCCCTGGAGTGGGGTTCACTGCGTGTGTTCTGAAAGGCTCCTTGGAACTTGCAGAACCACATTTTTCCTCCCTTTTGCCCTTTTGGGTAAGGTGTAGTAGGTGTGGAAAAATGGACTCCTATGGCAGAAAGAGTCTTTCCATCTTGTTCACACCTAGTAGGGGTCTCCTTGATGTTAGGCCCGAAAAAGGACGAGCCATCAAATGAGGTATTAACAAAGGAAGACTTGAAGGCTTCCGCAAAGGAACATAAGCGCAGCCAGGAATGTCTCCGAATAGCTATTCCTGAACCTTCTGCCCAGCTCGTACCATCAGCTGCATATGAGAAGAGACGCATGGACGAGTTAACTATAGAGTTAAGGGTATTGAGCTGGGATGTAACCTTATCAGGAACACCCTCAGCTGCAGTGCTCTGTAGAGTATCTCCAAGCTCTTTAAGAAGATCTTTCTGGAGTCTGGTAAAGTGTGTCAAATAGTTGAGCGATCGCATATCAAAAGTCACTGAGCTAAAAATGCATTTCCCATACCTGTCCATAATCCTGGAATCTCTATAAGAAGGATGGATAGTAGAAGAGGTTTCAGACATCTCTTTCTTGGTGGCCACCACCACCACAATGGCATCAACCGGCACTCCTTTAGTAAGAAACAACTTGTCCTGTGGAGATGTAATAAACTTGTTGGGCCTCGAGGGTCAGGTTCCACAGTATCAGGAGACTCCCACACCCTACCAGCAACTAAATCCTTCAATTCATCGAAGGGTGGAGTCACCCACGAGGTGGAGGGTCGAGACCCAAAAGCCTTCAGAAGCACCGACTCATCATCAGTAGGGTTAACGGACTGCCAGCCACCCCTCTGTCTTAGGATCTCAAGGATATCAGCAAAAGAGATATCCTACGAGGGGGACCGTGGGTACCCTTCTGATTCCTCCAAGTCAGTGTCTGATATGACAGACTCCTGCGGGGAGTCTAAATGCCTCCTCTTGCAAAGCTTCTTCCTGGGAACCTCGTCAGCGGGAGCTTCTGGCGAGGTCTCAGTAGAACATGGGTCACCCAATGGGGCTACCTGAGGCTCTGGGTCTTGACGCTTTAAGGGGACCTGTGATGCAGAGGTAGAACACGGCACTTTTAGGATGAGGAAGTAGGCCCTGATGAAGTGGGTGTCTTTGAAGACGTAACTCTCCTCAAGGCATCGAAGGCCCCACTGGTCCGATGCGAAGAGGCAGCCGGTTCCGAAGAAGATGGCAACCTCCCCGGCACCGAAACAGTGGGCTCCGAACCAGAGGAAGGAGCCGAGCTCATACATGCTGAAGCTCTGAGAGGAAGGGTCAGAACTGACATATCGGTTCGATTCTCCCCCCCGGAGCCAACCAGAGAGTGTCAGCTCCCAGACTCCTCAAAAGGCATCAAAGTTGTCTGAGTCGACAGAGCTGATGGCACTGGAACAGGCCTTGGCTCTGAGGGTTCCACGATCATGAGTTCTACCCCCTCCGGTTCCGAAGGCCCTGCTCAGCATGGAGGACGAGCAGACACAGTAGGCAAGGACGTCTTCATCTCCGAAACCAGTTGGGTCGGAGCCGACAGCAATTTGGCTAATGCTGGGTTCTGGAGGAGCCTCTGCACCACTTGGTCCACATCCACATCGGAAAGGCTCCTCAAAGAAAGAGTCGAAGGGATCGATGAAGCCACCGATTGCAAGATTGGTGATTTCAAAACTTCAGAGACCGGCTCCAATACCTTTAATCAGCCACAGTTCAAAGAAAGAACTATATATCTATACAACTGCCTAGACAAACCAAAACACTGGCTAGGCTAATACCACACTCTATGCTAAACAGTAAAATACTTAAACAGCTATAACTGTCTAGAGAAACGCACACTAGCTAGGATAAGCAGTTAATGACTCAAAAGCTATAACAGTAAAGATTCAGCTACAAAGGATTACAGTTATAAGAGTTAAGAACACTCTAAAACGGGTTAAGGACTAACTAAAACGTGGCCAATGAAAGGCCTAAGAGCATCCGCTCTAAAAATGAATATATTTCATCAGAAATAATTAAAGAAAGTGACTAAATACTAGTCTAAGATAAACTAGAACCAAAAAAACACACTTTCTTATAGATATATAAAAAAAAATTTGAAATACTGGCCCGAGCTCCACTCTCGACCTCCGATTTGTTGCAGCGGCAAACTAGATCTGAGGTGAGGCAGAGAGCATCATGGGATAGGGACTTGGCCTCAAGCTACTCGAAAACCTCGAGCTTGTGAAAGTGACCGACTCGGAGCCGAGGGATCGGCTCCACATCCATTTGTAAGAATGAACAGCGAGACTGAACAACTTCACATCATCAATTTTCTGGTGAGCTATATTGTTCTCATTTTTAGATATCAATTGGTAGGAATCATTATCATATAATATTTGCAATATACTACTAGTATAATCTACAGAGTCTGTGACAACTCTTCCACAGGCCCTCGTCAGGCTTCAGTATTATCAATATTGTTAGAGGAAATGTTAAATAATATTTCATTTTCACTGGAATCTAAATTACCCATATAGGAATGGTGCCGTTTGTTCAATATTTGTCTGAGGTGATTCTCACAACTCTTCACAAACGCCTGTACTAATGTGTTCAACAGGGGATTAATGACACTAGGTTTATGTATACTACCATTATTAGTGCTACATGAACAAACTTCTTGGTGCATAAGATGGCCAGATTTAATTTCCTAGTGAACAATTTAAATTCAGTAACAGAATCTACTGTATCACCATTGGTTGTTGGTGCAAAAAAGCAAACCCTTTTTCGAACAAACTAAAATGAGTTTTGGTGATATTCTCACAAAAATCTTATATCCATTATAGATGTAGACAATTCCACCTTGAACTATATCAGGAGGTGAAATCACCTGGTTGTCCTGGTTCAATAACTTCTGTCTCTGAAACTTCCTCTTCCCCATCTTTTCTTCCCCTTTCCCTCTGGCCTAATGGATTGTCCGCTTGTGGGTTTGTCCTGCCTTATGTTTGTTTGGTGATCCTTTCTGATCTCCTCAATGGGGGAAATTCCTGGGGATTGTCAAAAAAAGTGCTATAATCACCAATATTGCTAATGGCCTCATGGCTGGCTTCATCACATTTTAAAGAATGTGCATAAATACCACCACCAATCGCATTGCTCACATTTTGGTCAAACTTATTACTGCTGTTAACAACCTTAAAATAACTGGACAAAGGATAAACAGTATTGTTAGCATAGTCTGTTTTAACATGTTCAATTTTCTTATGCTTTTTGGCAATAACAACATCGGCCAGATAGTCTACCTTGTTATATTACTGAATATAAGAATGTGCTTAAGTGTAAAACGACAAATCAGTCGGAACAGTACTGTCCAATTTCATTAGTTCTACTAACAAGTCCTTAATTTTTACTTCATTGTCCTTAATCAGAACTTCCATTAATTCACACTCATGACGATCAAACATATGCGTTAATTCTACATATAAAGCTGTATACTGTCCAAGCTGTTATGAAACTTCCAAGTCCCGAGTCCCTTGGGGACTCCTTTAACCTTAATACATTCCTTAACAATGCAACGTCTAAACTGTAGATTCCTTAATTTTTAGCAGTTTTATTACTGAAAACATCTAACTGCATAGCTAATGATTGTGTACTTACATAAGCATAATGTTTGAATACAAATGAATAAGCTTTCCCCAACCATTCGTCAAATGTGAAATCTCTCTGTTGAACATTAATCAAGTATGATCATAGTTGATACCATCTCTAAAATTGCACTTGGATATATCATTCTGTGGTAAAATGCTGCTATTTATGAAACTGTGGTTGCTGTTGCCTAATCCCATACTAGAGGCAAAGACTTGCGATTCTGGAAATGTGAGTAATCCATTACATGAAGTGTCACTGAGCATATGACCAAATCCACCATTGTGATTAGTCAGTAATCCTGAACGTCCACTTAGTGTTCAGTGTTGTTCACCATTTGAATGATAAACCCGATCAATTACTTGTGATAGGTTGTTTTGTCATTTAAATGTGGATTTTGAACATTGTAACTTTAGTTCTAAAGAAGTTCTACTCATACGGGACATAAGCGCTCCACTAAAGTTTATTAAATATTTCCAGTGTGAAATTTGATGGTTTTGTGGTAGCCAAGAGTTTTGTGTCCAATTACTTGCATGGTTCTCATAAACAATATGCCCTCATTTGCCAAGATGTCCTCAAACCTACCTGAATGACAGTTTCCCTGGGGGTTTCCTGCCCCTGTATGGTAATGGACACATCCCCTCATAAGGATGAATGAATGGGCTTAACCTGACACAGAAGGGGCTTGATTTTCAGCAAGCAAGGGGCGAAAACATAGAAAAAACTCTGGCCCATCACAAGCCAAACAATTTCTTGATGGGATTTCTAAAGAAAGTACAGTTGTGTAAGAACATACCAGCAGATGATGTCCTACTGGTCACTGCTTTTGTATTCACTTCCAGAGGTAACCTGACATCCGTCTGGTATACCAAAGCCAAAAAAAACTTCTATATAATTGTACGTCTGCCATATGATCTAAGGCCATATGGATGGGGGTACATAAGTGGACGTAAAAGCATATGATCCTCAGATTATCTACTGCCAGAAGACCCTAGAGAAGCCAAAGTAAATACAGCAAAGAAAAAAAACAAAGCTAAAAGGAAGGAAGATGAGCTGCTCCCCCCTCAGAAAACCTGGTGCATAGGGATTAGTACAAAAAGAAAAGGGGGAAGGAGGGAGGGATGCAATACTGCAACAGTGATCAGTAGGACATCTTCTGTTATAGTAAGTTCTAACAGAACTGTATTATGTCCTTCCTTAGGTCAGTGTTGCAGTATTTTAATACTCATGGTTGATTCCCAAAGTTTAGAAGCTGAATAGTGTGGATGGACAAGAGACAGAGATGCTATCAATCCCAGGAGTATGGATCTAGCAAAAGAAATCCTTGATTTAGAAAATATGTCCTCTCTATAATGTTTTGTGAGGCTGTGTACAGATGACTAATTGGCTGCTTCCACAAAGCTTCTTAGAATCTATGTCTCTGAAGATGGCAACACAGGAGGACACTGCTCTGCTGAAGTGTGTCTTCACAGGTGAAGACAAGGAACTTGACATGGAAGGAATAACAAAAAGAGAAGGATATTGAAATCCAGTTGGAGATTGTTATTATCACGGTAGAATCTGAGTCGTCTGTGCACATCCAGTGAGTGGAGAAGCCTCTCACCCCTGTTCTGTGGGATTGCAAAGAAAGGAGGTAAATGTAAAACCTGACAGAGAGACAATTCATTGACCTCCTTGAGCATGAAAGAAGGGTTAGAACTAAGAAAAAATGTATCCTTATGAAAGATAAAAAAATGAAGGGTGCCCAAGAAGGCTTGTAGCTCAGAAATATGGGCCACCAGTAAAACAGTTTTCCTAGAACAACACTTTAGTGAAGCAGAGGCTGCTGGTTCAAAAGGTGTCAAGATAAGTTTTTCCAAAATAAAACAGAGATCCCATGGGGGTAGGATAGCCCTCCTAGGTGAAGGACACCCTTTAAAATCTGTTTGACTTCAATTCTTGAGAGCAAGAGGGGATTAAGATGCATATGGGCAGAAATGGCAGACAAGTTATCACTGATAGAGAACTAGGCTAGTCCAATTTTCACACAAGTAGGAGAAAATTGTAAATAACCCCACCTGGAAAGGGTTCTCATTCTTCTTAAGACATCAGATAGGAAATGTGTTACATATGGAGATTTAAGACTTTCTAGTGGTAATTTTTCCTGCCTCTTACAGCACCTGCAGCATGTCCTTCAGAAAACTTCTAAAAGGAATTAAAATTCTAACATCCATAGTGCCACACTGAGAGACTATAAGCTGGAATGAAGCAGGGAGCCTTTTCTTCTGTGTGACTAACTCCAGTTTGTGTGGTAATTTGTAGTGATGGCCCTTGGCTATGTAAAGAAAACAACAAGAACCAGTGCTCCCTGGGCCAGAAAGGCGTCACCAGCAAGATTTCTGGTATGTAGTGATGACTTCTCAGGCTGAAGGGACAAAGATAGCCTTTTTGACAAGGACCAAGGAAGGAGGGGTTATTGGAAAGCCAGGTGGGGGGCGACTTGTCTGTAAAAGGTGGTTTTCTAGACTTGGAATCTCTGCTAGGTTTGTCATGAGATCTTTTCCTGTGCCATTTCCTGCCCTTCTGAGAGGGCTTTTGGTCTCTGTGGACAAAAAAGTGGGCTTAGCCAAGTAACTTCTCTGATATATAGGTACTGTTGTGAGAATAATCTCTTTAAAGTCCTGCATTATTTTATCACTCTTGCCAAATCTTGAAAATCTCTGCTGCAAAAGGGCCAAATAAGATTTCGATGTGAGGGGGGGGAATCCAAAAGTGTGGCCATAACATTCTCAAGGGGAAACAAACTGTATGCAAAGCCAAGCAAATCTTCTAATAACTTATCTAGTAGAAGTTGGAAAAATCATCTGCGGCATCACAGCTGCATTTAATGAAATGCCTTGTAACGTGTGCAGGTTGTCCAAATATAGACATCACTTGCTGATTAGTGTCAGAATCCTTGTGGTTATCCATGGTCTTATTTAAGTCTCATAAAATGGACAAAAACATATTTTGTCATTTGAGTCAGGTAATTTAAAGATCTAAACAGAAGAATGTCAGAGGTATAAACCGTTCTTAAAACACCTGTCCATGGGGCTACTATCTCTGTCAGATGGCAAAACATAAAAACCTACTGAGCCTCTAACACTGGCTGGTCAGTGCAATCAGAAAAAAAAAAAAAAAAAAAAGAAAATGATCTGCTATAGGATTTTTGTAGAGAAAATTAAGGTCCTTGGGTACCTTATAAAACCTATCAAGCTTCTTCAGAGCTGTAGGCTGGGAATCAGTAGAATTAGAAGTGGATGCAAAGGTATCCAGGAAGGCCTCCAAGACTGAAAGAACATGAGAAGCCACAGTAGCCCCTACCTCCTGCAAATTATAGGACTTTTTTTTTCTGAATTTCAGTCATCTGTTAGGATTCCCATTCAAAATGTTGCATCATTTTAGTTATATATTATCTTATAATTTTTTGGAGTTTAATGGTAAGGTTTACTAACAAACTAATGGAGTAGCTATGGGGGCCGCTATGGCCCCAGGCTATGATAATTTGTTTATGACTAGATGGGAGAAGGTATATATTAAAGCTAATAGTTATTATAAAAATGTTTTGTTTTTTGGTTGTTTTATTGATGACCTTTTTTTTATTTGGAGGGGTGACTTAACTGAGTTACTATGCTTTTTGCAAGAAATTAATGCTGCATGTGAATATCTTAAATTTACTTGGAATTATAGCTATTCAAGTATTAATTTCTAGGATGTTGAGGTATTTATTTATTTTATTTATTTTACATTTGATGACCGGGAAAGTCCGACTGGACACAGGTCCATTTTCAGCAGAGGCCCGGGGAGGATAGCTCCATTTAAACAATTGCTAAACAGATACAATTATAAGAAACAGCCTTGCATTCTTAATACACACATATAAAATATCATCTAACATTGCAGCACAGGCTCATGTACAGCACATAGTTGTGTTTTTAAATGTAAACAAATGGCATATAGGAGTGTGTTTAATATTTAATTATAGACATACAGGTTAATACCATCGGAATAAAACAATTTTAGGAAGGAATAAGAAATGTAGAGGCTAGGCAGAACTGGGTCATCCTTAGCAGTATGCTAGTATTACTGCTATGTGGCGGATTAGCCTGGGGAGTCACATGAGCACAGCCAGTTGCTAAAATAGTGGGTTTTGAGTAGTTTCTTAAATTGGGGGGCAGAAGCTGTCGAAGTTATGTGAGTAGGAAGTGAATTCCAGGTTTTTGCTATTGTACAGGCAAAGAAAGTTTTACCAGCTTCATTCCTATGTTTGATGACGTTTATGAGATTTTGGTCTGTTGCTCTTAGGACTCAGATGGTTGTGTGGGGTTGTATTAGATTTTGTAGTATGGGGGTTTTGTCAGGGATGTAGTACAGTTTGTGGGCTATGGAGAGCTGTGTAGTAAGTAGATGGGGTAATTCAAGCCATTTGAGCTGCTTGATGGAATGACAGTGATGGTCCCTATTAGAGGCACCTGCAGCAAACCTGGCAATCTTGTTATAGCAAGCTGTCATTTTCTTTTGCTCACTGTGGCGAAGATTCGTCTGGATTGGAGAGGCATACAGTAGGATGGATAGTAGGTGAGTTCTAGCAATAGTGGCTTTGGTATGGTTAGTCATGAATTGCCTGTTCCTATATGAGACCAAGTTTTTTGTGCACTTTTTTGATTGTTTGGGCTATGTGTATGTCAAATTTAAGTTTGTTATCAATTACTACTCCTAAGAGTTTGTTGTGTGATGTTGGGGTGATTAGGATATTATCTTGGGGGTTTATGCTGAAATAATTGTTTAGTGCAGAAGATCTGCCTGGAGTGAAGAGAATTAGGCTTGTTTTTTTGGGATCGAGTAAAAGTTTAATGCTAGAAAACCATGCTTCAGTCAATGCAAAGTTGTGTTGTGTTATTGTTCGTAGTTCGCTTAGGGTTGAGGCAGCACATATGATAGTTGTGTCATCAGCATATTGCACTATAGAGGCAGAGGGGGTGGATACAGCTATCTGATTTGTAAATATGGAGAATAGTAAAGGACCAAGGATTGAACCTTGAGGGACTCCTATGGATACCGGCAGAAGGGAGGATAGTTGGTCCTGCCACAGAACTTCTTGTCATCGGTCTGATAGCTGTTGAACCAAGATATAGTGGGTGAGGTAAGGTTAAGGGTAGATAAAGTTTTGAGCAGCATGCTGTGGTTGACCATATCAAATGCTTTTGGTAAGTCCATGAATACAGAAGATACAAACTGTCTGTTATTTCTATGGGTGTTGACTATGTTAGTGAAAGACAGTAGGGCTGTTGTGGTACTATGGGAGGGTCGAAACCCATGTTGAGATGAAAATATCAGGTTATTTTCTAGGAGGTATTGCATTAGTTGTGTATGCACTACTCTTTCTAGTACTTTTGATAATGGTGATAAAATTGCGATTGGGCGGTAGTTGGTGAGCTCAAGGGAGTTGCCGCCTTTGTGGAGTGGGATAATATGGGATATTTTCCACAGCTTAGGTACTTTACATTCAGATATTGATCTATTTATGAGAATAGATATGGGGTAAGATATGGTTTCAGCTGCGAGTTGAAGAAAATCAGCAGGAAGTTTGTCAGCAGCCAGTGTGGTGGGTTTTAGTTTTTTTGAGGAGTTTAGTAATAAGTTTTGTTGATGCTGGAGAGAATGAAAAGTTAGAGGGAGTTTGTTGTGTAATAGGGATAGAAGGGGTAGGAGAGGGTGTGGGGTTGGAGATGCTATTTAGGGTATTAGAAAGGGCTAGGACAGTTTATGTGAAGAATCTGTTGAATTGGGTGGGGATGTCTTCATTACTGGTTGGTATTGTGGGTGTGGGAGTGCTGGTTTTACCTGGGTGAAGTCATTTATTTATCGAGGCCCAGAAATTTTGAGGGTAGTGGGCATGTTTTTCTTGTAAGGTTTTGTAATAATTAGTTTTATCAGTTTTTATGAGTTTTTTTTGGCCTTGTTTTGGAGAGCTAGGTAGATTTGTTTTGTGGTAGTGGTTTTCAGTTTATGATATTGGTTCCATGCTCTATCTCTATCCTTCATTATAGTTTTAGTTTCTTTTGTTAGCCAGGGGGCATAGTTAGTCTTATCTCTGATGGTTCTGGAAGATGCATGATGGTCTGGGATTTTGAGAGAGGTTGAGTTAAAGTAGTCTACTGCTTCATCTAGGGGTAGGTGTTTTAGGGGAGACCAGTTACAGTATTTTAGTTCCTGGATTAGGTCTTTGGCTTTGAAGTTCTTTTTATTTCGAACTATTCTAAGGATGGGTTGGTTACTTTGGCAGGGTTTATTCCTAATAAGGTAGGTTGGTTGGTGATCACTCAGATTATCTGGTAGGCAGCCTGATTGGTGGGCTAAGGTGGGGTCTGACAGGAGTATCCAATCTAGGATGGATTGACGTTTGGATTTCTTATCGATTCTTGTGGGGGTGTCTATGATTTGGGTGAACCTGTGGAGATTAATATGGGTAGTGGGGTTGAATTTGATACAGTCGGACCAGTCTATATTAAAATCTCCTAAAATTATGGTTTCTTGTGGAAGGGAGCTAGAGATCCAGTGTACCAGGTTTTCCATAGTGGCAATGTTGTTTCCTGGTGGGATGTAGGCACCTGCTATAACTATATGTTTGCTAGAGTTTAGTTTTAATTTGGCAAGAATGAGTTCAGTACCATTGACTTCATGAGGGTTATAGCTGACATGCTCCAAACTGAGATGATTTTGAAACAATATGGCTACACCACCTCCTTTTTTCCCTGTCCTATCTTTCCATATATTATAGCCAGGGGGTGTGATCTCATTTGTGATTTCATTATCATGATGCTCTGGTCTAAGCCAGGTTTCAGTTAGTATAGCTAAGTCTGGTTTATATAAAGCCAAGAGGGCATGGAGGTCCTAAACTTTGTTGAGTATACTTCTTGCATTAATGTTTAAGAGAAGAAGAGATGAGGTTATCCAACTGTAGAGTGGGTTTGATTGATTTAGGTTGGGCTGGAGTGGAATAGAGGGTCCAGGATTAGGGTGTATATCCCCACAGCGAGTGAGTGTTTGCCTTAGATACAGGTAGAGTTTAAGAAGTTTTTGGAGTATTTTATATTGCTTCTGGGATACATAGGGGTTAATTTTGTTTGTTTGTTTCTTATTCAAACAGATCTTTATATACAATTTTAGTCATGCACATACATATACATTTCCTCTTGGTATTCTATTTTGGAGAACTGCTCATCCTGTAGAAACAATACTAACTTGCAGATGCTGACACAAATGCTGACTTAATAATATTATTTTTAAGCTTCCTTGTTTAACAATGTCTTGTCACATTTTTGCTGAATTTATAAGAAGCCAGCTTTTCTGACAGTGTGAAGATCCTGTATTTTATTTGGATCTTTGTATAAGAACATCTGTTCTTGTGCCAATGCTGATAACAGTGTCATAAACATGTCCTGTTGTCCATTCTTTTTATATGCAGAAAAACATGTTTTTAAGGAAAACACATTGTTACAGTGCTTTTTAAAAGCAGATTTTGCATTTTTGTACTTGCATACATCCTGTTTTTAATTCTGTAAGGGAAAAATGTCCATTCAGCAGATTCCTTATTTTCCAAGCCACGGTCATTTAGTATGGATTCTGATCACATATTACTAAACTCTGTTTCTGCATTTAAGCAAGCTTTATTTTATATCTTATTTATGTTACATATTTGTAACAAAATTACTTTCAACCTTAAAACCCTGTTGAGCATAATCTTACAATATATATAAGGGACATATTTCAATTAGTATTAATAATATGACAATATATGTTCAAAATGAAAATATTTGTATTATGAAGTATGTTGTGTAAGTGTAGAGAATGTACCTCATATTATGTAGGTATGACAACAAGAGAATTACATAAACGGATAAAAGAACATCTATATGCTATTCAAAAAAATTATATTAATAACGCCAGGGGTAGACATTTTATGGATAAGAAGTGTATTGGTAACCCTAAGTTTATGGTTATAGATAAAGTATATAATTTTGACATGAAACTATCAGCAGATGAAGAGTTAAAATGGAAGGAATACTGCTGGATAGTTATGCTGAATGCAAGTCACCCACCTGGATTAAATGAGAAAGAAAATTTTAAGATATATCTAAAAAGGAAAAAACTTAAACATTAGTATAATAATGGTTTGTAAATCAGACTTATTGTGAAAGGTCATGAACATTTTGATGTTTTAAAGTGAGTTGTCCTTTTAGGTAATTGTTTAATTGTTTTTACTAATGAGAGAAGAGTTTTATATCAAAGGGAATTATTCCTAAGTAATTTTATTTAGTCTGAGGAAGTCTTGATGACGAAAGCGCTTACTGAATAAGCTGCTGTGAATATGGAAAAAAAGCTGCTTGATTTTATTATTTTGTTGTCAAATTCATTGTGTGCTGGTTTTCTACGTTTGCTCATATCATTTTAGTTATAGTTTACCCAAAATAAATTTCCACAATAGGGGAGTCATGGGGACAAGGTATCCTAATCATCAGAAGCAAACTGTCTAGGGGAATGGATTTACGATGAGTATGCTAAGGAATCTTCATCTAAATCAGACTCCTCCTTCTCCTCACATGAAGATTCATGTTGCCTCTGCTGAGGTTGGTGGGAAGTGAAGGAGTAAAAAGGAATGAAAGTTGTTTCAGAGACAAAATGGCCTTGTATATGCCCTGTGAGTATTCCATCCATTCCTTTCCTAGAGACGTCTGGGCAAGAAAAACATGATTTTATTTGGTTTCTTTTTCTAAGGGTGATGCCAGAACCTTGACAGACCTCAATCAAAGAACAAGGCACCTCTTCCCTAACAAGGATTTCAGGAATGCCCTCCGGTCCCTCTGAAAGCATCACCCTGGATTTCCCCTTCTCAACCATATCAGTACAAACAGCCTCGCTGGACATGCAAAAGTTAGACACCACACAAGCCTCCATTGGGGTCACAGAAGCAAGACCGTAAGAAAAATTCAGACATACTGTAGATTCCTTGCAGCTTCTCAGTGGCTGCATCTGAATCAGACTGGGCAGCAGATGTGATAGGCCTAGTTTCTTGAGCTTCTTTGAAGATATGAGAAGGATGCCTGAGGCCAAGGGTTATACCATTTTGGTTTGCACAAGCTGTTTCAGATATTGTGTTCCTAAACAGGTATTTAATACATAAAGTGCAGTATGGAGGATGGAAGTCAAAGTCTAAACCAACTTTATTTGAAGTACTGAATATTGTAACAGAGATAAAAGAACTGGAACTGGGATCTTTAGAAAATGGTAGGAGTAAATTACATAGAAAATATAGAAATTGTCAGAACAATTCATGCAGAATGCTGTTCTGGAGGAGGAGTGAGGTTTAAGGGAAGGCAGGAATTGATCAATGTATGTAATGTTGAATTGATGACAAACATACAAAAGAATATATTGGATGTGTATCATTTGCAGCTGGGAATATGTTAATATGGATTGTTTTCTTTTAATTAAATGTATGTTTGCCTGTGTCTTCAGTGAGAAGTCAATAAAGGTGTTAAATATAAAAATAAAAAACAGTCATAGACTATGATGGGTTTTAGGAATGAAAGATTGGCAGACATGGCAGTTTCTGTAATTGTATTCAGCTCCTTGACAAAATAAACACAGGCAGTGGAGGTCCTTATAAGGAATCCACTTACAACAGTCACACTTCCCTCTCTTTGCTGATAGTAACACATCTTTTTGAGAAAAATACACAAAAAAAGGTTCCCTAACAGGGCACTTACCTGAATAATTACTGGCAATGGTAACAGCCAACAACAATGTGGGGAACAGACTGATGGGAGCAAAGAACCTGCATTCAGACTGGTGGCAAGATAGTCTAAGGATTTTACACTCCTACATCCACTTATGTACCCGTACACCTGTGGGCTTAGGTCATATGGCAGACGTACAAGCATACAGAAGGATTTTGGATTTTGTATGCCAGCTGGAAGTCAGGTTACCTTGAAGAAATACCCATCAGCACTGGCATACTCCAAAAGTGATCTAAGGCAGAATATCAACATATCAAAGTGCACAGCTGTCAAGTAGTAGTAAAGAACAAGGCTCAGATGATACTGGCATCACACTGAATACGATTCTCTCACAGAACTTTATGCCATCACTTGTGGAGATGATAAACACAGTTTTATAAAAGGAAGAACCCTCTCATTTCAACCAGTGGTCCTGGTATCTGCTGTCTCTAAGTCAGGTAAAGACCCTTTTATTGTTAAAAGCAGACTACAACCTTTGCATCTACACTGATGCTGAGGGGTTCTTTCTTGCTAACTGAACTGATACGCCCCTACCAATGTAGATTAGTTCCAGTCTGGCAAATGTAGGACTATATCAAAACATAGATTTTTTTTTTATAGTTTTAAACCACTTCTTAAACATCTTTTTTAAAACAAGAAACAACTTTATTAAATTATCATTTATGATATAGGCAATCTTACATTTATATAAATGAAAACAAAACATACTGACATAATTTCAGTTACAAACATTATAAATTACAAATTATGTTGACACAATTGTAGTTGCAAACATTATACATCACTTATAATCTATCCAGTCATTGTCAGTCAAATATTAAGTAGGTCATTCAAATCCTGCCTCCTTTTAAACCTCATTCCTCATCCGTATGTACGGTTCACACAATTACCACTTTTTTCTATGTAATTTGCTCCTACCCTCTTCTAAAGATCCCAATTCCAGTTGCTTTATCTCTGTTACTATATTCATTACTTCTAGTAAAGTTAGCTTTGACTTTGACTTCCATTTTCTAGTAACTGCTTTTTTGGCAGCCAACATAATTACACTCAACAAGGCCTTACTATATCTAGGCAATTTCAATTCTGTATTACAGCTTAAAAATAATTTCCTTAGTTACACCACTTTGCTCACCCAGAATCTCTGACAGAGCAGTCTGCAGGTAACCTTTAAAGTCTGCTAACTCATTACACTCCCAGAAAATTTGTTCCCAGTTACCCCTTTCTTCCGCATCACACCTTCAATATTTGCTGTCTACCTGAGGAAAAATTATTTGGAGTCTACTCTGGGTATAAAAATACCTATGTAAACACTTCCAAGCACTGACCCTAAATCTTCTAGACTTTGTTGCATATTTGGGGACATACACATATCACCCCATTGTTTCTTTGTGAATTCATTATCCAGTCTCCCTTCCCAATCCTTTCCAACCTCCTCTGAGTTATTCTTATAGTTATGCAATATTTTATATGCTCTACTAATGATTCCTTTCTTAATGGCAGCTTCTGTTCTAGATTGTACTAAAAACTCTACCAGTGCTAGTCTTTCAGTTAGGACACTCCTATTTCTTTCACTTTGCCTACACTCTGATATCAATCCTTGACAGGGAAGGCAATCTCTAACTTGCAGTGAAAATAAATTCTTGGCATCTTCCCATTCTATTACATTTCTCTCTCTCTAGGTATTTGCTCCCAATACCTTGGTTCATTTGCCAGTTTTCTCCAATTCCAGCCTCCTCTTGCCTATTGTCTACATCCCTAATTGCAGTCATCCCTATAGGCAGAATCTCCTTTCTCCATTCTCATGTTGGTTTAGTTCTTAGCATACTTTCTGCTACTTTATGAGTATAATATTCTGTATGATTACTGTTGTTCTCCTTAAAGGTCGGCATCCAAAATTGCAGTTTCTCCTTGTTTGAGCCCCCCCCCCCATTTCATCATCATCATCATCATCACCATCATCACTTTTCAATGTGAATTATAGATTTCTGCTTGTGCTATGTATAAGCCTTAACTGCGCTGCTCTGAAATACCCCTTCAAATTAGGTAATTCCAATCCGCCTTATTCTATTGGAAGACTTAACTTATCCCACTTGACACTTGCCATCTTCCCTTCCCAGATAAAATCCTTCAGCTCTTTATTAAATACTATCCACTACTTCTCTTCTGGCTGATAAAACTATGCATGACCTATGTATAAGACTAAAGGGACTAAAAACATTTTAACTGCTTGTATTTTACTATCCATATCCATACAACAGAGCTTCCATTTTTTCAATTTTTGTATTATCTTTTGTTTAGTCTCTTCCCACATATCCTTAGTTGCCACACTGGAATCCTTTTTAATCCATACTCCTAAACACTTAATTTTATCACATCCCCATAAATATGGATATTGCTGAACCAATTTATGTGTGGGTACATAATTTACTGTTATTGTCTTTGTTTTAGCTTCATTAACCTTGCATCCTGAAAAGATTTGAAACTGTCTGAAAATGTTCTATAACACTGCAATGTCCCTTTCTAGTTTTGTCAAGTATAAAATAATTTAATCTTCAAATAGAGTCAGCTTTTCTTAACTACCATACCAATTATATCCTTGAATTTCTGATGCCCTTATTTTCTTTGCCAATAGTTCTAAATATAATGCAAATAACAAAAGGGAGAGAGGACACCACTGCCTGGTTCCTCTGCTTAAGCAGAAATTATCAGACAGGACCCCACCCACTTTAATTTTCACCTCTGATCCCTCATATATCCTCTTAATCAAACTTTTAATTTTATCAGTGAATGCAAATGCTTCCATTGCCCTGTTCATAAAGTCCCAGCTTACTCTGTCAAATTCCTTCTCTGCATCAAGATCCAGCAACAACAATCGTATTTTCGTATATTCTGATTCCCTTTGGATCATCAAAGTTCTGTTAATGTTGTCAAATGTTTGCCTCCCCTCCAAAAAAACCACACTGATCCAAATCTTTCAATTTTTATAGGATCATAGGAGGTCACTAGGCTTATGACCCTTGAGCCCTTCCAAGCCTAGCCAAGAGTTTATCCCCAGAAAGAAACCTCACTAAGCAACGGATGCCCCTGTCACTGAGGGATACAGGTGGAACCCCTGGGAGAAATGTGTGGTTTCCCATCCACTCATCGAGGTTGCACTTGAAGAGGGTCAGCAAGGTGCTCTGTTTGACGTGTATGGGGACTCTATTCCAGAAACGGACCAGCCTCTGGAAGACAAACCTGTCTCTCCAGCAGGTTTTGTTGATGTCGCATATTAGATTCAGGCCTTTTGAGCAGGTAGTGCGTGAGGAGTTAGACTTATGGATATGGAGCATTGGTAGTAGGGCAGGGTCTGATATTGCCTTGTAGGCGAGACACAAATCACACCTGAGCAATTTGTATGATACCGAGTACAGTGATAGTGATTTGAGCCTGTCAGCATAGGACAGGTGTTGGAGGCCATGGATTCTCTTTGTGAGGTATTTCAAACTTCCACAGGAATACCATCTATTCCTGGGGACTTTCCTGTAGATTGGTTTTACATCACCATTTTTATCTCATCTCCTTCTATCCTGTTAGTAATTGACCTCTTCTACTTCTAATCTTGGCATATTTAATTCCTCCATAAACATTCCCATTTGTACCTTTTCTTGATTTAATAGCAATCCTCCTAAACTCATGCATATTATCTTGGTAATAACCTTATTTTCTGTTCAGCATTCTGCAGTTGCTCCTCTTCTTGTTCTGTGAAATTCCCTCTATTTTGCAATATGTTAACATCTGTCAGTCCTTCTAAGTAACTTTCATTACTTCTTAATCATATCTTCCTTTATTTCCACCCTATTTTTAAATTCCACTTTAATTTTATCCCTCTCTCTAGCTATACTTTCAGAAGAAATTTATATCTTCTCTTCTAATAATTTCAACTAGCCATTCCTTAAATTCCTCTCTTTTCAACAGGGGGGGGAAAGCACCACTGTCTCATTTTTATTTCACTATCTTGTGTATTTATTTTAGTTATTATTGGAACATGATCTGAAATATTTCTTGGGTGTGCATCAAGACCTTCAACTAAATGCACGTTCCTGTGAAATGTAAATTCTGCCTAGCCCAGTTTTTGTATCTTGGTGAATAATAATGCAAATTCACTCCAGACGCCTAGTACTAAATTCACATCTTCCATGCCAAACATTTTCATAAATTTCGTCAAACATCTACCCTCCTTTGTTATATTTTCCCTTCTGAGCCATCCCAGACACATCTTCACTGATGAAAATCAAATTCCAATCCCCACCTATAAGCAATATTCTTGCTGAAAGCTGATCATTTCATCCAGAATTTTCTTAAACTCCATTATAGCAGTTTTTGGTGGAATAAATACATGCCAGTCTAATCCTCCTCCCTTGCCAGTAGCCCCTTAGTACTACAAATCTACCATTATCTTTTTTATCCTCTACTATCACGACTGGAGCTCCTCTTGCAATTAATATTAAGTACTCCTCTCTTCTTTTGACGCAGGCATTCCAATGAATAACCACCCTGAAAATCTTTCTTTATCAAATTCACATGTTCATTTCTTTCCAAGTGTGTCTCTGCAGCATAGCTATATGCACTCTACATTTTTCAATATAGATCACTACTCTTTCTTTTTTGCATTTATCTGTGAGACCATTGATGTTTAAAGACATTACAGAAAGCATAATTTTCTTGACAGCTATTATTCCCACCTTCTATGTAGATCTCTTTTTGTTAAATGTCTAGTTCCAGCTTTTGCCTTACATGCATATACTGTTTGGCAGGTTAATCTTTTATACAGTTGTTTCTTGTCATCTTCATTTCAGCCTATGTCACATCTTACAAAACTTTTTGTTTTATTGAAAGCCCTCAAACAAGAATACAAACACACCCCCAATAACCTCTAAACCTATTAACTTAAGAATAATACACAAAAATATGCCCATCTTCAAATATTGAAGTTTTACCCTCCTAACAGGAACAAGTGCTTCAAACTGACACCACCCTCATAGACTTGAGATCATCTAAAAGAAATGTTATCCATGCTAAGATGTATGGTACAGCCTGTGCTTCTACTAAGTACTGTGTGGCTTTGTCTTATCTTTATAGCTCTCTCAGCTGGGAAAACACTTGAATGCTTTCAGAAACCATTTCTCCAAGCCATTTCTCTTTATCAGATTGCCTCCTAGAGGCATGAGAATCAGACACAAAATGGCCAAGCATACATTTGTTTACTAGAAAAAAGCCCTATAATTAATGTTCAATATTCTTTTTCATTTACTTGCTTTCTCTTAAAACTTGTTACTAGATTAAGCTAATGGCCTTAACCGGTCATTCCCCTAAGCAAAAATGAGAAACAGCACACTAATTTTTCCTTCATGCTCTTTTAACTAGATTTTTCTTCTTTTTTTAACATTTCAATGCTCAGTGCCTACATTTCTTAAAACTGAACAAGGAGAAGGAGAGAGAAAAAGGAAAAAAAAAAAAAAAACAGGGGCACCTACTTACATTAGTATCCCTAGTACACTTAAAAATAACTGAGAAAATTACTTTATAGCATGTTAAGAAAATTGTGTACTATCAAAATAGTTCCATTAAGAAAAAAAATGCTTTACTTACAGTTAACTTTCTCCCTCTTCTTCCCCTGTCCTGAGTATTTTTCCTGAACATTAATGACATGAAGTAATACGTATGCTTTACAGTCCCCTACAAGTTTAACAAAGGCCAAAAAAGTCCAATATTTCCAGATTTTATTATTCTGTCATGTTTCACAAACATAATTATTGCTTTGTAATCCCACATTTGTCAATTTTCAAGTTACTGATTTTATCCTCCAAACACTGATGACATGAAGTAGGGCATATGCTTTATGCCCCCTACAAGTGCAATGAAGTCCAAGAAAGTCCAATATTTGCAGATTTTCTTTTTCTATTCCTGTTCATCTCAATCTCCCAAATCCTGTCCCTGCTTCATTTCCAGTGTACTTACAATTCTTCTAGTCAACTCTTGTGTTTTTCCTTCTCTCAAGCATTTTCTGTTGAAACACTGGAAAAGGTTTCATTGGCACAGTCGCTCTGTGATCTTTATTACCAAAAGAACAAGAATTAGAACCACCTTTGTCTCACAGTTCACTTTTTGTTTGACAAACTTTAGTATTAGTATTTCTTCCTTGGCATGTACTTCATAAAAAAAAAATATTCTGTCCCTCCAGAGAAAAATATTTTGAAGATAGCTAGGTACAGCAGTTTGAATCTCATGCCTCCCTCACAACATTCTCTGAATAATGGAATAAATTTACTCCTATTCTGCCTGATGTACAAGGAGTAATCATTCTCCACAAACACGCTGCTGTCTCTCACTTTTAATACTTTGCCTTTCTTCCACAGTTTTGTCAGGATCAACTCCTTCAGCTGGTAAGACTGCATTCTTTACTATTAAAGGTCTAAGTTGCTTTCTCATAGCCAGGTTTGGAACATACACACAATGTGCCATTTCAATTAACAATTCCTGTTGTGGAATACCAGTCCAGTTGCTTATTTGTGCTTTCATAAAATTAATACAATCTGTTCCCTCCAGCTTCTCTGGTACAGCAGAAAATCTCAGGTTTTCCCTATGTGCTCTGTCCTTTAGTTCTATTATTTTTTAAACATCTCTTCTTGTGCAGTCTCATATTCGGCCAGGGTTTTCTTCATTTCAACCTCTGAGATTTGCAGATTTATCGCTTTATCTGAATATCTGTTTAAAGCTTCTTCCATTTTTTCCAGCCTTTTATTGTTTGAGTTGATATACTCCATCAGTGTTTTGTTTATTTTAATCAGGTCTGTATGCAGTTGCCTTATGGTTTCCTCTGGGTTACTGGAAGGCACATTTGGAGCTTGCACTGCTTTTTGCTGAACAGCTGCAGTACTTTCCCCAGTCAGTGTTTTTTCATCACCTTTTGCAACTGATTTTCCTTCAGGTCCTCTATACTTCTTTTTTCCTGGCATCCAGGCAGTGCACTTACTAGCCAGTTATTGACATTTACCCAGAATTAGGTTCACTGGCTTTCTCTGCTAAGTTTCTGTTTTCACACTGGGAGAGCCAGAATTAAGCTGTTACTCAATGTGCGGCCTTCTTGGAAGTCCCTGTTTAAAACATTAATGTTAATCCAGATATCCATAAAATGAAATATCCTCAATGATCTTCAGTCTATGCTGCTGAACCCTTTAGCAAAGTAAAACAAAATTACTGAATTACTTATTTTAGGTTTCAAATAAATTTTGCTTTCCATTCCAGTTCTGCAGTCTCCTTCTGATTCTACATTAGCAACTACAGCTATGAGTGAACTGGGATGTTCTTTACTATATTATTTTCTCCACCTGAAGATTAGACAGAGAAGGAATCTCGGTTTACTAGTTTGTTTCTCTTAGTACCCCTGGCTTTGACTCTTGTAGCTCACCTTTAGAAAGAATGCCAGTAAGTGACACAAAGCTAATTATTACATACTTTACTAAAGATATACTAATGTAATATGATTTACAATTAGACCTCCTGAAACTGCCAAATCGTTTAGTCCAGATGGGACAATTTTAAGATGCACATTAACTTTAATCAAAGCCTGCAGAATGGTACTTAGTTTTAAGTTATTAGATTACATGAAGCAAATCTTCCTCATTGCATGAGGGCATGTGTATTTAAATATCTAATTGCTCATATTTCTACAAAACAATTAGATACAACTAATAATTCATGCAAAGCAGACATCATTTGCTCCATGGTACATATGCCATTAAGTTTTCCTCAATGACAAGAGGCTGGCTGAGGGGTTTGCGTTTCCACAAATACAATGCTCTGCTCAGACTAAACCAAGTATCTGCTCAATTAAGTAAACAAATATCAAAATTTACGTGAGCTGGTGTCAAACTCATGGCTTCCCTAAGCAAGAGTAAGCCCCTAGATAAACAGGCTAAATATTCCTTTGTAATGTCAATCTATATTAAAGCAACACAGTTCACAACAGTCTGGTACGGGACAGACCTCAACTTCTAAGATACATGAAAATCACTGGAACAAGAAGTTTGTCAGCTGATCTGTGTAATTCTTATTGATGAGTCTCTTTTTCCTTATGAACTCCACAACAGCTGCTGTGGTAGCGTTGTCGCCTCACAGTAAGACGTCCTGTTCAATTCTCAGCTAGAGCGTCTTCTCTGTGGAGACATGCGTGAATGGGCATACCTTCGTTGAAGGTTGTGCATCAGGGCCGGCAACTCGGCACGTAAAAATCTACTGCCAATCATTAGCGGACCGGAGTTCCGCTGTGGTGACCCCTAACCGGGAAAAGCCGAAAGAGACAACTCCACAACAGCTACCATTCAGCTCTACAGAAATATAAAACAGACTAATCTACCATGCTGCTTTCCCCTTGATACTGCCGACAAGTAACACCAAGACCTTCCACCTTCCTTCCAGGCTGCCTAGACAATGGTTATCAACTGTCTAAAATATTGGGATAATCTCATCTCTGATTGAATAGTTGTTTCTTTTAATTACATCAAACTAAATATAATAGATATGTTCTTTAAAAAAAAAAATGAGAATCCAGTACAATCCTTTACTAATACACAAGCCTGGCACCTCAACACTAAGTCTAAAAATATTGGGATTATTTAATCTCTGATGGAATAGTGTTTTTCTTTGAGTCTTTCAAATTAAATGCTAGGTATGTTCTTACTGCGCAAAAAGTAAATAAATAAAAACAAAAATTCAGAAACCAGTACAATTCTTTATTCAAACACATCTCTGGTGCCTCAGCATCACTGCCTCTTTCAGGAGTTATAGTGTTTTACTTTTGTTGACTGTGTTAAACTTGTAGGTGAACTGTAAAACATATACCCTACTTTATGTCTTTAATTGTTAGGATACTAAAGGGAATGAAGAACTAACAGTAAATAAAATATATTTTATTCTTATTATTATTTGTACAAAAATTTCATGATGTAAATTCCATGTTATATTATAAAGCAGTTTTGCATAGTATACTGTCAGGTGTACTTAAAACGTGAAGTGCAGGGAGTTTTATTAGTGACAGATGTATATGCTAAAGACGTTATTGCAAGCAAATACTTTTTTTATTTGACAGAAATACAAACTTTCTACTGTAACAAGTTAAGAAAGGCTGGTCAGTAGCAAGTTAAAGTTAATATGTTGTGATTTTAGGTTTCAGGGGTAGGGTATATTAAAGTGTGTTTGATACATGTATAATTAAGATAGTTATTTTCCACAAATCTGGGTCTGGAGAATCTTTACCCTTGTTGGGTAAAACAGCAACCACACATGTTTTTCAAAGATACTGGTGTTTCTGCTCCTTTTAAAATACTGTTAAACAAAATCTTCCAGGTCATTATTACTTGTTTTCCCTCCTAATTTCTAAACTTCCACAGAAATAACATCTGTTCCTAGAGACTTCCCAGCTAAATGGTTATACATCACCATTTTATCTAATGTTTTCCTATCTTACCTATTAACCTTATCTTCCTCTAGCCATGGCATAATTAAGTTTTCCATAAATATGTTCATTTTTATCTTTTCTTGGGTTCCTCATTCCTCTGCTTTATACAAAGTTTCATAAAATTTCCAAACTACATCTAATATCTCTACAAGATCTCTGGTTGTTATTATTTTTTGCCATAAATTCCCTATGTTTGGCAACAACCCTTCCTAATTTATGTTGCCTAAGTTGTTCTGCTAATGTTTTGGCTCTGGAGTTATCAAAGAATAGCTGCTTAACAGCAGTCTTTCTATACTCATGCATATTATCCAAATACTCTCTTATTTTCCCTTTAGCACTCTGCAGTTGCTCCTTTTCTTCTTCTGTCAGATATTCCTTATTCTACAATACTTTAACCTTTGTCATCACCTCTAAACAATTAATATTACTTCTTTCCCATAGCTTTCTCTTTTATTTCTACCTTGTTTTAAAACTCCATTTTAATTTTGTCACACTCACTATCACTTCTGAAAAAAAATTTCTATCCTTGCTAATAACTCTTGAATAATTTTCACAATTCATTCTTTAAATGCCTATATTTTTAATAAATACATAGGAAAGCACCAGAGTTTCATTTTTACTTTATTACCCTGCATCTTTATCTTGGTTTTTATCAGTGTGTGATCTGAAATAGTTACTGGATACATGTCAAACCATTCAAGTAAATACTCATGCTCCTGTGAAATATAGATTTTATCCAGTCCAGCCCAGTTATTGTACCTTAGGAAATAATATGTAAATTCAGTATGATTTCTTACATTCAAATTCACACCTTCCATACCATAAATACGCAAACATTTCTTCAGAAACCCACCCTCTTTTATGTTTTCCCTTCTAAGTCCCCTGATGTATCTTCACTACAGGAAATCAATTTCTAGTCTCCATCCATAAGTATTTCCTGCTGAAAGCTGATTTGTTCTTCCAATTTTTTCAAGTTACATAATAGCAACATTTGGTGGAAACATTAAATACATGCCAGCACAATGCTCCTCCATTGCCAATACTGCCTTACTTCCATAAACCTACTATTATTGTCTTTTTTCCCTCTTCTATCACTATTGGAGCCCCTACAGCAATCAATATTATTACTACTCCCCTTTTTCCTTTCTGCTATTCTGCTGAATGCCTACTCTTAAATTATTTCATCGTCAAAGTCACATGCTCATTCTTCTCCTGCAATATTGCTATTAGCATGCTACATTTCTTCATATAATTCAGTACTCTTTCCTTTTTGTCTATATCTGTACGGCCACTTGCAGTTCATGACAGCTTTAAATTATGATGGCTACTCTGTCCATGTTATCATTCTTACCTAATCTACACAAGCGATCTTTTGAATGTGTATTTCCAACATATGGCTTACATGCACACATCAATGTCTGGCAGGCTAATGTTTTAAGTAGTTGCTTCATCTCATCTCCATTTGAACCCATGTCACATTTTTTCAAGATTTTTTGTTTCAATGAAGTCCCCCCCCCCCCCCCCAGATATGCAGCAGTTGCCCCAAATCTATGACTGCACTACAGGCACTACCTAATCTAAAATAAAGGTTACTCATGATAAAGAATGTTACACAGCCTGTCTTCCCACATACTCTGCATGTTATCTGTTCTTTTCTTACTTTGATTCCCTTCCAGGATGTAAAAACATTTTGCATTCTTTCAATAAAAATGAACTTTTAGCATAAGAAAAAAGTCCTCTGGCTGTTATAAAATAAATAAATAAACTAAACTGTGCAGTTGTCTTTGCATTACAGTATTAAGACTGCTGGGGAGACTATTACTTCTCATTAACTTCCCAGAGTTTCAAACTATATTTATTTTTCACTGAACTACTTGACACTGTACCATTAAATGTTACATTTCTCTCAGAAAGAATTCCCATTACTGTCAAGATTAATTGCTAGCACCTGCAAATAGTTTGTCTTCAAGTGAAAGCAGTCAGCAATGAGAAAAGAAAAACAGTAAATGGATTTGTAGAGGCATGAAAGAATCTTTGCAAAGTTCATTCAGAAAACAATGTCTAGACCTCCCATGGCCACCTGCAGACTTTGTCTCCCACTGACAGCATTTAATGGAAAAAATAAGCAAATAACTGCACATGTAAAAAACTTATTTTCCATATTTTTCATCATTTTGTCTGATTTTTCAAGCCGATTTGCTTAAAAAAACATGTCTATACCTTAAACCATGGACATTCATCTGGACATTCACCTCTGTAAAAATAAAGAGGTAATCCCCATAGTGAGTTTTGCAGCAATCCTCCCTTCAGAAGGAATAACACATGTATTTAGTTTACAAGTAAAAAACTCTTATTTTTTCAATAACAGATGATCGGAGAATAAATAATATATATCTTTTTAACCAAGTACATGGATTTTTCATAGGATCGTAAGAAGCTACTAGGCTAATGGTCCTACAGCCCTTACAAGCCTAGCCAAGGTCTACCCTTATTTCCATGATCAGCACCTAATGCCCATGTCCAAGAGGGACACAGGAACTCTGGGATGAATTTACAGTTAGCCATCCAATAGTTCAGATTGTGTTTGAAGAGGGTCAATGAGGTGCTCTGTTTGACATGAAGTGGGAGTCTGCTCGAAAGGTGTGGTAACCCCTGGGAGACAAATCTGCCCCTCCAGCAGGTTCTATTAATGTCACATACCAGGTTAAGGTCTTTAGAGCAAGTAACCCGTGTACCATTTGACTTGCAGATATGCAGCATTTCCAGCAAAGCAGGGTCAGAGATTGCCTTACATGCAAGGCAAAGATCACCTCCGAGTAGTCTACATGAAATGGAATAAAGTGAGAGTGATTTCAGACGATCCACAAAGGACAGATTAATTGAATTTTCCTTGTGAGGAACCTTTGTGGTTTCTCCATTTTTTCTTCCTGAAGGTAGAGTTGTTGCAAAACTCACAGTAGAGATTACTTCTTTGTATTATCCAGTTTTAGGAATTCTAGTTGGCCCAACAAATCAGTCAGTTTGAAGTGCAGGTTGAATAAGTAAGACTGCTCTACCAGAAGTGTATTCTTAGGACCTCTGCAAAAAAAAACAAAAGGGGAAACTATTATCTTAATTGGTAGCATAGCTAGGGTAGAGTGAAGGGGACAGCCGAACTTAACACAAAGTATTAGTGGACACTATCTGCTGATCCTGATAGCTCTTCAATGCATACCAGCATTTAGAAATTAATATTCCATGATAATACATCAACATGGTATTTGAAATCAGAAATGAGTAATGTAGTGCTCCATGAGTGTAATAAACTGTAGCAACTGCTTACTACAAATGTACCTTCTGTTTTTTTTTTTTATGTTCTTGATGGTCTTCCATGTGTGTTATAACCTGTAGTAATTTCTTGCTATAAACATAGCTTTTTTTTTCTTTGTGTCCCAAGAACAGCTTTTCTTTTTTTGGGGAGGAGGAGGGAGAAGCACCAGGTCAGGGGATAGGATCAGGCACAAAAATAGCTACCTACATCTCTGATCTTAATTCTACATATATGATCAATATACTTTTACACCCAACCCACTATCCCTCACTCCAGTAGCCTAACAGCATTTTACATTAACTTTCTTCTGTCCAGCCTTTCTTCACTTGTTACAGTGTAAAACCTGAACATTTTACAACTAAGCAAAAAGTACTTGATTTAACCTATATAGCAGTCGCTTATAAGGCTTACCCACTTCACATTTAAAATACTTCTGGACTGCATTACAACACATGCAATTTACATCATGGAAATTTCTATTCAAAAATTAATAAGTACAAATATTTTACTTACAGTAACTTCTTCAATCCCTACAGTGTCCCTCTAACTGTTAATGACATAAGCTGGGTATATGCTTTACAGTTCACCCACAAATTTAACAAAGTCAACAAAATTCCCAACTTTCTCTGCCACATTTTCTAGCACAGCCATATTTCACAGGTCTATTCTTATATCCAGTGAAACTGGTGGTTTATAGACTCAAATTTATTCACTAATTTTAGTGCTGCTCATCTTCTTCCTGATCATCTCCAGCTCGTATTCAGTAGTTTAAGTGCAAAGTACTCCTGATTGATCTAGTCAGCTCCTCTGCTTTTTTCTATCTCTCAAGCATTCTTTCGAAAAATGGAAATAGGATTCACTGGCAAAGTCTCTTTAATGGCTTCATTGTCAAAAGAATTAGAAAAATAGTCCCCCTACTGCTAGCTGGCTCACTCTTTGTTGGATAAACTTTTTTTATTTTCTCCTTTACCTGTTCTGCATAAAAATGTATTTGATCCTCCAGGAAAAAAATGCTGAAGACAGCTAGATACAGCAGCTTGAATCCCATATTTCCCACACAATAAACCTGTTTCTCTTCTGCCTGTTGTACAGTGAATTTTCCACAAATACCCTGTTGTCTCCTATTTTTAATGCTTTTCCTTTCTGCTACAATGTTATCAGGAGCAAGTCTTTCTGCTGGCATGAATGTATCTTTATTAATATAGGTCTTAACTGCTTTCTCATAACCAGGTTTGGAATATTCACTCAAGGAGTCTGCCAATTAACAAATCTTGTGTGGAAAACCAGTTTAGCTGCTTATTGGCTCTTTCACAAAAATAAATACAATCGTCTTCCTCCCAGATACCCTAGTATAGCAGAAAATCTGAGGTTTCTCTATAGCTCTATCTTCTAAATCTACTATTTTTTAAACAGCTCTTCTCGAGAAGTCTCATGCTCAGCCAGCCTTTTCTTCATTTCAGCTTGATTTCTGCAGTTTTATCATCTCGTCTGAATAGTTAGTTAAAGAAGCTACTACTTTTTCCAGCCTTTGTTGTTTGAGTTGATATCTTCCTTCAGAGTTTCATTTATTTTAAATATATCTAAGTGGATTGTTTTTTCTCAAAATTTCCTGGAAGTCATCTCCTGTACCAGAGCTGAAACTTTAACTGCTTCTTAGTAAACAACTGCATGATTCTTTCCAGCCTCTTTTCCATTTCTAGTTGATTTTCTCTCATGTTCTCCAAATTTCTTCTTTGATGGCATCCAGGCAGTATATTTACTAGGCAGTGACCACATTTTTGCCAAACTGACAGTTTCACTGGCCCTTTTTTTCACAGTTTCTGTTAGAAATCCTAAGATCATGCATATTAACATGAGCAAGACACTAACACAATTAATTTGCTTGAAGCCTGTATTCACTGAAATAATCCTGATATTATCTCGATATATGAATTGTGGCAAAAACCTGATTTTTTGCCGATACATGATCTTAATTTCCAACACTTTACGAGTACATTTGCAGTCAAAACTGGGAGATGTAGCACTTTGTGCATGCTATAAACTGTAGCAATTACTACAAATGCAGCTTTTATTTTCTCTTCATCCTCAACATGTGTTATGACATGTAGGGAGGGACACAAGATATAGCAGCAGTCACAAAAATAACCAGCTACACTTCTGATCTTAATTCAACATATAATAAGATCAATACACTTTTATACTCAACCCCCATTCCAGTAGCCTAAGATCTCAACATTATATTAAGTTTAACGTGCTTCTGTCTGTTTTTTCTCATCTTGTTACATTGTAAAGCCTGTATGATTTACAACTAAGAAAAAGTACTTGCCTGCTATAATAGCGTAAACATATGTAGCACCCTACCCATCACTCTGACAGAAGGGCACAGCTCTTCTTAAATGAAATGTGCAAGCATCCCTTCTTAGGAAGAATTTCAACACCTCTGCTTACTTTGCTGTCTCGGATCTGTGACCCATCTGTGATCAATAATGATACGGCTAGCATCAGATTACAGGTTCATAGGTAGGTACTAGGCTATCTGCCAGAGTGCATTTATAAGCCTAGCCAGAGTGTGTCAGCTTTCCCGACCCATTGATTAATTAACTGAGCCTCTGTCAAGAAGAGCCAATGAAGCGATCCCAAGGGTGTATTTTCTGTTACCCATCCACTCGTCAAGGTTTCTCTTGAAGAGTGTTAGTGAGGGGTTCTGCCTAATGTAGTTAGGAATTTTGTTCCAAAGCATGGGGAGTTTCTGTGACAGGAATCTATCCCTCTAGCATGTTCTATTTATTGTTGGGGCGAGGTTTGGCTCACTAGAGCGGGTGGCTCGCAGTGACTTGGATTTCTTTAGGTGGAGCATGTCCATCAATTCTGAGCTGGACGTGGCCTTGTAAGTCAGGCAGAGATCGCCTCTGAGTAAGCGATATGCGACTGAGTACAGCTGGAGTTTTTATAGTCGGGCTGCATAGGACATATGTTTGAGGCCAGTAATCCTCTTGGTGAGGTACTTTTGTGGTCTTTCCAGCTGTTAGAAGTGTCTTGTGAGGTACATCCCAAATGGGGCATTGTAGTCTATGATGGGTCTGATGAGTGATTCGTAGAGGGGCACTATAACCTCTTTATTTCTAGATGTGAACCCTTTAGTAATTAGATGGGCTACATAGAAGGATTTCCTAACTACTTTGGCAATATGATTGTCAAAGGAAGATTACTATCTACTTGGGTCCCCAGATCTCTTATTACCTCTTCTGTATTAAGTGTGCTGCCACCTTTGTGGTAATTCATGGGTGTTTTGTTTTTCCCAAATAAGATGACGATGCATTTTTTGGCATTTAGCTTGAGACCATGACTTTGACACCAGGTGTCCGTCTCAGTAAGGCCCTTTTGGAGAATGTCTGTGTCAGCCGGAGAGTCAATTATGGCTCCCAGTTTGCAGTCATCAGCCCCTCTTAAGTGCATTATCAGTATGCTGTACTACATTTGATGTACTCTGCAAAGGTCCACTGCTTGCCAACCCTTTGGACATGAAGTGTTACTTGCAGGGGAGGACAGGGCCTCATAGGAAAAAACAGAGCTTTCAGCATGCAGATAATGAATTCTACTCCCATCTTTCTCGACTGTCATCCCAAGGAACAATTGGGTCAAATGGCTATCTTCTAGGGAGGATGAACATGTTACACAAGTGGCCAGAAGAGCAGGACTCAATGGGGGGGGGGGGGGGGGCAGGCAAAAAAATTAAGAAAATATAAAGTGTGTTACACAATCACCAAGTTACTTATTCCTGAAAGCCAAGGCTGCAAAGGGCAAAATCATTCTTCTTTCAAGCTTGAACATGTATTACTTTGCTCATTACTGATCTTGCAACAAACATAAGAAAGCTCTGACCTGCATTAAAATTAAATAAAATATGCAGCTGTAGTTCTTTTTCTCATATGTGACCACCAGTGTACATTCCTGGAATAAACTGGTTTCTTTCCAACTACAAAGAGCAGACTTTGTTATGAATTCCCTAACAAATTTATTTGACAGACACTGTTAGGTACTTTCATTAATACTGTCTAAGCTCACTAGTGTACATGTTATTACTCTTTACTGACAGTAGAAAAAACATACTTCATTGTAAATCCATCACTTTGGGATAAATTTCCAATCATCTTAAGTTCAATCCAGAGCTATGAATTATTGAAAGCAGTTGTAAAGTGCACCTGCCGTGCCTTACTTAAGTTTTCAGCTCACAGGATTTATGCTTCCTATATTTAAGTGGGCAAGGAAAACTGACCAGTGGATTGGTAGCTAGATGTACACTAAATGTGTTCTTCAGAAAAAAAGACTCACAGTATTCATTAACAGATCTCTTCTTTCTCACAGCCTTAAAAATATCACTGGCAGCAGAAGTCATTGTAGTCAACTTCCACATATCAAAAAAAAGGCAGAAAAGGTGTTCAAAGGTGGAAAGAAGAAGGGGAATGCAGAAATGAAAACTTTTACCACATAAAATGTAAGCACAAAGACTCCAAAGAAAGCTGATAAAACACAAAAAAAATAATTTTCCAACAAATGCCCATAACAATGCCAAAACATAAAATGCTGACATCAGGTTTTCAACATGCCATCTGTGAACTGTTACCACCTACACTATGTCACTGAGTTTGCTCAACTCAAATACAAAATAGGATTTATAAAAATGAATGTGAAATGACATTTAAAATGGAAATGTGTAACAGCACAACAACAGTTTGATAGAAGAATCCCCAAAAATGGCTTTCTTAAAAATTTTCAAACCAGTACTTCAAATAGTTAAAAAAGGTAAAAATCTGTACAAAAGTCAGTTAAAATGAACTCTGGAACTATTTTGCCTTAGAATACACTACAAAACATAATATTTGTACAGAAACTACTGAAATTAAAATTCAAGCTGAAAAAAATAAATAACACCAGATTTTTAAGTGTAATAATGCAGTTGTGGAGTATATACAGTACAGATATTGCACCATGCTCAGGAACTCTAAGGCACTTACTCTCCAGATTTATGCCTCACAGCACCTCTGATTAAAGGCAGTACTATAAAATTCACAGCGCTAAAAGGAGCCTCTGAAGACTTTGTATCCAGCACCCACTGCTTGGGATATAAATTAACCAACATAAAAATCAAGATGATTTTTAAATGGTGCCAAAGTTGTTGCTTATCTTACATTTCTGGGCTGTTTGTTTCAAATAAAACAATGTACTTTTTAAACTAAAGTTTGGAACAACTATTTGTAGGCGTCTACTTCAGCAGACCGAAATACCACTTACCCAAAACCCATATAACCGAGACAAAAAGGCCGACAGCACTAGAACACCAACGTCCTGGAACACCAACCTACCACTCCAGGTAAGTAAACGCTTGGCCATCCTTAAAAACAAATGAAACCGAACAAAAGCAAATCCACCAATGTGGGGGGCTGCATCCCTGACTCCCCAACTAAATATACCAAATTCAAGATCGCACTACCACAGGGTAAGGGGCAAAGTTCAATACGATGGCCAAGTGTTTACTTACCTGGAGTGGTGAGTTGGTGTTCAGGGATGGCAGCCTTTTCTTCTGATAAAATACACTAAACTAAAATTACCTGCTACTGTAGCACTATTGTAGGTATTAAATTAATCTTCTCGCTTCAATCTACAGTAAAGAGAACACGAATTCCGCAAGTCTAATCTTTTGGGTATGAGAGCAACTACAAGATCTTTTCTAAAATTTTTATATCCAGAACCACATTAATGCAAGAAACAAAGCCATATTCATTAACAAGTCAAATTAAGTCAATATAAATTAGAAACAATACCTCTACAGTTAATGAGGAAAACAACTCCATAAGCAACCTCATCAAGCCAACAGCTTTTGCAGAGATATCTTGGTCATGGGACACCAAAGGACAATTGCTTGTATACTATTCTTCTGAGAAAGGATAATCAGATGGCTGATTGACTCTACCATCCAGAGCATGTGGATGTTGCCTGTTTGAATACCTGAACACTATCAATTTTTAATATTTGCATTCGTGACTGGCAATGACACTTTAGAATCATATACAAACTTGTTACAGACTGTTGGGTTAGATACTAGCATAGCTATTATAAAGAAATTATACATATAAGGACCCAATACTGATCTATTGATGCACAAATTATAACCCATCACTAGAAAACTATGGTTATTTAATCGATTTATTACACAGTCTACCACAGTGGAATTAACACAATTTTCACTCATCTGATTCATAACAGTATTATAAGGAATAGTATCAAAAGCTTCAGCAAGGTCCAACATCAACAGAGAGGTCCCAGTCCAGTGTAGCAATCATAGCGGAGTAGTGCTGAAGCAGGTTGGTTATCAGACATCTCAAATGTCCCTATTTTGAAGGAAACATAACTAAATTACAAAACTAACATATCTTGACTTAACCCTCCACTACAGTACAAACATCTTACTAGTATTCATGTAAAAAAAATCTGGCACTATAAAGAATTAATCAAACTTCCTCAGAAGTGAAGCAGAAACCTATCCATGTCACAGCTTGTTCATGAAAACCTACAGAAATTACATAGATCTGTATTCAATGCACATTTTATGTAAGTAATTTAGTTAGTGCATCCCAGTTATTTACTTACATAAACTGTCTATTGAATATAATGTAAATAAATGTAAATACTAACTAAAAAACAGAAAAATAAAAATGACTAAAATGGGCACTTGCAGATCTTACTGTACTACTGCAGGTTACAGAACTAACTCCCTAAACCTGCTGTGCAAGATACTTAGCATTTCACATACCAAATCTCCACACACTCCCTAAATATGTATTCATACAAACACATAAACACACACATATGGATATGTGTATGCATATGAGAATACACATGTGTGTGTGTGTGTGTGTGTGTGTGTGTGTGTGTGTGCGCGCGCTATATGTTTGAGTGTCTGTGTGGATACAAACAGATATTGTGATAGTTCTATAACATGCTTACAAGTTAAAGTTTTACATTTTTAACTCTTAACAAGATATGGTTTTCACTTAGTAATTCAACTGAATGCATATGGTATAGAATGTGCTGACTGTAGAGACAATACAAAGTGACTGAGCATATTTTGCTGTCTTAGAGTTTTATTAATAATGCAATCCTATTGTTTTTCTATTCCATTTTACCTTGCACCATCTGGTTACGGTGGAAGACAGTGTTTGGATCAGGTTAGTTACACAGTTGTTATATAGCTAAATATATACACATATGGAGTTATATCATCGAATTTTTGGAAACTTGAAATTCATATGATCAAGATCACGAGACCATATGACCAAGTTTCAAAAAGCTCGAAAGTTTAAAAAAAAAAAAACTACATTTTTGTAGCACCCGCAGCTCCCTATACCCCCTGCAAACTATATATACTAACTGCGAGATCAAACATCGAATAACAGTGGGGAAAAGGGTAAATTCCCCGATCCCCACTGTACCATGATCTACAAAGACATGCTTCAATGGGGAATTTATCATTCTCCCCACTGCAGTGCATTCTCGGAGTTGGCATACATAATGTGCAGGGGGGCTTGCTCCTCCTGCAAAAAACACAGACTTGTTTTTTTTTTATTTCAAGTTTTCAGAAATTTAATCATATGGTCTAGACTATATGAATTTCGAGTTTCCGAAAACTTGATGATATAATATAAATCCATATACATATATGTTACTTGGTTGGTTACTACAGAAGCTTTGACATGGTCTTTTTACCAGCTTGTACACTGAATGGACATATGTGTAAGGTTTTCTTTCATTAGAAAATGAGAAAGGCAAGACACGGCTTCTGAAAGAAAAATGCATACAAAAATACCATTAGTACTAGAAGTGCACAATGACAGAGGAAAACATTATTGGAACTGTCAGAAGTCAGTCCTGTAAACCTATGTCAAAACTATTGATTACTGCTGGGTCTGCATTTAATCTAGTGATTTTCCCATGTTACCTTGTCATTACTGGTATCAGATTTTTCAGCTCAACAGGAAAGACACTGGTTCTACTGTCAACACTGTCAGAATAGTAACCTGACAGACAAATGGCAAAAATCACACAAATGCAGGAATTAAGGCTGCAATAAATAAAAGGAAACTCTCTCATCAAGCTACAGCAACCTTCTTTGAATTGAATACATTATTCTACAGAGGTGCAGACGGTGTCGCTTTTCACATTTGAGCATTACTCCTCCATAACAAAAGAATCTTATTTGCCAAGCTTTAGTTTCCTAACTTCCAATATACCCTTATATTCATTCCAATTTTTTTCAGGCCATCATAACCACAACATTTTGATTAGACATTTCTTATAGAGACAGAAAACTGTCAACAAGTTCAGTGCATAGGTTCAATCTGCCACCTTCAAGAGAACTACTGTAACTGCATGTGCAAACAGCCTCTATACAGTGAGAACACAGCAGCCATGCCAGTACTTTCGGTTTCTTGAAGTGATTACAAACAAACCAGCTGAATAAACTCCTTCCATTCCAAAGACAAAGCACCTTCTCTCTGTGATGCAGCTTGCCCTTAGAAGTCTAGGATGGATTATATGGGACTAAAGTATACACCTTAGTAACCCCAAATAAATGTAATGTACTATGCTAGTGCTGGCTGGCCAGAATTTCTGCTGTTAACTCTTTTAGCACAAGCTTACAAACACTCTAGATTCCTTAGTGCCACTTACCTGTTTGTGGCTCGTAATGCACGTATTGTAGTCAGTCCAGTTAATGTCTCCGAAAAATGGGTGTAGATAGGGGATAGAGTGATGCTGTAAAGGCGCTTCAGTTCTCTGGATGTACAGCGATAATAGCGTTGGATGAAGAAATACAGGACAGCCAAGGGAGCAATGACAAGTAAGATCCATGGTAAACCATAACTGATGACTATCAACATCCCCAACAAATTGTATATATTGGCCAGGAAAATGTTTAGGATGAAAGGAAGTGAATCATCCACACTGTACAGATCAGAAGAGAATCGATTAACAATCCGCCCAGTTGGTGTTGTATCAAAGAAGGTCACTGTAGCCTAAATTGACAAAAGAAAAGAGAGATCCGATGACAGTAAATTATATTACTTCTTCCATACACAGTCCAGTAATTATCAGGCTTTGATTCTACTGATTTGATTAAGGTCTGGTCATCTGCAGCTCTTTCACTCAAAATTTCTTCAGGACGTTTTGATTTAAATAGAACAGTCAGTTCAGCTGTCTAAGTATGATAAAAGGTGTCACTGTATGGCTAGTTTGTACATAACTTTTGTCTCTGTCTCTCTCACACACACACACACACACACACACACACACACACACACACACACACACACACACACACACACTCACTCACCCACCCATTCACTCACTCAAAGGCATGCTTCATTTCTGTAAAGACTACTACCCTCCTATGACTTCCATACAGAATTATGTTAAATTACTAGTTTACATATAAAAGACATGGAATAAATATCTGAATGAATCTCATCACTTATTAAACTGCTCTGAGCATTCTGCTTCAGCTCCCTATCTGCATATTAAACCTGCTTTAAATGTATCTATCCAGTGAGTGGAAATGCATAATGCAAGAAAAAGAAAAAATAATCTGGTTCCACACAGCAGTGAAAATCAATATGTCCTTTATTGTAGTAGGCAAGCACTTTCTCGGAATAACACTCACTTCATCAGACCAACAAAGACAGAATAGCAGTTACATTTTTAAACACTAAAACATCCAATCAAAAATCAGATAAAATGTGCATCATAGCTAAAAGCCATGTGATAAAATACATCTGTAGAATATATAGATCGTTAAAAAATTAAATAAAACAGACTAAATGAAAAATATGAACTTAAAACTGGTAACAAATACAATAGCAAAAAATAATAGAAGATGGACTATTGAATCATATATGATAAAATATTAAAAGAGAGATCAATGCTTTAATGGCCGTGCTTTAAGGAAGGGTTTCAGGGAAACTCTGTTGTTTAAACCAGGAGATTTATCAGCTTGAAAGCACAAAATCCATTTCTGTTCACTAGATTCTGTTCTATTATTTATGTCACCTCCTCTCTTCGTACTATGTAGAATCTCTAGTACCATAAAGCTAAATTTATGTTCTTTACCCTCTTTAGCTACATGCAGTGATAGTGTGCTGGTTTCTTTAACATTCCTGATATCCCTAAGGTGTTCAAGTATTCTATCCTTAAACACCCTGTTTGTTTTCCATATGTAATATGAGAAGCAGGTAGTACAATAGCAAAAATAGACAACATTTTTTGTTCGACAATCTGCATAAAAAGCAGTATCTATCTTAAACCCCACAGTGGGATGTGTGAAATGATTGCCAATATGTATATGTGTACAGGCCGTACAATTCCTACACATATATGTACCAAGTCTATCAGATATTATAGTTGATTTAGTATTAAAGGATCGATAACAGAGCTGACTCTTAAGTGATCTATTATTTCTAAAAGCTAAATCTGGCTGTGTGCCAATGACTCCATTCAACTCATGTACAGTAGACAGAATATCCCAGTTCTTTTTAATAATATCACATGCTACATGCACATTACTGGCAAAGGTCAATGGCATCCTTAATTTATTCTTAGAGGTATCAGTGGAAGCATCACTCGAGAAAGTATTGTCAATATTATTCCTGTTGTTAATACTAGTGGGGAGCGGGGAAAAGTATGGCTGGCACTTACCTGATCTATGCCGCCATCCTTCTGCTATCTGAGAATCAATAAGTTTACTACTAAAGCCTCTTTCTAAAAATTCTTCTTTAAGTGTTTGTAATGCAACAATGAGACTATCATCATCATTAAAAAGTCTCATAGTTCGAAATATGTGTCCTTTCAACACATTAAATTTCATATGATTCGGATGCATATTGCCATATTGTAGAACATTATTCTTTCTAACAGTTTTCTTATACAAAGTAGTAGACACAATGGATAAATTATTTTTAGTAACTCTAACATCCAAAAAACTCTACTTCTTTATCAGAATATTCATAGGTAAAACTCAAAAAAGTATTTAACTGATTTAAGTATAAAAGAAACTCTTGTAGCCGCTGCTCTGAGCCATGCCACAACAAAAAAATATCATCCGCAAAACGTTTATACCATTTGATGTTAACCTGGTATTCATTATTCGAAAGTACATGTTTAGCTTCCCAATTGGCTAGGGATTTTTATAGGGATAGGTTGGCGTAGCTATTAGCTATTAGCACAAGCTGTGCCCATAGCTACGCCAAGTTTTTGTGAATAATAAACATCATTAAAAATAAACACATTGTTTTCTAGGATAATTTCCAAAAGTGTGCAAATAAGTGTCACCTTAGTATCAAGGGTGTTTCTCTCACACAGTAATTCTCTGACATTTTCAATTCCCCATTTATTGGGTATAACAGTGAACAATGATTCAATATCCAGAGTTACAAATAAACATTGTCCTAAGATAATTTCATTTTGTTTAGATAGCTCATTTAAAAAAACTCTTGGTATCCTTTAAAACAGTGCTAAAATTAGCCAAGGCAGCATGCAAAGTCTTTTCTACAAAAATAGAAAGTGGCTCAGTTACCCAACCTCGGCCTGAAACTATAGGGCGCATAGGTGGAGTTAAGGGATTCTTATGTATGTTGGGTAGACCATATATCAAAGGGACTGTTGGATGTTCTACCTTGAAATACTCAAACAGTTGCTCAGATATCATGCCTGTTATTAATAAATCAAAGATCAAAAAAGTACAGTTGTGTACCTGCCATAAATGTAGATGTTCGAGTGTATTCACTGTTGCAGTCATTACTCTTGGGTTATCCTGCTGGCAGGCTACCCGCAGTCGGCCAGAATTCCAAAGTCCTGGTCCGGCGTTAGCTGCTGTCGCCTCTTCCCTGCGTCAGTGCGCTAGGGGTATAAAAGATGCAGCCGACGCCATTTTCTTCAGTTTTCCTTGCCCCAGATGTCAGGTTCTCCAAAAAGGTAGGCTGTAAAATATACCAATAAGAAATGCAAGCATAAAAATAACATTTCCTTCATCTACAAGCAAATACACCAAAAAGGTTGTATAAGATAAAGAAGTGCAGATAAGTCCCAGCACAGAGAAGGGGGATGGTGGGTGGGTGGGTAAAGTACAGTTTTGTACCTACCATAAATGTAAATGTTCGAGTGTTCACCCTGCTGCAGTCATCACACTTGGGTTATCCTGTCATCAGGCGGTCCCGCAGTCGGCTGGATTTCCAAAGTCTTGGTCCGACGTCGGTTGCTGTCACCTCATCCCTGACGTCAGTGCGCCAGGGGTACATATATTGCAACCAACGCCATTTTCTTCAGTTTTTCTTGCCCCAGAGGTCAGGTGCCCCCAAAAAGGTGATCCAAATTAGTACCAAAAGGTGTGAACACTGTACAAACACAAAATCCCTTCAGCTATAAGCAAATACATCAGAAAGGCATAGCAAGGATTTAGCCAGTAGATCAGAGGGGTTGGAGGGAGGGTAACCTGGACTGCAGCAGGGTGAACACTCGAACATCTACATTTATGGCAGGTACAAAACTGTACTATGTTCATTGTGTTACCCTGCTGCAGTCATCACACTTTGGTTGAGTCCCAAAGCTAAGGTAGGGTGGAGGCATCATAGAGGGTTAGAGGAGGCAATGAGGCCCTGCAGAACTGCAGTGGCGAAGCCTACCCTGGACTTAGAATAAAGAGGTAAGTGATAGTGTTTGGCGAAGGTGTATACAGAACTCCAAGTTGCAGCTTCTAAAATTTCCTTGGTAGGAACCCCCCTGAGAAAGGCTGTAGAGGTAGCTGTTGCCCTGGTAGAGTGGGATCTAATGGTAGGAGGAACTGGTTTCCCATGATGGGTATAGCAGAATCGTATACAATGGCCTATCCATTTAAAATGGGTTTGCTTGGATATGGCCCTCACTTGAGAAGCTGTAGCATAGGAAACAAAGAGCTGGTCAGTTTTTCTGAAAGCCTTAGTTTTATCCAAGTAGTAACGAAGCTGCCTGTGAATGTCCAAGGAATGCAGGAGTCTCTCACCTTTGTTCTGTGGATTGGGGAAGAAAGTGGGTAGGTGGATGGTTTGATTTAAAGCTACACTGGAAACCACCTTAGGCATGAAGGAAGGATTAGTTCGTAGAGAAACTCTGTCTTGATGAAAAATGAGGAAAGGTTCCACTGCCATAAGTGCCTGTAATTCTGAGACTCTCCTAGCATAAGTTATTGCCAGGAGCAGGGCAGTCTTCCAAGATAGGAACTGAAGGTCTGCAGAAAAAGTTGGTTCAAAGGGAGGTAGCGTTAGTTTTTTCAGAACAAAGTTGAGGTCCCATGTTGGTCTAGGGGCTCTTCTAGGTGGTCTAATGTTTTTTGCCCCTCTGAGGAACTGCCTTAGAAGAGGATTTGAAAATAAAGGTGGATTTGTGTCATAGTGAGCTGAAATAGCTGAAGCATGGATTTTAAAAGAGGAGGAGGAAAGTCCTTTATGCAACATCTCAGCCAAATACTGCAGAATGTGAGGCATATGACGCTGAGTTGTGTCTTGACCTTTAGCTTGGTTCCAAGCACAAAACCTTTTCCATTTGTCCGAGTAAGCCTTCCTGCTGCTTGGTCTCCTGGCCTCTAGAATAACATCCAGTACTGCTTGTGAAAGAGGGGCTGGTGGGATGCTTAATTAATTTGCCATGCAGCCAGGTTTAAGGTTTTGATCTGGCTGTGTAGAATCTGCTTGTCTTGCTGCGTGAGCAAATGAGGTATTTGAGGCAATATCCATGGTGGGCTGTGAGCCATATTCTTCAATAGCGGGTACCAGTGTTGGCGTGGCCAGTCTGGGGCTATGAGAATCAGTCGAGGTTCCTCCTTTTTGACCTTCAAAAGAACCTTTGTGAGAAGAGGTAATGGAGGAAAGGCATATGCTCTCAGGTTTTTCCAACTGAAGGAGAGAGCGTCCACTTTCCAAGCTTGATGGTGGAATGTCCTTGTACAAAATTTTGTCAGTTGGTAGTTTTGAGGACTGGCAAACAGGTCTATATTTGGTAGGCCCCATCTTTGAGTTATCATGGCAAATATTTGTGGGTCTAGCTTCCACTCATGGGGATCTTTGATGTTTCTGCTTAGGTCGTCTGCCAATGTGTTTTTCTGTCCTGGCAGGAATTGCGCTTGTAACTGGACTTGGTAGGCCACAGCTGTGTTCCATAAGATTATTCCTTGCCTGCAAAGAGGGTAGGAATGTGTGCCCCCTTGTTTGTTTATGTACCACATTACTGTGGTGTTGTCCGTCTTTATTGCAAGTTGTCCTGGCTGTAGTAGATCCTTGAAGGCTGTCAGAGCTTTCTGTACAGCTAGCATCTCTTTTTGATTTATGTGCAGTTTTCTTTGTTCTGCAGTCCATACGCCTTGAATGCATTGCCCTGCCATGTGAGCCTCCCAGGCATAGTCTGAAGCATCTGTTGTGATAGTTTGCCTGGGTGGGGGCAAGGTGAAAGGCTGACCCTTGTTGTGGTGACATGCCTGTGCCCACCACAGAAATTCCTGTTGTAGGCAGGGAATGACAGATATAATTGTGTCCAAGCTGTGGCTGTGTTGAGACCATACGCTTTTTAGGTACCACTGTAATTTGCTCATATGCAGTTTTGCAAATGGTATTATCAGAATGCAAGATGCCATGAAGCGCAAAGCCTGCAGAATTTTTCTTGCAGTTAATTGGGTCTTTGTTGCCATTGTCTTGAAATATTGAGTCAGTTGTAATTGCTTGTCTGGTGTAAGATAAGCCTTCTGGGCCGTTGTGTCCAAGCTGGCACCCAGGAATGTCATTTTTTGTGAGGGTACTAGTTTTGACTTCTTTTCGTTTACTGTGTACCCCAGACAATTTATAGATGCTTCACAAAAGCCAGATGTTGTAAGAGAATGTCTTTTCTTTCTGCTTGGATGAGGCAGTTGTCCAGATATGGATATATTTGAATTCCTCTTTGTCTGCAGTATGCAATTACTGGTGCCAGGCATTTTGTGAATACTCTGGGTGCAGTAGATAAGCCAGAGGGCAGTGCAGAGAATTGATAATGGGTTGAACCTGCAATGAAACGGAGGTATCTTCTGCAACTTTGTCTGATAGGGACATGCAGGTATGCCACCTTGAGATCCAACGTTACCAGCCATGCTTCCTTGCCCAACATGGGAAGTAGCTGCTGTAGTGTTAGCATCCTGAATTTGGGAACTTGTAAGGTCCAGAATTGGTCTCCAAGCATTTTCTTTTCTGGGTACTAGGAAGAGACTTGAGTAAAATCCTTGGCCTTGCTCTTGAGTTGGTACCCTCTGAATGGCTCTCCTGGCCATGAGAGCTGTAATTTGTTTTCGAGCCTCTGCCCTTTGATTTTGTGGCAGGTTTGGCATTCCTCCTTTTATTGGCAAGGTGTGAAAGTGGAATCTGTATCCTTGTAAAATTATGTCTAGGACCCATTTGTCCTTTGTGACCATGTGCCAGTTGTCTGCAAATAGTGCTAGTTTTCCTCCCCAAGGGGGCTGACAAAAGAGCTTTGTTTGGCCAGGTGAGGTGCAAGTCATTGAGTTTGCCTTCTGGTGGGTTGAGACCTGTCTTCTCCTCCCTTCTGGGTTGGAGTGCCCCATTGGCGAGGCTTATACTGAGCTTGTGGTTGTCCTCTGCCCCTTGGGTGCCTGTATTTACCCCTCTGAGGCCTGTCAGTGGCTGGAAAGGACCAATTTTTTGTTGGTCAGTTTCTGCTGAAGCGAGGGGGTTGTACTTGTAGGAAATCTTTGACTGTCTGCATTGATTTCGCCTTATCTTCCATTTTCTTTAAAACTTCTTCTGCTTTAACACCAAAAAGAACATCCTGCTGTAAGGGAGCATCTAGTAGTTTTGCTTTAACATGATCAGGCAGACTTTGTTCCTTTAACCAGGCATGCCTACGTATAACTGATCCAGTGACAGCTGCTCTGCAGGAGGCCTCTAAAGAATCAAATCCACATTGTAAGGTATGTTTGCCCACCTGCTTGGTGGCGTGCAACAAATCCTGTACTTCTTTCATTTCAGATTGTTGAGGTAGGGTGGTTATCTTTTATTTTAACTGAGAGATCAGAAACTGCTGATACTTAAGTATATGAAATTGACAGTTTAGTACTCTCATAGCTAAAGTGGCTGAGGTGTAAACCTTTTCCCCCCATCTGTCTAGTGCTCTTGAATCCCTTTCAGAAGGTACTGGATTCTTAGCCATGGAAGCCTTAGCCCCCTTGGGACCCTGGGAGATAGTCTCTGGGTCAGCTACTGGGCTTTTGTAAATGAATTTGTGGGAATCAGGAACTTTGGTGTAACTCATTCTAAGCCTTTTGTTTTAAACACTTGGGCTTCGGACCAGTTGTTTTGCACTGAGAGGGTTTGTGGTCTGCACTGTAGTGGCAGAACAGGTAGCTTACATCCTTCTAGGTTGGGAACTGCTGATTGAGGGCTCAGTGTCTGTTATTCTAAAAGTGTATTAATTCTGGTTTAAGCACTTGGGCTTTCAGGCCAGTTATTTTACATTAAAAGGGTTTGTGGTCTGCACTCTTGTGGGAGGAGAGGCTGGACTCTGCCCTTCTGAGCTGGGAATTTCTGGTTAAAGGCTTATAGTGCATGCATATCTGAACTGCTTCTTACTGAAGTTGGTGCGCCTTGTTTGCTGTGGCATAGACTGGATTCGGGCCTGCTGGATCTAGCTTTGTTTGTGTAACCTGAGCACTACTCCAGGCATTCTCTAAAGTATTCAATTGTATTTATCACTGCTTAGTAGTAACTTGATTAAAGTGTAGCTATCATTCTAATTCTTTTGGATTAAGCACTTGGGCTTCAGACCAGTTGTTTTACATTAGGAAGGTTTGTGGCATGCACTGTGGTGGCAGGACAGGTAGCTTTCATCCTTCTAAATTGGGAACTGCTGATTGAGAGCCCAGTGTCTGTTATTCTTAAAGTGTATTAGTTCTGGTTTAAGCACTTGGGCTTCAGGACAGTTATTTTACATTAAGAAGGTTCGTGGTCTGCACTCTTGTGGGAGAAGAGGCTGGACTCTGCCCTTCTGAGCTAGGAATTTCTGGTTAAAGGTTTATAGTGCCTGAATATTTGAACTGTATCTTACTGAAATTGGTACACGTTGTTTGCTGTAGCATAGACTAGATCCAGGCCTGATGAATCTAGATTTGTTTATATGCTTGTTGTTTGTTTGCTTGCTATTTCCCTGGAACGCTAATTCCACCTAATACGCTGCTTCTCAGCGCTTCTGTGGATCACTAGTGATATCTGCATTGCTTACTGTACTTATTTCTTTGTTTCACTTGAAAGAAAGTTACTGTTTGTCGTTTTTGCATCTAAGTTACCTGTAACACATTGCACTTAAGTTACCTGGCACTTGCTCACTAAAGCAATTATATAAGTCAGCACTAAAAATTAAAAGCACTACACCCTTACTCCCCACTGGCCCTTGTTTTCAATTATAAAGGAATTCCCAATATTATTCTAGCATGTCCAAAGGTCAGTTGGCAATCTCCTCTCCGGTCCAGCTGGTGAATCTGGGAATCTTGAGGCAATGTTACAACTGCCTCATGTACACAGACAGCCCTCTCCTCCTCCCAACAAATTCCAACACATGTGAGAGATGCAACCATATAGCCAAACTGGAGGCTAAGCTCTCTCAACTCAGTACTGGCATAACCAGTCAGGAGGAGAAGGAAACCACACTCACTACAATTCCAGTCTCACATAGACCTACCACGACAGCAAACCAAACACATAATCACACAAAAACATACTCGGAGGCTCTAAATAAAGATCTGCCTAAGCAGCAGAGACCTCAAAGCAGACACCCAAGCAACCGCTACCCCAAAACAAAACACGTGCAACACATATCTCACAAAGCCAGTGTGCCTAACAGTCACAGCCCTTAAGACTAAACAACACACCTGATACACTTGTAATAGGTGACTCTATCGTCAGGCACACTGACGTCCCGCTCACCAGGCTGAACAAGGAGAGGGCCACGGTGAGCAGCCTGTCGGGCGCTAGGATCCGCCACATAACACAAGCACTCAGGTCACTCCAAGGCAAGTACAAATATGACTCAGTCATTGTTCATGTTGGTGTGAATGACCTGAGACGTACCTCCCTGGACTACATGAAAAGAGACATAGAGGAGCTCTCTGAGCATGTAGCCCAGGCCAGTATGACCCTGACCTTGAGTAGCATCTTACCCTCACCAAGAATGATGCCACAATATGAAGACAAGATGATCAATTTCAACAATTGGCTTAAGTACTGGTGTCATTCAAAGGGGATCCAATGCCTGTCAGCTTGTGATGATATGCTCGACAAGCCACGATGCTTCGCTAGGGATGGCTTGCACCTGTCACCCCTGGGCTTTCGGATATTGGCAAAGGCTCTTGCTACCCCAATAGTGCCTTTTTTAGGCAAAGCTCAAAAGACAAACCCACCTCCATAGGTATCATAAGGGATAAGAAACTAAGAGTAATGCTACTCAATGACAGAAGTCTAAACCTCAAGATGCACGCACTCGAAACTCTCATAGCATGGAGAACATTGATATCTGTGCAGTAACAGAAACCTGGTTCAGGGCTCCCGAGAGCACCCCAGCACTACCAGGTTATACCTCATACCATGCTTTTCGGCCCCAAAACTTGGATCGAACCACAAAAGGAGGGGGAGTATCGATATTCATCAAAGATACCCACACCTCCAGGTTGGTGACAAAGCACGAAGCATCAGAGACTATCCATGTGCAATTAACAGTGAGTAAAATTGCCTTCCAGTTTATAGCCTGCTACAGACCACCCTCCCAAACCCAGGAACCCCACTCGGTCTTCCTGAGAACTCTGGAAAATATGAAGGTCTCTCCAAACACCATTATATTGGGTGACTTCAACTACCCAAACATAGACTGGGAGCATTACTCTAGCTCCAACACCCTAGCCCAAAGGTTCCTAGAATTTATAAACTCAAATGCTATGGAACAACTTGTTACCACTCCCACAAGAGGGGAAAACATACTGGACCTGGTCATCACCAACATGGGGGCTCTATGCTCCACACCAGAAGTGTATCCCTCACTGGTAAGATCAGACCATAAACTAATCTCACTGGATATTCACATCCTGACCCCACCCCCTGCCCAGAAAACCACAGTGAAAAACTTCTCTAAAGCAAATTTTATACTCCTCAAAACCGAGGTGGAATCCTTCAAAGCCCCCGGGCCTGTGGAAAATACGGCCCAGACCGTAGAATCCTTTATAAACGCATTCTATGAACACCTTCAGGAATGCATGGATCATGCGATCCCAAATAAAACCAAGACCCAATCCTCCAAAGGCAGGCGTCCTGTCTGGTGGACCCCAGCCATAAACAAACTATACAATAGAAGGAGGAAGCTACTAAATGATAGAGCAAAATCCCAAAAAGGGAAGGCATCACTGATCAGTATTAGCAAAAACTACGGGCACTCATAAAATTGTCTAAGGCCAGCTTTGAGAGAAAAATTGCACAGGACACTAAGGATAATCACAAGGCTTTCTTTAGTTATGTTAGGAACCTGGGTGGTAATCCCCAGATATGCTCAGAATTAGTCCAAAATGACAAAAAATACACCAAACCCACAGACATTGCCAACATCCTAGCTGACAGGTTCAGCGCAAACTTCACCCCCCCCCCCACCAAAAGGGCAAATATCGATCCCAGCAGAGTGCTGCCCTGACATCTCAGATGCTCAAGTAAGAGCTGCCCTCTCCAAAGCAAAAAACACAGCATCAATGGGACCAGACGGTGTCCCGGGCTGCGTCCTACATGAACTCCAAGAAGAGCTAAACCCAAACATAAAACTACTGTTCAATCTCAGCCTTACTACAGGATATGTGCCCAAAGAGTGGCGTACAGCAACAGTGGTCCCACTCCATAAAGGTGGTGCGTCAACGGATCCTGGAAACTATCGCCCCATAAGCCTGACTAGCTTGGTCTGCAAAGCTATGGAAAGGATCATCATGGACCTCATAAATAAAGATATTGGGGACCTACAGACACTGGATCCTACCCAGTTCGACTTTGTTAAGGGCAGATCCTGCCTCTTAAACCTGGTTGATTTCTTTGAAACAGTCACCAAGGCCATTGACACAGCCTACCTGGACCTCGCAAAAGCCTTCGATACAATACCCCACTCTGGCATTATAGATAAGCTCACCAGCTTAAATATAAACCCCTATGTCACTAGATGGATTGCAAACTGGCTCAAGGACAGAACCCACATGGTTAGAATTGCTGGAGCCATGTCAGACTCCAAACCAGTTACAAGTGGTGTCCCACAAGGCTCAGTCCTGGGATCTCTCTTGTTAGGTATATATTTCTCGGAGGTACAGGCCAACACGGAAGGACTGTGGCTGACCAAGTTCGCAGATGACTGCAAACTGGGGGCCATAATCGACTCTCCAGCTGACACAAGCATCCTCCAAAAGGGCCTCATAGAAACAGACAACTGGTGCCAGAGCCATGGCCTCAAGCTAAATTCCAAAAAGTGTATAGTCATCCCCTTTGGCAAAAACAAAGTGTCCACAAATTACCACATAGGTGGTAATCCATTAAGTACAGAAGAAGTAATTGGGGACCCAAGTTGATATCAATCTCTCATTTGACAACCACGTGGCCAAAGTGGTTAAAAAACATTTTATATAGCCCACCTAATCATGAAGGGATTCACATCTAGATCAGGGGAGGTCATCGTGCCTATTTACTCATCCCTCATCAGGCCCATAATTGAGTACAATTCCCCTTTTGGGCTGTACCTTACCAGACACCTGCAGCAACTGGAAAGACCCCAAAAGTACATCACCAAGAGGATCAAAGGGCTCAAACAGATGCCATATGCTGCCCGGTTAAAGAAACTCCAGCTCTACTCAGTGGCATACCGCCTGTTCAGAGGCGATCTGTGTCTGACATATAAAGCCATGTCCAACCTGGAATTAATGGACATGCTGCACCTCAGAAAATCCAAATCCCATCGAGTTCTGGCGCCGAGAGACTTGAACCTCAGCACTGAAATAAATAGGACATGCTGGAGGGACAGATTCATAACCCAGAGGCTCCCTTCACTCTGGAATAAAATCCCAGTCCAGGTTAGGCAGAGTCCCTCATTGACTCTCTTCAAGAGGAATCTTGATGAGAGGATGAGAGATCGTAGGTTTACCTCGGGTATCACTTCTGTGTCACTGTTAGACAGAGACACAGTATACTAACCTCGAAAAAGGGCATAGCAAAATAAATTTAAAATGGGTGGCGAAAGCCAAACACATGCTGGCTAGGCTTATAAATACCCTACGGCAGATAGCCTAGTATGAACCTATGAACCTATCTGTCAGGCTTGGCCGGGGCAGGAGGTAGAGAGTCAGGGTTGAAACTGGATTCTAAGTAGACATCATCCACAATGTCCAAAACAGGAGGGATGACTAGAGGTCTGTGTTGGGGGAGTAAAAGAAACTCTCTGAGCCTTTTCTTGGAATCAGAGTAATCCTGACCTTCCCAGTGAAAATGTTCCCTCATAGTGTGTAAAGTTTCCCCAAAAGAGTAATCTTCTGGAGGGGAAGCTGAGGGAATAGAATCATCAGCATCAGAATCTTCATAAGGAGAGAAGGAATAGTCTTGGTCCTCAGAGGAATCCGAAGAAATAGACAGTTGTTCAGAGGGAGCAGAATCTTCCTCTTGTCTAGGCCTTTTGTCAGGAGGAGGCTGTGAACCCCTGATAAGAGAAATCAAATCTTCAGCCATTTTGAGCATCTGTTTCTTAGGCATAGGGCCTTGAACAGGAGACTGAAGTGAAGCCTTTTTCGATTTAGAAGGAGTCTTCGGCTTGGAAAACGTTTTGACTAAGCGTCGTTGGTCTGAAAACGCCTTCAGAAACCGATGGCGTTTCAGAAGTACCGACGTCCTTGGAAGGTAAATCGTCGGAAGGGCCTGAAGTAAAAGGCTGCGTCTGCCTAGTACATTCCGTCAAAATATCTGTAGCGGTCTCGGGTTCCAGAACTGTGGTAGTCAGAGGCTGCGTAGGAGCCTCACTGATAACCGGAGACCGGATCAACCGAGGCCTCGGAATCGGGCTTAGGCCTGGGCTGTCGGTCCTTGTCCCTGCGATTTTGTGCACGCCGGTAGTCGGTAGCTCCGACGGCATGTTATAGTTAAATTTTCTACCAAAAAAGTGTTGTGCGAAATCAAATCATCTTTTAATAGTACGTTTATTAAATCTAGCACAAAAACGACAAGAAGTGACGTCGTGATCAGGGCCTAGGCAAGGTATGCAATAAGAATGAAAATCCTTATGAGGTATTTGCTTCCCACAAGAAATACAATTGTTAACTTTTTCTGACATCGGTCTGAGGCAAGAAAAGTTTCCCCAATGGAGTACTTAGCTTTATAGAAGACTTCAGTCTGAAATTCGAATTTGAAAATCTCAGGAGTCGGCCGACCGGCACTTGCAAACTGCTTCTGCTTCGGGCACCGCGCGGCAAGAAAGACGGAAGAAAATGGCGTCGGTTGCAATATATGTACCCCTGGCGCACTGACGTCGGACCAAGACTGGAAATCCGGCCGACTGCGGGACCGCCTGATGACAGGATACCCAAGTGTGATGACTGCAGCAGGATAACACGATGAACATCCGAGACTGCAACAGCGAATACACTCGAACATCTACATTTATGGTAAGTACACAACTGTACTATGTTCATCGTGTTTCACTGTTGCAGTCATTACTCTTGGGTAGAATCCCAAAGCTGAGGAGGGGTGGCTGGGCTAAATAGGATTAGGAGAGTCTATGAGACCATGCAGAACTGCAGTGGTGAAGCCTGCTCTGGACTTAATGCTTTGTAAAAGTGTGCACTGAACTCCAAGTTGCAGCCTCTAAAATTTCTTTGGTTGGTACTCCTTTGAGGAAGGTTGCTGAAGTGGCTGCTGCTCTGGTGGAATGAGGCCTAATGCCCTTAGGCACTAATTTGCCATGCTGAAAATAGCAGAAACGGATGCAATGGCCTATCCATTTAGAAATAGTCTGTTTTGAGATAGCCTTTCCTTGTGATCCTGCAGCATATGACACTAAAAGTTGCTCAGTCTTTCTGAAAGCTTTAGTTCTGTCCAAGTAGAAGCGTAACTGCCTGTGTATGTCCAAAGAATGCAGAATTTTCTCACCCTTGTTCTGTGGATTTGGGTAAAAGGTAGGCAAGTGAATGTCTTGGTTGAGGGCCACACTGGACACCACCTTAGGCATAAATGTAGGGTTTGTTCTCAGAGAAACTCTGTCTGGATGAAAAATGATGAAAGGTTCCACAGCCATGAGTGCTTGTAACTCCGATACTCGCCTTGCAGAGGTTATGGCTAGGAGCAGAGCTGTTTTCCAGGATAAGAATTTTATATCTGCTGTTGATGCAGGCTTGAAAGGCGGCAGTGTGAGTTTTTCCAAAACATAATTGAGGTCCCAGGCTGGAATTGGTGCTCTCCTTGGAGGCCTAATGTTTTTGGCCCCTCTGAGGTACTGCCTTATTAAAGGATGAGAAAAGATAGGTGGTTCTGTATTGTAATGTGCAGAAATGGCAGAAGCAGGAATCTTAACTGATGAGAAAGAAAGGCCTTTGTTCAGCATCTCAGTTAGGTATTGTAAAATCTGAGGGATATTTGGTACAGATGTGTCAATGCCTTGTTCCTGGTTCCAAGCACAGAATCTCTTCCATTTTTCTGCATAAGATTTTCTGGTACTGGGCCTCCTGGCCTCCAAGATAACATCCATAACAGCTTTTGAAAGATGAGTGTTCTGAATGGCTACATTATCTGCCATGCTGCCAGATTTAAGGTCCTGAGTTGGCTGTGCAGGATCTGATTGTTTTGTTGGGTCAGCAAGTGAGAAGTTTGAGGCAATATCCATGCTGGTCCTTGAGACAAGCTCTTTAAGATTGGGTACCAGTGCTGGCGTGGCCAGTCTGGTGCAATCAGAATCATTTTTGGCTTCTCTTGTCTGACCTTTAGAAGTACTCTGGGAAGGAGAGGCAGAGGGGGAAAAGCATATACTGTTAGATTGTTAAAGCTGAATGATAGGGCATCCACTTTCCATGCTTGCTTGTGGTAAATCCTTGTGCAAAATCTCTGCAATTGACAGTTGTGAGGGGAGGCAAACAGATCTATGTCTGGGCATCCCCATTTCCTTATTATCATGCTGAAGACTTGTGGATCCAGTTTCCATTCGTGGGGATCCATGAGGTTTCTGCTTAGTTCGTCTGCCAGAGTATTTGTTTTTCCTGGCAGGAATTGTGCTTGCAGGTGAACTTGTAAAGCCAATGCTGTGTCCCATAAGGTCATTGCTTGTCTGCAGAGGGGGAAGGAATGTGTACCTCCCTGCTTGTTTATGTACGACATGACCGTAGTGTTGTCTGTCTTTATCAGTAACTGTCCTGGATGAAGCAGGTCCTTGAAAGCTGTCAGGGCATTTTGAACAGCTAGCATCTCTTTTTGATTGATGTGAAGATGCCTCTGGTTTGCAGGCCATGTGCTCTGAATACATTTTCCTGCCATATGGGCCCCCCCAGGCATAATCTGATGCATCCGTTGTCAGTGTCTGTCTGGCTGTGGGTAAAGTGAATGGCAGACCCTTGTTGTGGTGACAGGCTTCTGCCCACCATCGAAACTCCTGTTGTAGGCAGGGAATGAGTGCAATTACTGTCTCCAGGCTGTGGCAATGCTGAGTCAAAACACTTTTCAGATACCATTGTAGTTTCCTCATATGCAGTCTGGCATATGGAATTAGTAGGATGCAGGATGCCATGAAACCCAAGGCCTGCAGGATTTTCCTTGCAGATTGGTGGGTTTTTGTTGCCAATTTCTTGAAGTAAGTAGTCAGCTGTTTTTTGTTTGTCTGGCGTGAGATAAGCCATCTGGGCAGTTGTATTTAAGCTTGCACCCAGGAATATTATCTCTTGAGAGGGCACAAGTTTTGATTTCTTTTCGTTTACTGTGTACCCTAAGCCAATTAGTAATCTTGTTACAAACGCCAGATGCTTTAGAAGAGTGTCTTTGTTCTCTGCTTGAATTAGGCAGTCGTCCAAGTAGGGATATGTTTGAATTCCTTTTTGTCTGCAAAACGCAATTACTGGTGCCAAGCATTTTGTAAAGACCCTGGGCGCAGTAGATAAGCCAAAGGGCAGTGTAGAGAATTGGTAATGCATTGAGCCAGCTATGAATCTGAGGTATCTTCTGCAAGATTGTCTGATTGGGACATGCAGGTATGCCTCTTTTAGGTCCAAAGTTACGAGCCAAGCCCACTTGCCCAGCATGGGCAGTAGCTGCTGAAGAGTCAACATCTTGAATTCTTGAATTTTGGAACTTCCAGAAACGTATTTAGTATAGACAGGTCCAGAATTGGTCTCCAGGTTTTGTCCTTCCTGGGTACTAAGAAAAGTCTGGAGTAAAATCCTTGCCCCTGCTCTTGTTGTGGTACTTGCTGAATGGCCGTGATGTCCATGAGGGCTGTAATTTGTTTTTGTGCCTCTGCCCATTGATTGTGTGGCAGGTCTGGCATGCCCTTTGACCTTGGTAGGGTATGAAAATGGAACCTGTAGCCTTGGGACACTATGTTCAAGCCCCATTTGTCTTGGGTAACCATTTGCCAATTTGATGAAAAAAGTGCTAGTTTTCCCCCCAAGGGGGCTGTCAAAAGAAAACTGTTTGGAACTGGTAGAGGAAAGTCATTGGGACTGTTTCCTGTAAGGCTGAGATTTGTCTTCTCTGCTTTTGGAGGTAGGAGCACCCCATTGTTTAGGCCTGTATGAGCCTTGGGGCTGAGATCTGCCTCTGGGACACCTGTATCTGCCTCTTTGTGGTCTGTCTGACACTGGAAAGGACCAATTTTTAGAAGGCCAGTTCCTGCTAAACCTGGGTGGCTGTAGCTGTAAGAAATCCTTGACTGTCTGCATGGATTTTGCTTTATCCTCCATTTTTTTCAACACCTCTTCTGCTTTAGTACCAAACAAAGTATTATTCTGTAGTGGTGCATCTAATAATTTTGCTTTAACATAATCAGGCAGATTTTGTTCCTTTAACCAAGCATGCCTTCTAATAACAGAACCTGTAACAGCAGCCCTGCAAGAGGCCTCCAGTGAATCATAACCACATTGCAAAGTATGTTTTCCCACTTGTTCAGTTGCACGCAATAAATCCTACAATTCCTTGTTCTCTGAACATTTAATATTTGTCAACATTTTTTGTTTAAGTAGTGACATTAAATATTGCTGATATTTAAGTATTTGAAATTGACAATTTAAAGCCCTTACAGCCAGGGTAGCAGAAGTGTAAACTTTTTTCCCCATCTGTCTAGAGCCCGAGAATCCCTATCAGAGGGGACAGGGTTTTTTTGCAGTGGAAGCTTTAACCCCCTTGGGACCCTGGGATATAGTTTCTGGGTCAGCAGCGGGGTTTTTATATAGGAATTTATGAGAATCTGGGACTCTATAGTATCTGTCTGGCTTAGCAGGTGCAGGGGGTAAAGAGTCAGGGGACAGTCCGGACTCTGAAAATACATCATCTACAATGTCTAGAACAGGTGGAATAGCAAGGGGTCTGTGCTGAGGAAGAAGCAGGAAGTCTCTGAGCCTTTTCTTAGATTCAGAATAATCTTGGCTCTCCCACTGGAAATGCTCCCTCATAGTATGCAGTGTTTCCCCAAAAGAATAGTCCTCAGGAGGACAGGCTGAAGGAATGGATTCTTCAGCATCAGAATCCTCATAGGGAAGCATGGAGTAATCCTGTTTAGAAGAGGAATCAGAGGAAATAGAAACTTGATCAGAAGATTCATACTCTGTCTCTTGCCTAGGCCTCTTATCAGGAGGGGGATGGGAACCCCTGATCAAGGTAATTAGGTCTTCGGCCATTTTGAGCATCTGTTTTTTAGGCATGGAAGTCTGAATAGGAGAATGCTGTACTTATTCCTTTGTCTTTAGAGCTGCTTTAGTCTTTGTCTTTGAAGCTGAAGAAGGCTTAACATATAGTTGTGTAGGTCTGAAGACAACCTCAGAAGCAGATGCCTGCTCAGCGGCTCCGGACCCATCTGAGGGATTGATTTCCGAGTGTCCAGTACCTAGAGTTTCCAGAGGCCCAGTTGTCTCCACGTGGGAGTCAGTAGTGGCCTGTGGCTCTGAGGTAGTGGGCGCCAGGGGCTGCGAAAGCTCCTCACTGAGAACCGGCGAACGGCCTAAAAGAGGCTTTGTCGTCGGTTTTGGACCTCAGATGCCTATCCTTGTCCTTGTGTTTTTTGTAAACTCTGGTTGTCATCTGTTCCGCCTGCATTATATAATTAAATCTTCAGCCAAAATAATGAAATGCAAAATCGAACCGACGCTTGATAGTGCGTTGGTTAAATCTAGCACAAAACCAACAGCTAGCAACGTTGTGATCAGGGCCTAGGCAAGGAATACAGTAAGAGTGAAAATCCTTATGAGGTATTTGCTTCCCACAAGAAATGCAATTGTTAACTTTTTCTGACATCGGTCTGGAGCAAGAAAAAAGTTTCCCCAGTGGGGTACTTAGCTTTAATGAAGACTTTGGTTCTGAAATTCAGATTTGAAAATCTCAGGAGTCGGCCGACCGGCACTTGCGAACTGCTTTTGCTTCGGGCACCGCGCGGCAAGAATGACTGAAGAAAATGGTGTCGGCTGCATCTTTTATACCCCTGGCGCATTGACGTCAGGGAAGAGGCGACAGCAGCCAACGCCGGACCTGGACTTTGGAATTCTGGCCGACTGCGGGTAGCCTGCCAGCAGGATAACCCAAGAGTAATGACTGCAACAGTGAAACATGATGAACATCTGTACTTTTTCTATGACACTACTGAGTATATGCATAGGTAAAATGGCATAAGTATCAACATTACTGAGATGACTTAACATAGATTCTATATATTTGTCCTTGTCGATGACAACAATACCACATCCTTTATCAGCTAGACATATTTCTATACTATTTAGTTCTTTCAATTCAACTAGAGCTTGTAACTCTGTAGCTGATAAATTACTAAAATTATTAGTTTGCTTATCTAGAGACTTCTTGCTAAGTTGTTTTTCACAAAGGTCAATGAACAGATCTATAGTAAAATTATTAGGTGGTATGTAAATGCTGGGCTTTCTAAATACACAATCAGCATTATTAGAATTACCAAACATAGCTTTAAGTGTAAGAGTTCTGCCAAAAAGGTGTAGGTCTTTAGGTCTTTAATTACCTCTGTTATGCCCATTCTTTGAGCAGGAACAAATGTTAAACTTCAGTTTAACACAGATAATTGTGAGTCAGTTAAAGTTAAAGTAGAGATATTGTGAACTAAGCTTGTTTGTATCTCTTTCCTGACCTTATTTCGTCCTCCTGGCTGTGTAGTCGTCGTGTACATTGATTTTGCAGGCGAATCCTCGATCTGCATCTTATAGGCAGAGGTTCTTTCAATAAAAAATGTCCACGGGTGGAGCCTGATAGTACAGAGGCCTGCTCTGTGGAATTCAAACTCACACTGGAAGCCATGCTTGTTTTAGGTCTAACAGCTGCAGTGCTTGTGCTAGTATCAGAGTGACTGGCAGCAGCTACAGAAGTATTTAGGTTGACTTCTGAAACAATTCCCTCACTTATAGGAACAATAGGAACATTGGGTAAAAGTTCTGTAGGTTCTGTAGAAGTGGTAGTTTTAACAGCATTTGCATATGCTGCTTGTTCATCTGAAACAGTTGAATGCAATGTAGTTCTGGGTCTTACAGAGCGCCCATTTCCTGTTATATGCTGTATGTTGGAGTTAGTATTAACCCTTTCATTTACCCAAGAGAAGACATTAGCTTCTTTAAAATCCTTCAAATCCCTTTGTAATTTTTTGTTTTTGGTAGCAGAAAGTCTCTTGTCATATCTAGTAATATTTTCAAACACATATCCATTTTATGGTTTACTATTAAAATGCCAACGTGCAATTGCATGGCTATGAAGTATTCGAACAACATATGCTCGAATACTTCATAGTTCGGCAGGTTATGTGGGCGAACGTTATCATTGCAAATGGACTGTGCATTCACAATTATAACGTTCGCTCATGTGAGGGGATCGCGGTACAGTGCGGTTAGGGAAATACATCCCTTTCCTCACTGTAGTGTGATCTCGGAGTTGGAATATTAACAAAAAACAGCTGGGCACCAGCAAAAAGACTCCAGGCAATGGATCCAAACACAGCTCACAGCATTTATTGTTGACAAAGACAGAAGTTGTTAAGCGCTTTCATCCAAATGTATGGACTTCCTCAGAACCTTCTTCATATGAAATAATTCGCTATTACGTACACATTTTATTATAACTTTCGATATTATGATAGCAAACCCCATTTTATCACCAACAAGTTCATCTGAATAGATATTGTTAATTATGTTTTGCAACTCAGTGATTTCATTAGATAGTTTTAGCTCCTCTGGTCTAAAAAATTCGATAAGGAGCTGCATATATTTAGCGCTGCACTCAAGGTTAAGTAACTGCCAGCGCCTAAGTAGCTCAGGATAAGCTTGACCATAACTGGGCATGGTGAGAACCCTAAGTCCCCTTGGTGCTATATTAAGGCTCAGTGAAGTCTCAAGATGAAAGCGCTGCCACTGCAAGTGCTCAAACTTATAAAGTTTATTCTCCAGATTGTGATAGTCATCTCTGAAAGCTGCAGATAAATCAGGATTATCTGGAGTCAGTGATGTTGTCTTCATAGAAGTTCCATTAAGTAATGGATTCGTTTGAAAGTCCAATAAAGTAGACAAACGATAGTTGTTCCTCCTATTAGATGGCAAATCCATCGAAGGTACAAAGTTGTCCAAATGATCCATTTAATTTCCTGCCATGCTTGGTTCAAAGATAAAGCAAATATACCAAACGAAAACAGTCCTTGAACCAAATAAGGAATCAGATGCAAAAAACAGAGAATACAAAAAAAAAAAAAAGAAAAATAATCTGGTTACACACAGCAGTGAAAATGAATATGTCCTTTATCGTAGTAGGTAAGCACTTTCTCATAATAACATCCGCTTCATCAGACCAACAAAGATAGAACAGCAGTTACATTTTTAAACACTAAAACATCCAATCAAAAATCAGATAAAATGTGCATCATAGCTAAAAGCCATGTGATAAAATACATTTGTAGAATATATAGATCGTTAAAAAATTGAATAAAACAGACTAAATGAAAAATATGTACTTAAAACTGGTAACACATACAATAGTAAAAAACAATAGAAGATGGACTATTGAATCATATATGATAAAATATTAAGAGAGAGAGATCAATGCTTTAATGGTCATGCTTTAAGGAAGGGTTTCAGGGAAACTCTGTTGTTTAAACCAGGAGGTTTATCAGCTTGAAAGCGCAAAATCCATTTCTGTTCACTAGATTCTGTTCTATTATTTATGTCACCTCCTCTCTTGGTACTATGTAAAATCTCTACTACCATAAAGCTGCATAATGACTTACATAGCTATGGCTCTGAAGTCACTGGTGAATACATTTTCCTTTCTTCAATTCCTTGTTTAACCTATATCACGTGTCACAGGCAAACCACCTTCCTCTCACACTTACGTCTCAATACTCTAATCTTCAATCATTTACTGAAAGCCTAAGGGGTTGCTTTATCACCAGAAGATAGAGTGCACCTCATATGAGCTCCTCTATTTTATCAGCGGATTAGTGCAAATGCTGATTTCCCTACTTCCCTACTCTTGATCCAGGACCATAGTTTTTCTTTCTCTCTCTCTCTCTCTCTTTTTTTGATGGTTTAGTGAAATGGGAATGCTGTTAATGAGCACCACAATTACACGAACCATAACAGCATAACCTGTAAACTAACTGCATCATGAAGACGGTGGCAGCCATCAAGACAGGAAAACTAAGCAGGAAATCTCAGACCCTTTGTGGCAGCTTTAACCAGAATGCCAAAGCCAAGACTTCCTGATGCTACTTCCAAGACAGGAATAACTACTACTAAGTTGTCAAGCAACAGACATATGAACGCTATCACTAGCAAAGGGGTCAGAGAGAACTTCTTCAATTTATGGCCACCCAGGGAGACTGCAGCCAAGACAGCAGACTCTACTCTGCAGGGAACCCATGGACAGGATCAGCTTGTCTAGGAAAAGGAGGTGAAGTAAGCTCAAATAGTAACACTTTGTGATGCCTACCCATGTGGAAAACAGAAATCTGTTTTGTGGACACCACATGCATTGCACCAAAAGGCAGCCATAATATCCAGTAATGCCATCCAGGCATCATGTGGCAGAAACAACATAAGCCTCTGTATGGCTTTAGCAGTAAACTTTGAGCCAGTCCTAAAAGCTCTGCTGAGATATTCTGCCTGGGTTAGGTCCTGTGAGCCAAGGGACCATATCTAAGATCCAAGTATCCCTTGTTATACATTCTGAAAGTCATCTGGATATATTGGTGCTGCAAACTTTAAAACATGGTTTGTTTAAAGCATATGAAGCAAACAGCTGCAAACTCTTTCCATATTCTTTCATTCTTTTAGGGTGCAAATAAATATAACTGTCTATACACATCTATACAATGCAAAAGGTACTTGACTTTACTAGAGATATTAAGAAAACTAATAAAATGATTGCAGAAAACAGCTAGCCACACCGATGTCACCAATACCTCAGTTTATTGAGCGCTTTCGTCAGAATCAATATCAAACTTCATCAGATTTGATAGTGATTCTGACGAAAGCGCTCAATAAACTAAGGTGCTGGTGACATCTGTGTGGCTAGCTGTTTTCTGCAATCATTTTCTTAGTTGTCTGTGGTTTTAGAAATTAAGAAAAAAATACAAGATTAATGGACTGTCTAAGATTAATCTCCATGGTTACCTTAGGAAGAATCTTGAGATTAGTTTTCAACTCCTCTATTCCTGTGAAAACAGGCATGCAGGCTCAACAAGCAAGACCTGGAATTCAGAGATTTGTTTAGGTAAAGTGAAAGCCACCAAGAAATGGGTTTTCTGGGAAAGACACTTGCTAACCAGAGTAGAGTACTGATCCCTTTGGATCTATTTCAGTCTCAGTCCGGGGTTAAGTACAGTAGATACAACACATTGTATACAGAGTGAATGACAAAAAATAGTATATACATGTATTATATACAGAGTGGATATTAGAGTTGGCATGCCAAAAGAACCATAATGAAAAGTAGAGAGAGAGAGAGCAAGCTATGGGGAGGGAAATAGGGTAGGATGATGCTGGATGGAACAGTGATGCAGCTGTAGCATTTTCGCCTCACAGCAAAAGGTTCTCCAGTTCGATTCTCGGCTGGGGTGCCTTCTGTGTGGAGTCTGCATGTCCTTCCTGCATTCGTGTGAGTTTCCTCTGGGTGCTCCGGTTTCCTCCCACATTACAAAGGCATGCGTCTGGAGTGTTTCTCCCTGGGCCTCCGCTGAAAATTGGCTTTATTCCAAGTTGGACTTTCCTGGTTAACAAATATTAAATAAATAAATAAATGTTAAGTTATATGACCAGACCAGACAGAGAGACAGCAGTTGCATTTTTCTTGAGTCTTGAATATGTTTTTAGTTATGATCGTTGCCTTTTCTGCCAATTCCATGTTTGCTCTAGAGTCTAGACGCTGTTTCAGAAGGATCTAAGCTGAACATTTTCAGCACAAAATAAAGATCTCACCATTAGATAAGTCCCCTTAATGGAGGCTTGATATGTAAATTTCTCCTTTAGAAAAGGAAACCCTGGGTAGAAATGAGAGGCAACTGCCAGGCGAACACTTATGGAAGTGTAACTCAATCCTGAATCAAATTTTTGAGCAAAGACATTCTAGTACTTCATGAAAGGAAATGGAAAAAAGAGAAAACTTTTTTCTAAGTCCCAAACTAAGAAACATGTCTATTTTCTTTTGCATTTTTTCCTAGTATAAACTTCTGGGTGGAGGAGATTCAGACTACTCTCTACAGGTATGCTGTTTCTCTGGCCATCACAGAAAGCAGGCTGGAGGGCATGCAGGTCTAGTTGAAACTTGCAAGACAAGTGAGTTAGCAGACTCTTGAGGGGTCTTATTCCAGGAGGTGAGTCCAAAGCAAAGATAACCGCATATGTCACAGCCAGAAAAGGAGCATGAAAAATTATTCTGGTCTTGCTCAAGTTTGCTTTCATAAGAATTTGAGAATTAGGGAAAATGTAGGAAAAGTGCAGAAGATGAACCTCATTCCTAGACTAGAGTATTCCTGGGTCACTACCCCAGAGGGGGGACTAGAGAAAAGAGATCACAACAATTGGAATTGGTCAAGGAGGCAAAGAGATCACAGCTGACCCTTCTTAAATGGTAGAGAAGGGACTTTGCCACAGTCTACCAAATATATCACTCGTGGCATCAGAAGACATCTGCTGAGCCTGTCCACCAGTGAGATTGTTTCTGCAGTAATATGGTAAATTGCTAGAAACTGGTATGAGGGCATGACTCATTCCCATAGCCTCACTGCCTTTTGAAAAAGGGGTATGAATGTGTCTCTTCTTTTTTGCTGATATACCTCACTACTGACATATTGCTGTAGTGAATGGCAATCACTGCTTGAGAAAGGAAATTTTAAAAAGCCTGCAGGATCAGATAGGATGCCCTCTGTTCTAGGATACTGACATGTAAGGGTGGCCTTGGTCTGTGACCAGAAACCATTAGCAGTCCATCCCTGACAAAGCTCCCACCCCTCCAAGGCTGGAGTATCTGAGATAACTGCTACTAGGGGCTGGAAATTTGGGAAGGAGATGCCTAGACAAAGGTTGGTATCGACAGGCCACTATGTCAGGTGTCTGTGACATGCTCCAGAAATTCTGGTATAATCTGAAACACATCCAAATAATGGTTCCACTGAGTCCTCCATGTGCAATGCAGGATGCAAAATGCAAGATACCTTGCCCATGGGGATATGAAATACCATGGTTGCCATAATCTTCAGCATGCTGAGACACATGGCTGATGAAAATGAAGAAGCTTGGAAAATCCTACTGACTGTTTTCAAACCTAGAGGAATTCTTTCCAATGTAAGACTGAGCTTAGAAAGATGGATGCCCACTGAACATTCTATAGACTTGAGGATCCAGGATGGATCCATTTGAAGCTTCGCACATTTACCATTAGTCCCAAGCTGCTGAACTAACAATGCAGAAAATCATGGGTTGTCAATAACTTCTCCATGATTAGTGGAACCAAGAGTCAGTCATCCAAGTACAAAAAACACTGAGACATTGCAGCTGATGGTTGGCTACTACCCTAGCCATAAACTTCATGAATACCCTGGGGGTATAGGACAGACAAAAGGAAAGAAACTGAAAATGGTATTAACTGGCTCCTACTGAGAAGTGATGTAACCTCCTTGACAAACCTGAGATGTGTGTCCTGGAGGTCCAAACAGCATACCCAATAGTTTCTTGACAATTAAGATGGTGGAAGGCAAATAGTACTGCAACAGTGATCTACTTCAATGTCTACTATTAAGTTAAACAGTACTGCTACAATGATCTAGTCAAACATCTACTATTAGCTTAAGTTTATACACAGGACTCTGTTTTTCATTTAGAACAGCTGACAGCTGGGACAATTCAAATCTCTATAATGAAAGATAGGTGGATGGAATGGAATGCCTGACTTGCAGAACACTTTAAGGATGATCACCACAAGCCCAGCTCCTACTCTGGAAGAAATGTCCGGCTTGCAATATTTTGAGAAAGTGTAGACTTATGACCAAACAGCTGTTCCCAAAATGGCCTAGGTAGTGACTTACTTAAGAAAGTCACAGTAACAGCAGTACAAGTTCCTTCATTTTTCACACCCTGTGTGGAATAACAGAACAGGATGCAGCAGGCCGGTTATTTGGAACTTGTTCTGACTTTGTGTGCAAATAATACCTCAGTTGCCTGGGTAAATCTAGGGAATATGTCACTCCTACCCCCATTCTGTGAACTGGAAAGAAGACTGGTAGTTGGATGGTTTGACATAGGGAAATTCCTGTTACCACCTTTTGCACAAAGGAGGGATTTGTTCCAAGGATCACCTGTCCTTGTGGGAAACTCCTTGCTGGGTGTCCTTCAGCAGAACTTTTTAGTTGTCTGTTGCTTGGAGGTGCAAACAGGCCTATCCGTGGGGCATGCCACCTATGCACTAGCTCTGTGGAACATCCATTCATGCAATCTGCCTTTTGACCTGATGAGTTGAGCTACCACTGTTTTCTGATGACAGAGAATTTACACTTTCTTTACTATAATTAGAGTGCTATCTCCCAAGCAATCCCAGCTAGGCTGCAAAATGTTACACAATTTCCCATATATGCTACAAAGGGTGAGGACAGGAAGCTATGAAGGACAGATGATGGCATGTACTAACATTATTTTAGATGGGATAAGTTCAATACATCATCCACTGAAGAAGGGACTCCAGATACTCTGGGTATGGTAAAGTCAGGCACAGGTTACTGAGTAAAGGATAGATATCGATCAGTTTAAGACTGATAATGGACACTTCTTCTCCCTTGCAAGGCCTCCCTAAGTCAAACCACATGCATCAAGAGCAACATAAGAACCAGTATAAAGCCCTGCGGCATTCATACTCCACAATGAATACAGAAGTTAAGCCTACAGACTATCTGATGAGCATGATGCAAAAGAAAAAAGGCAAACCACTGAATGATGATGCCAGAAAAGCCTCAGTACTGTCTCAAGTGCTTAATTAGAATACTGGGGTCTATGTGTCAAAAGTCATCAAGTGATCAAGGAGAACCAAGGCAGAATATACTGATACTGCAGTATAAGGAGGTCACTAACAATGCAAATAAGTAAGTCTCAGTAATGTTTTCAGCTCTAAATCCAGAGTGACATGGATCAGTGAGGTCATGGGAATCAATATGTCTGGATCCAATGCTTGCTTTTTGAGAATGATGGTTATTAAAGCCTCTTGTAATGAAATGCAAAAACATAACATTCAAACAGGAATGGAGATCAAGAAAAATAAACTGTCCTTGTTATTAGAGATAAGATTTAATAGACCATGTAGGAATATGACCTAGTCCATAGTAGGCTGGACTCAAGTTTAACAGGACTGGAAGTGGTGACACCAGGACTGCTGTATAAAAGAAGGGGCAAGGATGAACCCAAGTAACTACAGGCTAATTAGTGAACTTTCACAACCAAGAAGGCAATGGAAAAGTGCGCTATGTGAAAGCTGTTAAACTACTACAGAACAATGAGCTTGTAGCCACTAACTAACATGGGTTTATTGAGGGGAGATCATGTCAACTGAACCTGATCCATGCCTGAGAGGGAGAAATAGAGCAAGGGAAGCCAGTGGATGCAGTGTACCTAACTACTGGTAAAGTATCTGACATGGAACTCACATGACACAGAAAGCATAGTTAGGAGGGTTGGGAGAGGCCTAAAGAATGATGCGGTGATTAGTGGACTCAGAAGCAAGAAAAATACAGTGGGTGGTAGCTAAGGGTGAATTACTGGATGGAAGAGTAGTGATTAGTGGTTTTGCATAGAAGTCATTACTAGAACTCACACTATTAAACGTGTATGTATCAGATATGGAACAGGAAAGAGAAAACAAGTACTGATAACACAAAAACTGCAGCACTGCTCAGGGACTGATGTATGAATAACCAGAGCAGAATCTGGAAATGAACTCAAATGTAAGCGTCAAATGTAATGTAAGCGAGAGAGAGATAGTATAGGCCAACAGTATTCTAGGATGAAAGCATGCTGCAGAAACCATCTTACTACTCAATGACATTGATACAGACTCATATAAAGCACTGAGTACAGTTTTAAAGACATATGCTAGGGGAATAAGGATTGCAGACAGGGCTCAAAGGAGGGAATAATGGGATGGTGAGCCTACAGATGGAGTGGATTACCAAAAAACACAGACTGGGTAAATATATCTTGGAAGGGAAAGAGGGTATGATTGTTGTGCATAAAGTCCTTTAAATATAGAAGAGAATGTCTTCAACAGGAAGAATGGGGAAGGAAACAAGAGAGTTAGGTAGCTAGAGGAACAGGGACCAAGACAGATCTAAGAAAGTTATTTTTGCATGGAAATGACGAAGGACCTCTGGGAAAAAAGGTAACAAAGAGGAAAATGAAAGTGGGTTTTAAGAAAGAATGGAACCGTTCTGATGTTCACCTGCCAAATGAAAGAGCTTAACTGAATTGGAAAAAGGTCAGTTTTTGTACATTTTCTTCTGTGCTACTCATTACTTGTTACCCTGGTGGACTTGTGGGTCTTTTGCTGTGTTTTATTTTGGTTAAGGCATGGGAGACATCAAAACAAGGGTAGCTGCCAGGCGTGAGCAACAACAAATGGGCACAATATGCAGACCTGTTATCTTCTCCTTCACGAGTTCAAAATTTACAAAGTACTGTTGAAAAAAAACAGATTATTTTCTAAACAGCGAGACAAACAAGACAGTCCATGCCTACCTTCAGCACTCTGTGTAGCAGCTTGTTATGAATGACTGTTGCAGCACAGATGGCACCATAGGCAAACAAGAATGCACGGAGGGCGGTAAAGATAGTGTTTGCCACAGCAATGCAGCCATATACAGTGAGGTAGAACTTGACATTTGATGTGCTGTTTGGATGGGTAGGAGCCGTGTCAGCCATTGTAATGGGAGACCTGCAAAAATCAAAAGCAACAGCAGTAAAAGGACTCAGAAAGCCTAAATACTGCAAACCATCAAATTAAACATCAGTATTTTTAGAATTATGCACATCATGACATTGACAAAATAAGTAGGCCTTGATAGTGATCTTTGGCTTGTTTACGGCTGGGGTCCACCAGACTGGACGCTTGCCTTTGGTACAGAGAGTCTTAGTTTTGTTTGGGATTGCCTGATCCATGCAGTCCTGTAGGTGCTGGTAGAAGGCATTTGTAAGTGATTCAGCGGTTTGAGTAATGTTTACCACTGGCTCAGGGGCCTTAAAGGAGACCACACTAGTTTTTAGAAGTGTGAAATCGGCTTTTGAGAAGTTTTTCACTGTGGTCTTTTTTGTTTCAGGTGGGGCGGGATGAGGACCTCCAGCGAGATTAGTTTATGATCTGATCTCACCAGTGAGGGGTATACTTCCGGTGTTGAACATTTTGATCCCATGTTCGTGATGATGAGTATGAAGTATGTTTTCTCCTCTTGTGGGGATGGTGACTAGTTGTTCCATGGCATTTGAGTTTATGAACTCCAGGAATCTTTGGGTTAGAGTGTTCGGGCTTGAGTAGTGTTCCCAGTCTATATTAGGGTAGTTGAAGTCACCTAGTATGATGGTGTTTGGAGATACATTTATCCCCTCCAATGTTTTCAGGAAGGCCATGTGAGGTTCCTGAGTTTGAGAGGGTGGCCTGTAACATGCTACAAATTGCAGAGCAGTCTTTGCCTATGGTTAATTGCACCTGGATGGTCTCCGATGCATCTGGCGTTGCCACCAACCTTGAGGTGTGGGTGTCCTTTATGAATATGGACACCCCCCCCCTCCTTTCTTGGTGTTGTCCGGATTTTGGGGCCGGAACGCATGATATGAGGTGAAACCTGTTAGTGCTGGGGTGCTCTCAGGAGCCTTGAACCAGGTTCTGTCACAGCACAGACATCGATGTTCTCCATATTGAGAAGGGCCTCGAGTGCGTGCATCTTGAGAGTGAGACTTCTGGCATTGAGCAGCATTACCCTTAGTTTTTTCCTTTTGGTGTTCTAGGTGGTAGGTTTAGAATTTGAGCCTTGCCTAAAAAAGGCACTATGGGGGTGGCAAGAGCCTTTGCCAATATCCGGAAGCCCAGGGGTGACAGGTGCAAGCCGTCCCTTGCAAAGCAGTGTGGCTTGTCCAGCATGTCATCCCAGGCAGACAGACATTGGATCCCTTGAATGACACCAGAATTTAAGCCAATTATTAAAAGCTGATCATCTTATCACTGTATTGTGGCATCATTCTAGGTGAAGGTAGGATACTGCTCAAGGTCAGGGTCATACCTGCCTGGGCTACATAATCAGAGAGCTCCTCGATGTCCCTTTTCATGTAGTCCAAGTAGGTACGTTTCAGGTCGTTGACACCAGCGTGGACAATGACTGAGTCGCATTTGTACCTGCTGTTGAGACCTGAGTGCTTGCGCTATGTGGCGGATTCTAGCCCGGCAGGCAGCTTACTGTGACCTTCTCCTTACTCAGTCTGGTGAGCGGGACGGCAGTGTGTCTGACTATGGAATCACTAATGACAAGTGTGTCTGGCATTTTGTTTGGCCTTAAGGCTGTGACTGTTTGACACTCTGACTGTGTGGTCTATGTGTTGCATGTGTTGGGTCGTGAGGTGGTAGTTGTTTGGGTGTCTGCTTTGGTGGCCTCTGCTGTTTTGGTAAATTTTTGATCAGAGCCTCCGAGTATGTCTTTGTGTGAGTACGTATGATTTGAAGTTGTGATGGTACCATGTGTGACTGGGTATGTATTGTGTGTGGTTACCTTCTCCTCCTGTCTGGTCTTGCCAGTCCTATGTTGAGAGAGCTCAGCCTCCAGTTTGGCCGTATATAGTGGCATCTCTCACATGTATTTGTGTTTTGTGGGAGGAGGAGAGGATTGTTCAGTGTACATGAGGCAATTGTAACATTGCCTCAATATTCCCAGGTTCACCAGTTGAGCTGGAGAGGACACTAGCAACTGATCCCTCGACATACTAGAAGTAGTAGATAAAGAGACTTTCAAAGGACTCGGGGAAGTGGGTTTTAGGCTGGTGGGGTACTATCTATAATAAGAGTGTTTATCAAGGTGCAAGTACTGTAGGAGTAAGTGCTAGGCTTTACAGATAGAGAATAGTCTACTTGGGAATCAAGTAGAGATGAACTTTTCAGTTATAGGATATGCTGGTTAGATCAGCAGTACAGCTCGAGGAAGGTAGTTCTAAGGGAAAATTTGAAGAGTGGAATTTAGATGGCCCGAATAGTTAACCTTGTTTAACCGCCGCTGCTCTTGTGTGCAATAGTGGCAACTCAATGCCAACGCCGTTTAGCGTGTTTTATAGCAGGAGGCTGAAGGGAGCTAGGAATTGGCCCAAAATGACCAATGGACTACTAGTTTCTGGCTGAAACTTCACCAAATTGGACAGAAAGGCCGCTCAGTGCTTCCCACTCCCACTGGTAAGCAAAGAAACTTCCCTCCTTCCTAATAAGGCAATGGATCAGTAACAGGAACTAAAAACAAAGCCCAGGGATCAGCAACTCTGAAACTGGACTACTCTAGTTCAGTAAGGCGGGAAAACAAGAGATTTTTTTTGTTTTATTACAGAGATAAGGAAAAAAACAGACAGTCAGTTGCATTTTTCTTGTCTTGAATGTGTTTTTAGTTATGATCGTTGCCTTTTCTGCCAATTCCATGTTTGCTCTAGAGTCTAGACGCTGTTTCAGAAGGATCTAAGCTGAACATTTTCAGCACAAAATAAAGATCTCACCATTAGATAAGTCCCTTTAATGGAGGCTTGATCTGTAAATTTCTCCTTTAGAAAAGGAAACCCTGGGTAGAAATGAGAGGCAACTGCCAGGCGAACACTTATGGAAGTGTAACTCAATCCTGAATCAAATTTTTGAGCAAAGACATTCTAGTACTTCATGAAAGGAAATGGAAAAAAGAGAAAACTTTTTTCTAAGTCCCAAACTAAGAAACATGTCTATTTTCTTTTGCATTTTTTCCTAGTATAAACTTCTGGGTGGAGGAGATTCAGACTACTCTCTACAGGTATGCTGTTTCTCTGGCCATTACAGAAAGCAGGCTGGAGGGCATGCAGGTCTAGTTGAAACTTGCAAGACAAGTGAGTTAGCAGACTCTTGAGGGGTCTTATTCCAGGAGGTGAGTCCAAAGCAAAGATAACCGCATATGTCACAGCCAGAAAAGGAGCATGAAAAATTATTCTGGTCTTGCTCAAGTTTGCTTTCATAAGAATTTGAGAATTAGGAAAAATGTAGGAAAAGTGCAGAAGATGAACCTCATTCCTAGACTAGAGTATTCCTGGGTCACTACCCCAGAGGGGGGACTAGAGAAAAGAGATCACAACAATTGGAATTGGTCAAGGAGGCAAAGAGATCACAGCTGACCCTTCTTAAATGGTAGAGAAGGGACTTTGCCACAGTCTACCAAATATATCACTCGTGGCATCAGAAGACATCTGCTGAGCCTGTCCACCAGTGAGATTGTTTCTGCAGTAATATGGTAAATTGCTAGAAACTGGTATGAGGGCATGACTCATTCCCATAGCCTCACTGCCTTTTGAAAAAGGGGTATGAATGTGTCTCTTCTTTTTTGCTGATATACCTCACTACTGACATATTGCTGTAGTGAATGGCAATCACTGCTTGAGAAAGGAAATTTTAAAAAGCCTGCAGGATCAGATAGGATGCCCTCTGTTCTAGGATACTGACATGTAAGGGTGGCCTTGGTCTGTGACCAGAAACCATTAGCAGTCCATCCCTGACAAAGCTCCCACCCCTCCAAGGCTGGAGTATCTGAGATAACTGCTACTAGGGGCTGAAAATTTGGGAAGGAGATGCCTAGACAAAGGTTGGTATCGACAGGCCACTATGTCAGGTGTCTGTGACATGCTCCAGAAATTCTGGTATAATCTGGCACACATCCAAATAATGGTTCCACTGAGTCCTCCATGTGCAATGCAGGATGCAAAATGCAAGATACCTTGCCCATGGGGATATGAAATACCATGGTTTCCATAATCTTCAGCATGCTGAGACACGCGGCTGATGAAAATGAAGAAGCTTGGAAAATCCTGCTGACTATTTTCAAACCTAGAGGAATTCTTTCCAATGTAAGACTGAGCTTAGAAAGATGGATGCCCACTGAACATTCTATAGACTTGAGGATCCAGGATGGATCCATTTGAAGCTTCGCACATTTACCATTAGTCCCAAGCTGCTGAACTAACAATGCAGAAAATCATGGGTTGTCAATAACTTCTCCATGATTGGTGGAACCAAGAGTCAGTCATCCAAGTACAAAAAACACTGAGACATTGCAGCTGATGGTTGGCTACTACCCTAGCCATAAACTTCATGAATACCCTGGGGGTATAGGACAGACAAAAGGAAAGAAACTGAAAATGGTATTAACTGGCTCCTACTGAGAAGTGATGTAACCTCCTTGACAAACCTGAGATGTGTGTCCTGGAGGTCCAAACAGCATACCCAATAGTTTCTTGACAATTAAGATGGTGGAAGGCAAATAGTACTGCAACAGTGATCTACTTCAATGTCTACTATTAAGTTAAACAGTACTGCTACAATGATCTAGTCAAACATCTACTATTAGCTTAAGTTTATACACAGGACTCTGTTTTTCATTTAGAACAGCTGACAGCTGGGACAATTCAAATCTCTATAATGAAAGATAGGTGGATGGAATGGAATGCCTGACTTGCAGAACACTTTAAGGATGATCACCACAAGCTCAGCTCCTACTCTGGAAGAAATGTCCGGCTTGCAATATTTTGAGAAAGTGTGGACTTATGACCAAACAGCTGTTCCCAAAATAGCCTAGGTAGTGACTTACTTAAGGAAGTCACAGTAACAGCAGTACAAGTTCCTTCATTTTTCACACCCTGTGTGGAATAACAGAACAGGATGCAGCAGGCCGGTTATTTGGAACTTGTTCTGACTTTGTGTGCAAATAATACCTCAGTTGCCTGGGTAAATCTAGGGAATATGTCACCCCTACCCCCATTCTGTGAACTGGAAAGAAGACTGGTAGTTGGATGGTCTGACATAGGGAAAATCCTGTTACCACCTTTTGCACAAAGGAGGGATTTGTTCCAAGGATCACCTGTCCTTGTGGAAAACTCCTTGCTGGGTGTCCTTCAGCAGAACTTTTTAGTTGTCTGTTGCTTGGAGGTGCAAACAGGCCTATCCGTGGGGCATGCCACCTATGCACTAGCTCTGTGGAACATCCATTCATGCAATCTGCCTTTTGACCTGATGAGTTGAGCTACCACTGTTTTCTAATGACAGAGAATTTACACTTTCTTTACTATAATTAGAGTGCTATCTCCCAAGCAATCCCAGCTAGGCTGCAAAATGTTGCACAATTTCCCATATATACTACAAAGGGTGAGGACAAGAAGCTATGAAGGACAGATAATGGCATGTACTAACATTATTTTAGATGGGATAAGTTCAATACATCATCCACTGAAGAAGGGACCCCAGATACTCTGGGTATGGTAAAGTCAGGCACAGGTTACTGAGTAAAGGATAGATATCGATCAGTTATCAGTTTAAGACTGATAATGGACACTTCTTCTCCCTTGCAAGGCCTCCCCAAGTCAAACCACATGCATCAAGAGCAACATAAGAACCAGTATAAAGCCCTGCGGCATTCATACTCCACAATGAATACAGAAGTTAAGCCTACAGACTATCTGATGAGCATGATGCAAAAGAAAAAAGACAAACCACTGAATGATGATGCCAGAAAAGCCTCAGTACTGTCTCAAGTGCTTAATTAGAATACTGGGGTCTATGTGTCAAAAGTCATCAAGTGATCAAGGAGAACCAAGGCAGAATATACTGATACTGCAGTATAAGGAGGTCACTAACAATGCAAATAAGTAAGTCTCAGTAATGTTTTCAGCTCTAAATCCAGAGTGACATGGATCAGTGATGTCATGGGAATCAATATGTCTGGATCCAATGCTTGCTTTTTGAGAATGATGGTTATTAAAGCCTCTTGTAATGAAATACAAAAACGTAACATTCAAACAGGAATGGAGATCAAGAAAAATAAACTGTCCTTGTTATTGGAGATAAGATTTAATAGACCATGTAGGAATATGACCTAGTCCATAGTAGGCTGGACTCAAGTTTAACAGGACTGGAAGTGGTGACACCGGGACTGCTGTATAAAAGAAGGGGCAAGGATGAACCCAAGTAACTACAGGCTAATTAGTGAACTTTCACATCCAAGAAGGCAATGGAAAAGTGCGCTATGTGAAAGCTGTTAAACTACTACAGAACAATGGGCTTGTAGCCACTAACTAACATGGGTTTATTGAGGGGAGATCATGTCAACTGAACCTGATCCATGCCTGAGAGGGAGAAGTAGAGCAAGGGAAGCCAGTGGATGCAGTGTACCTAACTGCTGGTAAAGTATCTGACATGGAACTCACATGACACAGAAAGCATAGTTAGGAGGGTTGGGAGAGGCCTAAAGAATGATGCGGTGATTAGTGGACTCAGAAGCAAGAAAAATACAGTGGGTGGTAGCTAAGGGTGAATTACTGGATGGAAAAGTAGTGATTAGTGGTTTTGCATAGAAGTCATTACTAGAACTCACACTATTAAACGTGTATGTATCAGATATGGAACAGGAAAGAGAAAACAAGTACTGATAACACAAAAACTGCAGCACTGCTCAGGGACTGATGTATGAATAACCAGAGCAGAATCTGGAAATGAACTCAAATGTAAGCGTCAGATGTAATGTAAGCGAGAGAGAGATAGTATAGGCCAACAGTATACTAGGATGAAAGCATGATGCAGAAACCATCTTACTACTCAATGACATTGATACAGACTCATATAAAGCACTGAGTACAGTTTTAAAGACATATACTGGGGGAATAAGGATTGCAGACAGGGCTCAAAGGAGGGAATAATGGGATGGTGACCCTACAGATGGAGTGGATTACCAAAAAACACAGACTGGGTAAATATACCTTGGAAGGGAAAGAGGGTATGATTGTTGTGTATAAAGTCCTTTAAATATAGAAGAGAATGTCTTCAACAGGAAGAATGGGGAAGGAAACAAGAGAGTTAGGCAGCTAGAGGAACAGGGACCAAGACAGATCTAAGAAAGTTATTTTTGCATGGAAATAACGAAGGACCTCTGGGAAAAAAGGTAACAAAGAGGAAAATGAAAGTGGGTTTTAAGAAAGAATGGAAGCATTCTGATGTTCACCTGCCAAATGAAAGAGCTTAACTGAATTGGAAAAAGGTCAGTTTTTGTACATTTTCTTCTGTGCTACTCATTACTTGTTACCCTGGTGGACTTGTGGGTCTTTTGCTGTGTTTTATTTTGGTTAAGGCATGGGAGACATCAAAACAAGGGTAGCTGCCAGGCGTGAGCAACAACAAATGGGCACAATATGCAGGCCTGTTATCTTCTCCTTCACGAGTTCAAAATTTACAAAGTACTGTTGAAAAAAAAAACAGATTATTTTCTAAACAGCGAGACAAACAAGCCGTCCATGCCTACCTTCAGCACTCTGTGTAGCAGCTTGTTATGAATGACTGTTGCAGCACAGATGGCACCATAGGCAAACAAGAATGCACGGAGGGCAGTAAAGATAGTGTTTGCCACAGCAATGCAGCCATATACAGTGAGGTAGAACTTGACATTTGATGTGCTGTTTGGATGGGCAGGAGCCGTGTCAGCCATTGTAATGGGAGACCTGCAAAAATCAAAAGCAACAGCAGTAAAAGGACTCAGAAAGCCTAAATACTGCAAACCATCAAATTAAACATCAGTATTTTTAGAATTATGCACATCATGACATTGACAAAATAAGTAGGTCTTGATAGTGATCTTTTACAGAAAAGGTTCCATAAAAGCTTGTTTTCTGATGGCTATCCACACATTTGACTGTACTGAACTTGTTTTACCTCAATTTCAAATTCTGTTAGGCACGGACTAACTAAAACACAGATGAGTGAAATAATGGGTATGACTGAGAAAAACCGTCTATAAAACACAGCTTAGTTCTGCTTCTACATAAGCACTGCTTTGGTGATGAATGTGAACTTGCACTGAATGTGAACCTTTGTAACAGAGGTGAAAGATGAGAGGCAGGCACTGCCACACTGGAGTGTACCAGGGCCGGCATTAACAAAGGCACGGCCCAATTTGGGACATGTTTAGAGGTCCCTAAGCCACAATGTTCTCTTCACCCATCCCCATCCCCTTTACCTACGCCACACCCCATCTTCACTCACCATCCAGATTACTTTCTTCTTGCTTTTCACACATTTTTGTCTTATTCTTCAGCTTTTTCCTGCATCCTTTCAAAACACACTAACCAGCCAAACTGCAAAGTAACAACTGTGGAGTAAATAACTTAATTAAACTGGGTGTCTGTGAGCCACTAAGGCCCCCTGAAGCTTTGGGGGTTATAGATTGTCTGAGTGATATTTCAGAGCCTTTTTATACAACCTTTTCATCCAATGATGGCATGAACAAAAATCATGACTAGGGTAGGAAATTTAGTCTTGCTGTTCAGCTTTACTTTTTCTTGCATCCTTTGCACACACAATAACTGTCTAAGAAACCACTGTAATGACTGCGGAGGAAATAATGAAATTAATTACTCTGGAATAATCACAGCAGGGATCTGGGGACCACTAAGCCTCCATAAGCCATGAAGTTACACATGTTCTGCAGTGCATTTTAAAGATGTTTTCCAGCCTTTTATTTAATGATCACACGAACAAAAGTCATGAATAAGGAAAGAAATTCAGTCTTACTTTTTTTCCTTTGAAGGAAGAAATTACTCCAAAGCTTAATGTTCAAAACTGAGTAAACAGCAGTTCACTATAAACGGAGAAAGACAAATGCTTGCAAATATACAAAAAATATATCTGGGAACAGTGCTGGCCTCCCTCCCCAACTCAAAAAACTGAGTCTGTATTCCCCTAATGTTACATTGGGAGTAAAGTGAAGACTCAAAACTGTCCACAGTTATATTTCAAGTGGCTGCCGTCATACATACATGCGTACATATGTACAACAGTCTTCCTCACTCCTACCCTCAAAAGACAGTCACCTTCTGTGTACCCTTCTGCTGTCACACTGGGATGAAACTGAAAGAACCAACACAATATAGTAACACGTGGCACTGTTGACCTGCTGCTGTTAGACATATATATATATATATATATATATATATATATATATATATATATATATATATATATAAATAAAATGCCACATTCAAGGTTTAACCGCAGTAGTACCTTCAAGTGAAATTAAATAAGGCAAAAATATGCAGTACAGCCAATAACAATAAGACACTCTAACACTGCATATATTTTTTTCCAATTTTGGAAACCACATTTTCTCAGCCTATAAGTAATATAGGCCAATAAACTACTGGTCCAAACCCACAAAGCTAATAACTCTGCTGGTGAATCCCTGTTTGCCAACTTCATTGGCAAAACCTGGAATTCATTGCCAAACTGTATAACCCTACAATCCTGCAAAAGTCTCTTCAAAAAAAACCTCAAACAGTATCTCAAAGTGAATTGGCTATGCCCATGTACCAACCCTGATTAAGTTATAAACTAAAAGCATATTCTGCAATTATCATAACTTGTAACTACTTCACCAAGCTCTGCTTCCAATCTGATGTCTCTTACTTTTAATTGTCTGTCCATGACAATTGTGAGTCCCTACTAGGGAACACTACTAACCCATTGCATATAATCACTTTGTTTTATAACTGTTTGCTAACATCTGTGTAATCTATGTAAGTTTGTCTATGTGGAGCTTTTCTCCCCAGGCCACCGCTAAAAATGGACATGTATCCAGTTGGACTATCCTGGTAAACAAATGTAAAATAAATAAATAATAAATATATTTAAAAATTAGTTGCAGTCTTCACATTTATAGCTATGGCCCAAAAAGAGGAGTATATTCATTGTGAAGGCTGCCAGCCCAGCCAGCTAGAATTCTGTAAATAATTCTATGTCATTTGTGAAAAGTAATATGATTTGTATGCTTGCCTTAGAAATGTAAGAAAACTATATGCTCTGTACTGAGCTTCATGACTATGCAAATGTATGCGTTGATGGTAAAGGCTGGAATATACAGAGTTAACTTGCAAACTCTAAGAAAATAAGTAAAGAGTTTTACAATATGCTATAAAGTTAGAATAAAAAACACTCGTATGCAGGTCCTTGTGTCCGCAGCAAAACTACAGCAAAGTATCCAAAAACAACATATTATGTATTATATTATATTATAAAGCTTTAATCAGGCACAAGCACTTTCACGTCTGCTTTTTCAGGTGGATAAAACGAACTGAAACTAGTCATACTTTTAAACATTGCTGAATGCATCACACGGCAATACATCACATCTATATACAATCCATTATTATAAAATATTAAAGCTATATGGCAACCACAAAATAGCTAAATATTCAAAGAAAATCATAAAAATATAATCATAAAATATTTCTTATATACTTTGTGCACTATAAAAACATTGCTAAAATACATATTCTTAAAAACAACTACTTTACCTACGTAGGAGGTCTGGCCTTTAACTTTGGTCTCAGTGGTATTTGTTCATTGAGACCATGTCACCTCTGAATAAGACTATCCATCTAGCTTCCATTTCCTCTGTTTTATTACATATGTCCCACCCCCCTTTTCTCACAAAACTCCTAGCAATGGCCATAAACTTAAATTTATGTTGGCTGCTAGTATTCACAACATGTTTGGCCAGGGCATTAATTCTGCTTTGTTTGCCTATGTGATAAATGTGTTCTCTAATCCTCTCCTTGAGTGTAAGGTCTGTTTTCCCAATATAACATTTCTTGCATACTACACAGTGAGCGAGATACACTATATGCTGTGTATCACATGTAGCTTGTACTTTAAATTTATATAGCTGGTCCTGATCTGGATGTAAAAATTCATTGCTTATATCTATATACCCACAGTATGAACATTTGCCACAAGGCTTAGTCCCCTTACCACCCATAGGTGTTTTCTCTTCTCTGGTTGCACATAAGCGTCTCTTCAAAGACTTTTGATTTCTGAACAAAAATTTAGGTTCATTCTGTATCCCATTTGTGACCTCCTTGTCAGTGGTCACTATCCCCCAGTGTTTACATATAATGTTCATATAAGACCTCGCATCACTAGAGAAGCTTAATGGCACCTTTAACTTAGGCTTATCACCATTGGTTTCTTTTTTCCTTAGACCACCTATCCGAATACTGCCTTAGTATGTTGCAAACTAACTACTTCTTGTGTTTGCTTCTGTACATCTCTGTCCCCATAGCCTCTGTCCAGTAAATCATTCCTCATACTGTTCAATTGTTGATGGAAATCTGCATCCCTAACATTCAACCTAGATGCTCTAAAAACCTGATTCCTAATGAGATTATCAAACACATAGGTAGGGAGCATGCTTCCTCTGCTTAAAAGATGGCTAAAGTACAGTTGTGCACCTACCATAAATGTAGACGTTCGAGTGTATTCACTGTTGCAGTCATTACAATTGGGTTATCCTGCTGTTAGGCTACCCCGCAGTCGGCCTGAATTCCAAAGTCTAGGTCCGGCATCGGTTGCTGTCGCCTCCTCCCTGACGTCAGTGTGCCAAGAGTATAAAAGGTGCAGCCGATGCCATTTTCTTCAGTTTTTCTTGTCCCAGATGTCAGGTGCCCCCAAATGGGTAGGCTAAAAATATGTCTATAAAGCATGCATGCAACAAGTTTCCTTCATCTACAAGCAAATACATCACATAGGTTGTATAGAATAGAGAAGTACAGATAAGTCCCAGCAAGGAAAAGAGGGATGGTGGGTGGGTAACCTGGACTGCAACAGTGAATACACTCTAACATCTACATTTATGGTAGGTACACAACTGCAAAGTAGAAACCAAAGCCAGCAACAAGTGAGCCATGTGGTAAATAGTAGTTTATTAGAAAACTACTTAGACTTCATTACAAGCTTATAAAAAACAGACCGGTTTCGGCCAATATTGATCCTGGCCTTCTTCAGTGTATTACAAAAAGCACAAACAAAATCAAGTCTTTATATAATAAGCAAAAACAAATGATTGGTTGACATTTACATATCTGATTAGGGAGCTCATGAATATTTATACAATAATAGACATTATGCAACCTGATGGATGTACACCATAGAAAGTATTTTTAAATTCTTTCATAAATATTCATTGAGCCCTGGATTAAATAAGGCACCAAGTTTGGTGATCCATTTTTTCTCCCTGGCATCAAGTTTCTTATGCCAGCCAAGTTTGTGAGTACGATCACCAATGAGTTTATCTATGATAACAAAATTAAATTGAGCTGTTTGGTGCGTAAGTGTGTGTTTATATAGGGCATTAGTGGTTCTTTTACATTTAATGTCACTCAGGTGTTCTGACATACGTAACCTGAGTGGTCGAGAGGTCTGGCCTATATAAAATGCATGGCAACTACAGCATGCCATGTAGACAGCCCAATCTGTATTACAATTGGCAAAAAATCGAATATCAAAAACAGTACTACTGTTCCTACTACTAAATTCCTTAGACTTCAAAATATGTTTACAATGGACACAATGTCCACAGGGGAAACATCCAATCAATCTGTCGCCCAAAATGGTGGTTTGATATAGCTGAGGTAGACTGGACTCAGAATGATGTTTATAGTGATTAAAATATCCTGCTAGATTTTTTCCTTTACGAAAAGAAAAGGAACATTTGTTAGAGATAAATGTTTGAATCTTACTATCAGCTTTAAGTATATTCCAATTATCTTTGATGATATCCATAAATCTATTAGTGTTCCTGCCAAACGTAGTAGTGAAACGTAATATATTAGGAGATAAAGATTTCTGTTTATATGTCAATAAATTTTCTCTATGTAGGCCCTGAGCATGATTTTGGGCCATAGTGACATATCCTGAGCTGTATCCTCTGTTAATAAATCTATTATGTAAATCCTGAGCATGATGTTTAAAGCTAACATCATCCGAACAATTACGTCTGATTCTAAGAAATTGTGATTTTGGAATGTTTTTGGCGATATGTTTTGGATGAAAGCTGGAGGCATGGAGTAGAGTGTTGTACTGGGGGAACTTCCTATGAACTTCAGTGTTCAAAGTATTATCCTCATTCTTTGTGACCAAAATATCCAAAAACGTAATGGATTTTTGGTCATAAGTGATAGTAAACTGAATCCCCCATTTGTTGTCATTTAGATATTCCATAAATTCTCAGAGATATCCAATATCTGATCTCCACACCATCCAGCAGTCATCCAAATATCTCCGCCAAATGTCAATCCTAGGCAAATACAAGTTGTGAGTATCATCATAAATCATGATTTCCTCAATATAAGCCATGAATAGATCAGCATAAATGGGGGCAAAGGAAGCCCCCATTGCTGTACCTCTGATCTGTAAATAACATTCCTGATCATAGAAAAAGACGTTTTTTAGTCAATACATGCTCAGTCAAATTTAACAGAAAAGTATTGAAACCAGGTTGATACATGTTGGATTTATAGAGCCAATATTCAATGGCATCAAGACCAGCCCAATGGGGAATGTTGGTATATAGTGAGCTTACATCTAATGTGCATAGCCACCAATCCTGCTCTAATTGCATGTCATTGACAATACTCAAAAATTGGGTGGTATCCTGTATCCTGGATCTAACCCATGGTAGTAGTGGTTTTAAATACCTGGTCAAAAATTCAGAAAGCGGCTCAGTAAGTGATCCTATGCCCGACACAATGGGCCTACCTGGTGGATGTGAAAAGTCCTTATGTATCTTTGGCAGGAAATAGATAAATTGTCTAGCCGGATCAGTGATAGTAAGATGTCCTAATGTTTTGACAGTTATAATCCCATTGTCAACCGCAGAATGTAAAAAATCATTGATTTGTTCTCTGAATACTGGTGTGGGGTCAAGTGGCATTTTGGTATAGTATCGGGCATCACCTAATTGTTGGTGAGCCTCGATATCATAATAGCTCCAGTCCATCACCACCACCGCCCCACCTTTATCTGCATGCAGAATGACCAAATCCTTATTTCTTACTAATTCATCTAAACTAGATAAGTCACTCTCTGTCATGTTATTTGGCATTGGTTGATGAGAATTATACTGAAAATGTAAATCACTGAGTACGCTACGTAGAAAAAGACTTACAGAGGGATGCATAGGGGGTGTGAATGATGAAGCATGATATTTAAAAACATCCATTTGTTGATGTTCCTCTTCCCCCTTATCCTGGAAAAATAATTTGAGGTTAATAAGTCTACAGAAAGAAAATAAATCTTGTGCAAAAGTATCCTCAGGAACAAAAAAAACAGGGATAAAAGATAATCCTTTATTCAATACAGATATTTGTTCAGATGTTAATACAGTGTTGGAAATGTTACAAACATTATTTATTTGTTCGTTAGTACCTCCATCAAATTTTGTAGACTTGTAACCCTTTTTGTGTTTCCTGCCACCTCTCCTCCCCCTGTTTGGCCTAAAGGGAATGTGTGATTATTTCGCTTGGGTGGGGATCCCATGGTGTGCTGTGTTTCTGTGTCAGTCCCTGATGAAGTGTCATAATCAGTAGAATCTGTATTATTGCCCCGTCCTTTAAGAATGGAGCGTGGACGTTTCCTTTTGGAACTAAATGAATTGGTGTTGTGTACATTTTGAAATCTAACATGTCTGGTATGTTTAAATGGTTGCCCCTTCTGATAATCAGACAAATCTCGAGAAAATTTTTTAAGTTTCCTTTCCTTAAGATTAGTATCAAAATTCAGTAGATCAGAACTAAGTTTAGATAATAATGGAGGGAAATAAATATCCTGCTGATATTGATTGCAATCCTCTATTAATTGTGATACCTTTAAATTTTCTTTATCAGTAATCCTAGTGTAATACTTGGACAAGGATTGGACAAACTTCATAGAAAGTACAGTTTTGTACCTACCATAAATGTAGATGTCCGAACTGGATAGCATCTGCAGTCATAACAAATGGGTTGTCCTGTCGTCAGGCAGCCCTTCGGTCGACCGGATTCCAAAGTCTGGGTCCGGCTTCGGCTGATGTCGCACTTCACCCGACGTCATCTCTGCTGGTCTTCGGGTATAAAGGCATCAGCCGACGCCATTTTCCTCAGTGTTTCTTGCCCCAGATGCCAATTGCCCTCTTGGAAAGCTAAATTTTGGATAAAAGCCAATGTTTCCAAAATAGTAGAAGGCAAACACAAAAAATAAACATGTATGTTCATATATACAAACAAATACACCATAAGAGACCCCCAGCTAGCTATTAGGAGGGTAAATACCCTAGGAGTACCGTGAGGGAAGGAGGGAGGGTAATCTGACTGCAGATGCTATCCAGTTCGGACATCTACATTTATGGTAGGTACAAAACTGTACTATGTCCTTCATGGATGCATCTGCAGTCATAACAAATGGGTAGAATACCATAGCCAAACTAGGGGAGGAGGAATAATGATTATGGTGTAGTCAGGATCCCTTGCAGTACAGCAGTGGCAAAACCTGCTCGGGATCTAGAATATAGAGGTAAATTATAATGCTTGGCAAATGTATGCACGGAGGTCCAAGTAGCCGCCTCAATAATGTCCTTGGTTGCCACTCCTCTTAAGAAAGCTGTGGTAGTGGCTGTAGCCCTTGTAGAATGAGGTCTTATGTTCTGTGGAATTGGTTTTCCATGGTAGGAGTAACAGAATCTTATGCAATTTCCTATCCATTTGGAGATTGTCTGTTTGGAAATTGCTTTTCCTTCCCTTCCTGTTGCATAGGCTACAAAGAGCTGGTCAGTTTTTCTGTTACCTTTGGTTCTGTCCAGGTAGTAGCGTAACTGTCTGTGTACATCCAAGGTATGCATTATTCTTTCACCTGTGTTTTGTGGATTGGGAAAGAAGGTAGGTAGGTGGATTGCCTGGTTTAAAGACACTCTGGATACCACCTTAGGCATAAATGTAGGATTAGTTCTCATGGACACCCTATCTTGGTGGAAGATTAGGAAGGGTTGCACTGCCATTAAGGCCTGTAGTTCCGAAACCCTCCTTGCTGAAGTAATAGCCAGTAGGAAAGCAGTTTTCCATGACAGGTGTTGTAGATCTGCTGTTGCTGCTGGTTCAAACGGAGGGAGTGTCAACTTTTCTAGTACAAAGTTCAAGTCCCATGCTGGTAATGGTGGTTTCCTAGGAGGTTTTACATTCTTGATCCCTCTGAGAAACTGCCTGAGTAGAGGATGTGAAAAGACAGTAGGATCAAAGCTGTATTCTGCTGAAATAGCTGATGCATGTATCTTGATGGAGGAATAGGACAGGCCTGTATGTAGAAGCTCTGCCAAGTACTCCAGGATGTTAGCAATATCTATGTTCGACACATCTTTTCCTCTTTCAGTACTCCAACTGACGAACCTTTTCCATTTTCCTGCATATTTCCTTCTTGTAGAAGGTCTGCGGGCTTCAAGGATAATGTCTTTAACCCTTTGTGAAAGGTCTAGGTTAGTTACTGCTATGTGATGTTCCAGGCAGTCAGCTGCAAGGTTTTTAGGTTTGGATGTATGATGTTGTAGTTGTTCTGAGTTAACATCAGAGGCATCAGGGGTATTGACCACATTTTCTCCCGAGACATGCTCCTCAGCAATGGGTACCAGTGTTGTCTTGGCCAGTTCGGAGCTATCAGAATTATCCTTGGACGTTCCTCTTTGATTTTCAGTAGTACCTTGTGCATCAAGGGAAGAGGTGGGAATGCATATGCTGTCAGGCCTTTCCAGCTGAAGGATAGAGAGTCCACCTTCCATGCAAGTGGGTGGAATGTCCTTGTGCAGAATTTTTGAGCTGGTGATTGTGGGGAAGCAAATAGATCTATTTGTGGCATTCCCCATTTCTTTGTGATGGCCTTGAAGATGTCAGTGTAGCATCCATTTGTGAGCATCCGAGGTGGTTCTGCTTAAAATGTCTGCTAGGGTGTTCTTTTCCGGTACAAATATTGCCTGTAACTGGATGTTGTAGCTGAGAGCCAGATTCCAAAGGTCCAAAGTCATTCTGCATAGGGGGTAAGAATGAGTGCCTCCCTGTTTGTTGATGTACCACATGACTGTGGTGTTGTCTGTCCTTATCATCAAATGGCCTTCTTTGAGGAATGGTCTGAATTTTAGGATTGCCAGTTTTACTGCCAGCATTTCTTTTTGGTTTATGTGCAGGTGCAGCTGGTCCTGAGTCCACAGTCCTTGTACGCATTTGTCCAGCATGTGTGTCCCCCCATCCTAGGTCTGAGGCATCCGTTGTGATGGTTTGGTTTGCTCGAAAGTTGTGGAAGGGTAAGCCTGGGTTTGACTGGCATGCCCAAGCCCACCATAGGAGCTCCTGTTTTAAGCATGGGATTAGTGGTATTTCTGTTTCTAAGCTGTGCCTGTGTTGAGACCATAAATTCTTTAGGTACCACTGTAACTTTCTCATATGTAGTCTGGCATGTGGGACCAAGATTATGCATGATGCCATGAAGCCCAAGGCCTGCAGAACTTTTCTTGCTGTTAGTTTGTTCTGCTTTGTTAATGCCAAGAAGTAAAGAGGAAGTTCTTTTTGTTTTTCTGCAGTGAGGAATGCCATCTGTTTTACTGTGTCCAATTCCGCCAAGAAAGTTCTTGTCTGGGATGTTATCAGTCTTGACTTTTGAAAATTGACTGTGTATCCCAGGGCTTGTAGCAAGTAAATGACCCTTTGTAAATCTGTTGTCAGCTTGCTTTTGTTGTCCGCTTGTAACAGGCAGTCGTCCAGGTATGGATAAATTTGGATTCCCTGTACTCTGCAGTGAGCGATTACTGATGCCAGGCATTTTGTGAATACTCTGGGTGCAGTGGATAAGCCAAAGGGCAATGCTGAGAATTGATAATGCTCTGATCCTGCAAGAAATATGAGGTATCTTCTGCAATTTGGTCGAATGGGGACGTGCAGGTATGCCTCCTTGAGATCTAGAGTTACCAGCCAACACTCCTTGCCCAGCATGGGAAGAAGTTGCTGTAGGGTCAGCATTTTGAATTTTGGGACAATGATGTATGTGTTTAAGATGGACAGGTCGAGAATAGGTCTCCAGTTTTTTTTCTTTTCTTGGTACTAGGAAGAGTCTGGAGTAGAATCCTTTGCCCTGTTCTGTTATTGGTACCCTTTCCACAGCTCTCATCTTTATTAATTCTGCTGTCTGGTGCAGGGCTTCTATTTTTGATTTGGGGCAGGTTTGGCATTCCTCTTTTTACTGGTAAAGTGTGGAAGTGGAACCGGTAGCCTTGGTCTATGGTTTGCAAAATCCACTTCTCTTTGGTAATATAGTGCCAATTTTTCGAGAATAAGGCTAACTTTCCGCCTAATGGTGCTGCTAATTGCTCCCTGGTAGGCGGAGTCAGAGCCAAGTCACTGTGATTGTCCTGTTGCAGTGGCAGTGGTTGCGTCTGTGCCTCGGTTATTGCCTTGCCACTGTCGTCCTCTGTAGGCACCTCCTCTGGATTGATTTCTGCCCCTAGAGCTGCCTGTTCCTGCCCCTTTGGGATCTTGTGGAGTCAGGAAAGGACCAATTCTTGGCAGGCCAGTTCCTGCTAAACCTTGGGGCTGAACCTGTAGGAAATCTTTAACTGTTTGTACAGATTTTGCCTTCTCTTCCATTTTCTTCATTACCTGCTGGGCAGGTTCCCAAATAGACTGGCCTTATCCATAGGAGCATCCAATAGCTTAGCTTTAACATGATCCGCAAGACCTGTTCTTTCAACCATGCATGCCTTCTTATCACTGTGCCAGTCATGGCTGATCTAAATGAAGCCTCCAGTGCATCATAGCCACATTTTAAAGAATGGTTACTAACCTGTTGGATGTTATTCACCATTTCTAATACATATTTCTTATCTAAAGATTCATCAGAGGACAGCTTTTTAATTAACTGATCAAGCATAAACTCTTGGTATTGGATCATGTGAAACTGACAGTTTAAAGCTCTAGCAGAGAGTAGCAGAGGTGTAGACTTTTTCCCCATCTCTAAGGACCTGGATTCCCTTTCAGAAGGAATAGGGTTTTTGCTGTGGTCGAGGCTACTGCCTTAGGCCCCTGGGAGATAGTTTCGGGTCAGCAAGTGGGGCCTTGTATAGGTGGTGATGAGTGTCTGGCACCCTGTAAAATCTATCTGGTTTGGCAGGGGCTGGAGGTAAAGAATCAAGAGCAGTGCAGACATCATTAAATGCATCGTCCACAACAGAAAGGACAGGAGGTATAGCTAGGGGCCTATGTTGTGGTAAGTGCAGAAAGGTCCTAAGCCTTTTTCTTGAATCTGAGAAATCTTGTCCCTGCCATTGGAATTGTTCTCTCATGGCATGTAAGGTTTCCCCAAAAGAGAATTCCTCTGGTGGAGAGGCAGCTGGAATGGATTCTTCAGCATCTGAATCTTCATAATTGGAAAAGGAGCCTCTGGCTGGTCTGTAATGTCTGAGTCATCCGCAGAATCATCAGAGGACACAGGCTCGGGGCTCTGCTCTAGGTCTCTTTTCTGGGGCTGAGAGGCCCTGTCTGGGTGAGATTGGGATCCCCTAATTAAGGATATTAAATCTTCTGCCAGAGTAAGCATTTGAGAACTAGAAGTGGGCCTGAGTGGGGGTGGTTTAACAGGCACTGATTTAGCTGATTTGGCTGCTTTAGCCCTGGCAAAGGCCTTAATAGACATGGCTGCAGGAGGCCTAGCAGCACCACGTGCTGGGGTAGAGATATCCAAGGATGGTGTCTGATAGATCAGTGGGAACCACAGTTGTAGGCAAAATTTCTGAGGCTGATTCAGATAAGGAAGCAGGAGCCTCAGTAGTAGTCATGGATTCGGCTGAAGATTGACCAGTTTTCTCGGTTTCGCCGAAACCGAGACACTACCGCTTGCTTAATCGTGGTTTCGCCCGAAACCGCGGACCGCGAGTGTCGGTCTTTTTCTTTGCGTTTTTTAACAATTTGGGTAGTCGGAGGATCCGACGACATAATGTACGCAAAATCTGAGCCGAAAAACTGTTCAGCAAACTCCGACTGACGCCTGCCGTCGTCGGTTGAAGGAAGCACAGGCGAACAGGCTGCTACGTCGTGGTCTGGGCCTAAGCAAGGCAAACAGTAAGAGTGGAAATCTTTATGAGGTATTTGTTTCCCACAAGTTAAACAGTTATTGACTTTTTCTGACATCGGCTGAGGCAAGAAAGAGTCCCCAACGGGTACTTAGCTTTTAGAAGTCTTCAAGTAGTATTCGTAGTAGTAATCTCTGGATCTGACCGACCCGCACTTGCGAACAGCTTCTGCTTCGGGCGCCACGCGGCAAGAAAGACTGAGGAAAATGGCGTCGGCTGATGCCTTTATACCCGAAGACCAGCAGAGATGACGTCGGGTGAAGTGCGACATCAGCCGAAGCCGGACCCAGACTTTGGAATCCGGCCGACCGAAGGGCTGCCTGACGACAGGACAACCCATTTGTTATGACTGCAGATGCATCCATGAAGGACATCATTCTTGTTGAATGGATAGCCATTCAGTAGTAAGAGTCTCATCGGGGTCAGCTACCAACGGCTGAATTTTGACCCTCAGACCCCTAGGACAAATATCCTTGGCTAAATAAGCTTTAAGTAGTTTAAGGTGCCAAACACAAGATCTAAGTGTTTTCATATTTTTATTAAGATCGTCAAATGATTTTTCACATTGTAGTTCTGGCTTCATGGAATTGGAATTCAAAGAGCCTGCAGAGCTCTGACCAATACCAAAAAGTGCAAGATCATCCTTATCAGATGATAAATCCAAAAATATTTTGTTTAAATCCATGATAGATATAGTCAATAGTGTTAATACACTGTTAATATAATGAAAGAAACCACGCCCTGTGTCAAAAGCTGTTGGGTAGTAATATTCAGACAATAATGGCAGTAATTTAGTTTATGCAAAAAATATGCAAACTAAAGCCACGTCTAGCACAGGACCATAATGGTATTATAATAATATAATCAGACAAAAAATTAGAAATATGAAGTCAGATACACACTATCTATAGCTGTAGCTAGAATGGATCCAGGTTGGACACCTTAAATATGAAAAAGTAAATGCATTAATTTAGATGTCCAAGGGACAAAAAACCAAAAGGTAGTGGCAATCAGATCCCTATTTATGTCCAAAGCCTGTGTCAAAAACTGTTAGGTAGTAATATTCAGACAATAATGGCAATAATTTAGTTTATGCAAAAAATATGCAAACTAAAGCCACGTCTAGCACAGGACCATAATGGTATTATAATGATATAGTCAAACAAAAAATTAGAAATATAAAGTCAGATACACACTATCTATAGCTGTAGCTAGAATGGATCCAGGTTGGACACCTTAAATATGAAAAAGTAAATGCATTAATTTAGATGTCCAAGGGACAAAAAAACAAAAGGTAGTGGCAATCAGATCCCTATTTATGTCCAAAGCCTGTGTCAAAAACTGTTAGGTAGTAATATTCAGACAATAATGGCAATAATTTAGTTTATGCAAAAAATATGCAAACTAAAGCCAAATCTAGCACAGGACCATAATGGTATTATAATGATATAGTCAAACAAAAAATTAGAAATATAAAGTCAGATACATACTATCTATAGCTGTAGCTAGAATGGATCCAGGTTGGGCACCTTAAATATGAAAAAGTAAGTACATTAATTTAGATATCCAAGGGACAAAAAACCCAAAGGCAGTGGCAATCAGATCCCTATTTATGTCCAAAGCCAAGTATTAAACTAGGTAATATGTGCCTAAATGTGACATCCAACATAATATATTTTGGATTTTAAAGATTGTATGGTCCTAATAAGTGTCCAATGAACAATATCAACAAAAACATGGATGGTGATACCCAAATTATAGGATATAAATAATATGGAAACTTATTTCTATAAGTTTATGAATGATAAACAATCATTGGAAAAACCACTTATTTCAGTTTGATTTCAACATACAATGTAAGAGAATCATTTAAACACATACACCTGATGAAAACAACGTATCAAAAATAAATCCTATAGACAATGTACAAAATAGCCCATCATACATAAAATATAGGCTTATGATAAAAAACTATATTATATATGGTCATAAAGTAGCAGTCTTAACTGCAATACACAGTAGTGAAATCCCTATTGATAAATCCAAACATGTCATGGAAAATAAGTATTAGTAATACAAGGACCAAAAGATCTTTCCAGGTACTGCAACCTAATGTCCAGCAGTCTAATGATTCACTCAGTTCAAATGAGAATACAATGATACAAACATAAAGAATAAAAAGTTCACAATAACCCTCGAAAGTTTGTCTAGTGTTGGTTTATCCTAGTCGTAACTGTACCATCGCCTGTTGATAAATTCAAAAGACAACAGCCAATTCCCAAAAAAGAATTCCACAATGATGGCAACAAAAAAAACACACAGTCCCATTCATAAAGTTCTTGTTGAATATCCTCTAAATCAGGGGTGTCCAACCTTTTCAGTTGCAAGGGCCGCATTGAGTCAACAGAAATGCTCTGGGGGCAAACGGCAAGTGAGGACCAAAAAAAAAAAAAAAAGGACCACAGGTATATGCGGACTAATACAGAGTCGACCCACTGGCAAACCCTTAAGTAGCTCATGTTCATGAGGCACGGTATCCTAAAACACATGGTAAATGGATTATTGCACCCTGTGGCTGTTAGATCTGGTTATATCTACCTCCGACATTATGGAAGTCTTCACCTTGGTGAGGGAACTCTCTTGGCTGAAGATAAACTGGGATAAGAGAGTCTACTTTTTCCTGTTCTCCAGAACTCATTTCTATGTCTACGAAATATGGCTTGCTTTTTGAGGAAGTAACACATCCACCTTGGAATAAATATATAACCTTAACTTGCAAACTTAATTCAAAACAACATCAAACCATTAAAAGCGGAATGTAGAAAAAAGATCTGTCAGTAAAAATCTTTGTATTTTTATTCATAGCATGTGCACTTCAAAAGTTTTCCATAAAAAGCTAATGGTTTCTAGTAAAAAGGTGGTTATGTAGTTTCTGAACTTCTCACGTATGCCAAATCATCTCTGGCAGTCCAGGTTCTTTCTACATTAGACAAACACTGCAAATAGTGACAGAGAAAAACAAAAGCTAAAGATAACCAGCCCGGTGCTGCTTACAACATGCAACAAACAGTAACAAGATGGCACTACAGCTCTCAAGTGTGTGTCCTCTAATTTTCACAAAGCTCCCTGATTTCGACTCAACATGTTGTGAATGCCTTCCTAAAATTGTAAAAACATGGAGAACTACAGTCAAAATTTTAGTAAAGTGGGTTTTTCTCTGGGTGTTCTGTTTTCCCCCAACATTCCAAAAACATGCCGTAGTAGGCGGATGGGGGCAGTCTAAACTGGCCACTGATGTACAAGTGGTATGGAGGAACAGACGCAGCAACGCTAGCGACACAGTTGTGAATACACTGTGTGACAGAGCCTGTAAATGTGAAACAAAAACTGAAAATGAAGTGTCCCTTGGAAAGCAGTACGATTGTAAAGTATACCGAACAGTACTTGTGTTTTTGTATTCAGACTGTTTACATGTGCACAGTTAACAAGCATCGGCAAACTAACTACCAAAACAAGCACTGGAGTTTAGCAAGAACCCACACATGCCCCACAAGCATCATTCCAGAGTTTTCTATAATTTTTCAAATTGGAAGGAAGGCATGAGTAATGTGCAGAGAAAATTGTGGAAACCCAGTCGTGGTACACTTCTGAATGTTAACATGAAAGAATATGCAACACAAGGTAGGCATTTGTGACAGCACTTGGCAGAATCCCTCTTCTAAAGCTGAAATCTCACAAATAATGTGAAAACAATGGATCAGGATGGGAGTTTTTTTTTTTATAAGACTTATATAGCTTAGCTTACCTTTTACTGCTGTAGATGTAGTCAGTGTGTAAAATAAATAATAAATCCAGTTTCTTCGCCGCGATCTCACTCCTTCCTTCAGCAGTTTACCACAAATGAAAAAAACGACCAAACGGTGTTTTGGTGCATGCGCATACCAGCTGAAAGACGCTGGCAAGAAAAAAAACGTGAAAAAGGTAATTTGGCGCATGCGCAGAATAGCTGAAGGACACGGACGTGAAAACACACGGAAAAAAAGTAAAATTTCAATTTAAGGGCCACATGGAAGAGCTCTGGGGTCATGCGCTGGGTCGCTGGTTGGACACTCATGCTCTAAATAATAAAGCATAAGTATAGCAGTCCGTAGTAGTCTGGAACGGCAATAAAAAGTTCTCTAACTATGTTCGTGTTTCACTGTTGCAGTCATTACAATTGGGTTGAATCCCAAAGCTAAGGTTGGGAGGCTGGAACTAAATAAAATTAGCTGCGGCTATGAGGCCCTGCAGGACTGCAGTGGCAAAGCCTGCCCTGGATTTGGAGTAGAGTGGTAAGTGGTAGTGCTTTGTAAAAGTGTGCACTGAACTCCAGGTTGCAGCCTCTAAAATGTCTTTGGTTGGCACTCCTCTGAGGAAGGCTGCTGAAGTGGCTGCTGCTCTGGTTGAATGTGGCCTAATGCCCTTAGGCACTGATTTGCCATGTTGAGAATAGCATAAACGAATGCAGTGACCTATCCACTTTGAAATAGTCTGCTTTGAGATAGCTTTTCCTTGTGATCCTGCAGCATATGCTACCAGTAATTGCTCAGTCCTTCTGAAAGCTTTGGTTCTGTCCAAGTAGAAGTGCAGCTGTCTGTGTATGTCCAAAGAATGCAGAGGTTTCTCAGCCTTATTCTGTGGGTTTGGATAAAAGGTAGGCAAATGAATAGTTTGATTGAGGGCCACACTGGACACTACCTTAGGCATAAATGTGGGGTTTGTCCTTAGAGAAATCCGATCTGGATGGAAAATGATAAAAGGTTCCACACCATGAGTGCCTGTAGCTCTGAGACTCATCTTGCAGAGGTTACTACTAGGAGCAGAGCTGTTTTCCATGATAAAAATGTTATATCTGCTGTAGCGGCTGGCTCAAAAGGAGGCAGAGTGAGTTTTTCCAAGACATAATTGAGGTCCCGTGCAGGTATTGGTGATCTCCTTGGAAGCTGTAAGTTTTTGGCTCCTCTGAGGTACTGCCTTAATAAAGGATGAGAAAAAATAGGTGGCTCTGTATTGTAATGAGCTGAAATGGCAGAGGCATGAATCTTAATTGATGAAAAGGATAAGGCCTGTGTTCAGCATCTCAGTTAAGTATTGCAAAATCTGAGGGATATTTGGAACAATCATGTAAATTCCTTGTGCCTGGTTCCAAGCACAGAATCTCTTCCATTTTTCTGCATAAGATTTTCTGGTACTGGGCCTCCTGGCCTCCAAGATAACATCCATCACCGCTTTAGAGAGAGGTGTGTTTTGAAAAACTACATTATCCGCTATGCTGCCAGATTTAAGGTCCTGAGTTGGCTGTGCAGGATCTGATTGTTTTGTTGGGTCAGTAAGTGAGGAATTTGAGGTAATGTCCATGCTGGGCATTGAGTCAAGTTCCTTAGGACTGGGTACCAGTGCTGACGGAGCCAGTCTGGGGCAATCAGTATCATTTTTGGCTTCTCTTGTCTGACCTTTAGGAGTACCTTGAGGAGGAGAGGCAGTGGGGGAAAGGCATATACTGTTAAGTTTTTCCAACTGAAAGATAAACCATCCACTTTCCATGCTTGCTTGTGATAAGTCCCTGTGCAGAATCTCTGTAGTTGGCAATTGTGAGGGGAGGCAAATAGATCTATGTCCGGGCATCCCCAATTCCTTGTTATCATGTTGAAGACTTGTGGATCCAATTTCTACTCGTGGGGATCCATGAGGTTTCTGCTTAGTTCATCTGCCAGAGTATTTTTCTTTCCTGGCAGGAATTGTGCTTGCAGATGTACTTGGTAAGTCAATGCTGTGTTCCACAAAGTCATGGCTAATCTGCAAAGGGGGTAGGAATGTGTGCCTCCCTGTTTGTTTATGTACCACATGACTGTAGTATTGTCCGTCTTTATCAGTAGTTGTCCTGGATGAAGTAGATCCTTGAAGGCTGTCAGGGCATTTTGAACAGCTAGCATCTCTTTTTGATTGATATGTAGATGCATTTGGTTTGCGGACCATAAGCCCTGAATACATCTTCCTGCCATGTGGGCCCCCCCAGGCATAATCTGATGCATCTGTTGTCAATGTTTGCCTGGTTGGGGGTAAGGTGAATGGCTGCCCCTTGTTGTGGTGACAGGCCTTTGCCCACCATCGAAACTCCTGTTGCAGGCAGGGAATGAGTGTAATTAGAAGTTATGTACTCACCATAACGTTCCATCTGAGTAGGTGTATTCATTTGTCTGCAACCTGTGGGTTATGGATCCGATATCGGATCCGAACCGGCATGGTTTACCAGCTATGGATCCGAGCTCTCAGCTCCTCCCCTCACCCATAATGCCCTGCTCTCCCTACATGACCTCAGATCGAGTTTGCCAACAGCATGAACACCCTGAAAAGGGTAACACATATTATGCAGGAAACTGAAAAAGGCCAGGGGGATAGGAGGGATGGTTGCAGACAAATGAATACACCTACTCAGATGGAACTTTATGGTGAGTACATAACTTCTAAATCTGAAGTAGGAGATTCATTTGTCTGCAACCTGTGGGACAGAGTCCCCAGCTACCTGAATCTTGGGCCATCATAGAAGGATATTCGAGCACCGGAGCCAAAGGATGCTCTACCCCTAGATGTAAGATCCAACTTGTAGTGGGAAATAAAGGTATGAGATGAAGCCCAAGTGGCTGCTGCACAAATATCATCTAGAGGAATCCTAGCCTTAAAGGCGGCCAAGGTAGAGACTGACCGGGTTGAATGGGCATGTACACCCTCCAGTGCGGCCTTCCAGAAGCTTGATAAGCCAATAAGATGCACTGTGAAATCCAGCGAGATAATGAGACTTTAGAAATTGGCTTGCCCAAATTAAATTTAGCAAAGGAAATAAACAACTGGTCGGATTGCCTATGACCAGTCAGTCCTGTTTAGATAAAATCTAAGTTGCCTGTGAACATCTAAGGAATGAAGCTTGTATTCACCCTTGTTTTGATATTTAGGAAAGAAAACAGGAGGTTAATGGATTGATTAATGTTTGCTTCAGAAGCTACCTTAGGAAGAAAGGACGGGTTGGTCCTGAGGTATACACGGTCCGGATGAAAGACCAAGTAAGGAGGTTTGGCTGATAATGCTTGAAGTTCTGAGACTCACTTGGCGAGGTAATGGCTACTAAAAAGGCCGCCTTGAAAGATAAAAATTTTAGATCTACCGTAGCCACTGGTTCAAGGGGAGCGGTCAAGGCCTGGAGGACCAAAGAAAGGTCCCAAGGAGGAACCACTTGCTTTACAGGGGCCTGAGAAGGAAAGTACCTTTAGGAAAATCTTACACAATTTGGCAGACATCAGTGGACTGGAGTCATGACCAATATGATAATGAGAAATTGCCGCAAGTTGTACTTTGACCGTGGAACTGCTGGCACCATCATTAAAAAGAGTGGTTAAGAAGTCAAGCACCAGAGGAAGGGGAACTGTGAAGGGGTTTAGGCCTTGCCGCCCGCCCACAAGGAGAACGCTTCCACTTACTGCGGTAGACTTTCCTAGTGGATGGTTTATGAGCCGCCACCAGGATGGCCTTAACAGGGGACGAAATACCGGGAGTCCTGATCAGGAGTGGAACTGGAGCAGCCAAGCGGTCAGCTTCAGGTTGTCCAGGTTTGGGGGTGATAAGTGGGATGGATGAGATATCAGATCCAGAATGGGATCTAGAATCCAAGGAGGATTCACTGAGTGAGACCTTAGGAAACGGAACCAGATCTGTCGAGGCCAAAATGGGACAATGAGAATCATTCTGCACCCCAACCGAGAGGCTTTCTGAAGAACTTGGAGCATCAGAGGCAAGGGGGGATAAGCATAAAGAAGACTGGGTGGCCAAGCATGCACCAGAGCGTCTCTTGGGGTACCTCCGGGAGGAGGTATTAGAGAGAAAAAACTGTCACACTTGGTGTCTGAGGGAGACGCAAAAAGATCGCAACAAGGAGTTCCCCACCGTGCGAAGATGCGTTCCGCTACCTGAGTATTGAGAGACCACTCGTAAGGGGTGAGAATGGTGCGACTGAGTTTGTCCGCCAGGATGTTGGACCGACCCGGAATATGCATTGCTATGAGAAAGCGGTTGGTGGAGATTGCCCATTCCCACACTCTCATGGCTTCTCGACAAAGAGGGTAAGACCTGGTTCCTCCTTGTTTGTTGATATACCAGACAACAGACATGTTGTCCGATTGAATCGCAATTGTTCCCAAGGGAAGAAAGGCCTGAAGTGCTAGCAACGCTAAGAGCACTGCTCTCATCTCTAGAACGTTGATATGCAGTAAGGTCTCTGAATCGTTCCACGTGCCTTGGACCGTCCGGCCTGCAAAATGCCCCCACCCGAAGCGGGAGGCGTCCGTGGTCACCGTGGCGAGAGGGGGAGAAGCACAAAAGGGGCGGCCTCCGTGGAGATCTGGAGAGTGTAGCCACCACAGGAGGGACTGCTTGCAAGCCTTGCTGATCGCAATGGGATGATGCATAGGAAGAGCAAGATATGACCACTGAACTAGGAGCGTCCATTGAAGGATGCGCATATTGAACCTGGCGAGAGGAAGAAGCGCTATTGCAGCCGCCATGGACCCTAGGGCCCTCAGGACCAACTCTGCCGGAACTGAGCTTGAGTGGAGAATGGCCCGCACCTGGAGTTGCAGATTTTGAATTCTGTCCGCAGTGAGTAAGGCTCTTAATCTCCTCGTGTCTAACCTGGCACCTATAAAATCTATGAACTGCGTGGGTGCTAGGTTGGATTTTTCTGTGTTTATTGTGATGCCCAGACGGGGAGCAAGATGGAGAAAGGAGTCTCGCGCCAATAGTAGTAGATGCCTTGTTGGGGCGGTGAGAAGCCAGTCGTCCAGGTAGGGAAAGACCTGCACCCCCTGAAGCCTCAGGTGGGCCGCTACCACTGCTAATACTTTGGTGAACACCCTGGGGGCTGTGGTGAGACCAAAGGGAAGGACCCGGAATTGGTAGTGACTGGCTCCCAGCCGGAAGCGGAGAAACCTCCTGGAGCACCTGTCCATTAGTATATGGTAGCATGCATCCTTGAGGTCTATGGAGCACATCCAGTGATTTTCTCCCAGAAGGGGGAGAATAGACTGCAACGTAACCATCCGGAATTTCTCTTTGGGGACTGTCAGGTTCAAGAGTGAAAGGTCTAAAATTGGTCTTAGATCCCCCGTCTTTTTTGGCACTAAAAAGAACCTGGAGTAGAACCCTGATCCGATCTGGTCTGGGGGGACGGGCTGGATGGCTCTTTTCTTTAGCAGACGGCCAATTTCTGCCAAAGCGCCTCCCACTGACCGGGTGGAACGCCGGGAGGGACTTCAATTTTGGCATGTGACGAAACGGGATACGGTATCCTCTGGATATGATTTGGAGGACCCAGCGGTCTGTTGTTATGGACTCCCATGCCGCTAGGTGCTCAGAAAATCGTCCCCGACTGCCTCCAGAGTGGAGCAGTCGGGCAACCTTCAGGGCTGCTGCGGGCTGTTCAGAGAAGGGTTCTCTGGACCCGAAGTTCCTGGGAGCCCCTCTGCCCCTGGGGCGGCGTCCTCCCTGTCCTCCTCTGCCACGGAAGGACTGGTTGTCCGGAGCGGGCTGGGATTGCTGCGACTTCCGGAACCACATCTTGTTCTGGCCCTTTTGGTTCCTAGAATAGGGCCTCTGGGGCAGAGAAGCGATTCCGACGGCAGACAGCGTCTTCCCGTCCTTTTCGCTCTGGGTCAGGGTATAGCGAACAGATTTGCCAAAGAGGGCAGAACCATCGAAAGGGGCGTTCGCAAATGACGCCTTGAAGGGCTCCGTGAAATCGCAATGACAGAGCCAGGCCTGACGTCTAGTAACTAGGCCTGCCCCTGCGGCTCTAGCGGCACCTTCCGTAGCGTGGGACAGTAACCGCATAGAGGTATTAGTGATGGACCTAAGAGTGGCCATGCGGGTGGAGTGCAATGCTTTGTCCTCCTCCGACATGGACTCTGGGGGGGATGCAGCGTATTCTTTAATAAGATCGCGCTGCATCCTAATCACATGTGCCAGATAGTTCAGCGCTCTTACTGAAAAGGTCGCCAAACTAAACATCCGCTTCCCCAAGCGGTCCATCATCCGAGACTCCTTGCTCGGGGGATGGACTGAGGGACTCTCCTGAGCAAGTTCCCTCTTGGTGGCAGCCGCCGTCAACATGACATCTACCGGAGGCCCCTTACTCCAATGGGCACGGTCAGCCGGGGGACTGAGAATACGGTCGGGCCTTTCGGATTGGCTCCACGGTGTCCGGTTCCTTCCACGCCCTGGTGGTAATGAGGTCCACCAGGGGGTCGGCAGGAGGGGACACCCAAGAGGTAGACGGGCCCACTTCAAATGCCTCCAAGAACACGGACTCGTCCGAGGAAGACTTGGGGGCAGACCACCCCCCCCTTATGTGGAGCATTTCCATGATGTCTCCAAATGAGACATCCTCAGGGGGTGATCTTGCGGAGCCTTCCCCTTCCTCCAAGTCCGTGTCTTCTGTGAGAGACTCGGGGGAGTCAATGTGCCTCCTTTTGCACGTATGTTTGCGGGGGGCATCCTCCGGGGGGCTGTCAGAGGACTCCTTGCAAACAGTGACCTGTTCCAAAGGAACAACTTGGGGCATAGGAGCGGGCTGTCCCAAGGGCCGGATGGTGGAAGCCTAACCCAGTGCAGATGGAGCGCGGGACGGAGCCGAAGCAAGTGCCGGGGGTCCGGAGACCCTCAACAGGGCCCTCTCCACTACATCAAATGCCAAAGGGGAGCCGACCTCGACCAAAGGATCCGACAATCATCTCCCCCTCGGATCCGAGGAGTGGATCGGAGCCGGCGCCGAAGCACTCGGATCCGAGGGGACAGTGCGCTCCGACACAGACGGTGCCGAAGGAGCACTGATCCCCCCCGGATCCGAAGCTCGGATCCAGGCTCCGAGAGGTCGGATCCGAAGCACTCGAGGGCAGGGTCGGATCCGGCACCGAGTACTATCGGCTGACCCACCCCGGCTCGAAGCTGCTCGGCTCCAACTGCTCCGAACCCGGTAGCGGGTCGGAGAAGGAGTAATAGGTTTAAAGAAAGGGTGAGCTCCCCAGAGGGGAGGCAAGAGCACTCCCATCTGCATCTGGGCCTGGATGAACCTTCTCATCATCCGGTCCAGATCAGCGTCTGATAAGCTATAGGTCGATCTCGACGAGGCTACCGAGGTAGGCCTTGAGTGCCTCCTGGATAGCCTTGACGGAGATCGGGTCTCCTCCTCCTCAGGTCCCGGTGAAAAGCACACAGGTGACCGGAGCCGAGGAGGGGGAGAACCAGCAGACAAGGAGGCCGGAGGAGAAGCCCGCTTGGCAGCGGGGCGAACGGAGGTCTCGGCCCGCCGCTTATGGTGCTTCTCCCTCCGGTCCTTCTTTCTAGCTTCCCTCTCCTCTGAACCAGTACAGGGAGGTTGAGTCCCAGGAGGAGGAGGGGAGCCGGAGGGAGGTAACCGTGACACGGTTCCCCGAAGGAGCGGAGGTCGGAGCGGAGTCCGGGGGCAAAAGTCCCGCCAGGACCAGCTTAGACCTCCGCTCCTTCAATGCCCTGGGGTTGAACCCTGCACAAATGGAACATCCAGAAGTGAGGTGTTCAACCCCAAGGCATCGAAACGCACAGTGTGGCCATCAGCAGGGGAAAGCTTATGGCCACACTCGGAGCACTTCGAAAAAACAGCCTTAGGTTGTTCTGACATCCTAAGAGCTTAAAATTTACTTAAACTAAAGGTAAAAAGCAAAAGTAAATTAAACACAGAACAGGCCCAAACACACACTACGCTACCAGCGAGGGGAGGGAAACTAAGTAAAAATTATTAAATTAACTAAACAAGTTTAAATATCAAAAAGGGAGCCTAAACTTTCACACAAACTTTCAAAAACAATTAAATTTTAACACTGAAAACACTTTAGATAACCACTTAGGTGAAGAGCTCGAGAACACCAATCTGGTCACCAGCGCGCCAAACTAGATCTGAGGTCATGTAGGGAGAGCAGGGCATTATGGGTGAGGGGAGGAGCTGAGAGCTCGGATCCATAGCTGGTAAACCATGCCAGTTCGGATCCGATATCGGATCCATAACCCACAGGTTGCAGACAAATGAATCTCCTACTTCAGATTTATTGTTTCCAGGCTGTGGCAATGTTGAGTCCAAACACTTTTTAGATATCATTGTAGTTTCCTCATAAGCAGTCTTGCATATGGAATTAACAGAATGCAGGATGCCATGAAGCCCAAAGCCTGCAGATTTTTTCTTGCAGTTAGCTGGGTGTTTGTTGCCAATATTTCGAAATAAGTAGTCACTTGCCTTTCTTTGTCTGGCGTGAGATAAGCCATCTGGGCAGTTGTATTTAAGCTTGCAGCCAGGAATATTATCTCTTGAGAGGGTACAAGTTTTGATTTCTTTTCGTTTACTGTGTACCCTAGACATGTTAATAATCTTTTTACAAATGCCAGCTGCCATAGTAGAATGTCCTTGTTCTCTGCTTGAATAAGGCAGTCGTCCAAGTAAGGATATATTTGTATTTCTCTTTGTCTGCAAAACACAATTACTGGTGCTAGGCATTTTGTGAAGACCCTGGGCACAGTAGATAAGCCAAAGGGCAGTGCAGAGAATTGGTAGTGCATTGAGCCAGATATGAATCTGAGGTATCTTCTGCATGATTGTCTGATTGGGACATGCAGGTATGCCTCTTTTAGGTCTAAAGTTACAAGTCAAGCCTTCTTGCCCAGCATGGGCAGAAGCTGCTGCAGAGTCAACATTTTGAATTTTGGAATATCCAGGTATGTGTTTAGAATGGATAGGTCCAGTATTGGCCTCCAGGTTTTGTCCTTTCTGGGCACCAAGAAAAGTCTTGAGTAAAATCATTGTCCCTGCTCTTGCTGTGGTACTTGCTGAATGGCCCTCATGTCCATGAGGGATGAAACTTGCTTTTGTGCCTCTGCCCATTGATTTTTTGGCAGGTCTGGCATACCGTTTGCCCTTGGCAGGGTGCGAAAGTGGAACCTGTAACCTTGTGACACTATGTTCAAGACCCATTTGTCCTGGGTGATTAGGTGCCAGTTTTGAGAAAAAAAGTGCTAGTTTTGCCCCTAAAGGAGCTGCCAGAAGATAAGTGCTTGGCGCTGGGAGGGGGAAGCCATTGGGACTGCTTTCTGTATGGCTGTGATTTGTCTTCTCCGCTTTTGGAGGTAGAAGCACCCCATTGTTTAGACCTTTATGAACCTTGGGGCTGGGATCTGCCTCTAGGGCATCTGTATCTGCCTCTTTGTGGCCTGTCTGACACTGGAAAGGACCAATTCTTTGCAGGCCAGTTCCTGATAAATCTGGGAAGTTGAACCTGTAAGAAATCCTTGACTGTTTGCATAGATTTAGCTTTGTCCTCCATTTTCTTCAACACCTCTTCTGCTTTAACACCAAACAAGGTATCATGCTGTAATGGAGCATCTAATAATTTTGCTTTAACATGATCAGGCAGATTCTGTTCCTTTAACCAAGCATGCCTCCTAATGACAGGACCCGTAACAGCGGCTCTGCAGGAGGCCTCCAAAGAATCAAAACCACATTGTAAAGTATGCTTTCCAACTTGTTCAGCTGCATGCAATAAATCCTGCATTTCTTTATTTTCTGCACATTCAGAATTTGTCAACATTTTCTGTTTAAGCAGTGACATAATCTTTTTCTTCCTCTTCTTTCGGCTTTTCCTGGTTAGGGGTCGCCACAGCGGATCACCTGTCCGCTCATGATTGGCAGTGGAGTTTTACAGTGTCGAGTTGCCAGCCTGGAGGCCAACCTTCCACAGAAGGCACACACACACACACACACTCGCACCTAGGGCCAATTTAGAGTGTCCAATCCACCTACAGCATGTCTTTGGGATGTGGGAGGAAACCGGAGCTCCCGGAGGAAACCCACGCGACCATAGGGAGGACATGCAAACTCCACACAGAAGACACCCCAGCCAAGGATCGAACCGGAGAACTCCTTGCTGTGAGGCGGCAATGCTAACTACTGCACCACCGCGGCCGCCCTAAGCAGTGACATAATGTATTGCTGATATTTAAGCATATGAAACTGACAATTTAAAGCCCTTATAGCCAAGGTAGCAGAAGTGTAAATCTTTTATCCCCATCTGTCCAGTGCCCTGGAATCTCTGTCAGAGGGGGTAGGGTTTTTTGCAGTGGAAGCCTTGACCCCCCTGGGGCACTGAGAGATAGTTTCTGGGTCAGCAGCAGGGTTTTTAAAAAGAAATTTGTGGGAGTCTGGAACCCTGTAGTATCTGTCTGGCTTAACAGGAGCTGGAGGTAAGGAGTCAGGAGTCAGACTGGAATCTGAAAATACATCATCTACAATGTCTAGCACAGGTGGAATAGCAAGGGGCCTGTGCTGAGGCAGTAAAAGAAAATCTCTGAGCATTTTCTTAGATTCTGAATAATCTTGGCTCTCCCAGTGAAAATGCTCCCTCATGGTATGCAGTGTTTCCACAAAAGAATAATCCTCAGGAGGAGAAGCTGAGGGGATAGATTCTTCAGCCTCAGAATCCTCATAAGGAAGAAGAGAGTATTCCTGATCAGAAGAGGAATCAGATGAAATGGAAACCTGATCTGAAGATTCATATTCTATCTCTTGCCTAGGCCTCTTGTCAGGAGGGGGATGAGAACCCCTGATCAAAGTAATCAGGTCTTCGGCCATTTTGAGCATCTGTTTTTTAGGCATGGAGGTCTGTCCATGGGGCTGTTGTATTTGTTTCTTTGTCTTTAAAGCTGAAGTCATTTTAACAAATAATTGTGTAGGTCTGAAAACGCCCTCAGAAGCCGATGCCTGCTCAGCGGCTCCGGACCCATCTGAGGGAATGGTTTCCGAAGGTCCAATACCTTGAGTTTCTGCAAGCCTGGTTGACTCCACGTGAGAGTCTGTATCAGCCTGTGGCACTAAAGTAGCGGTCGTCAGGGGCTGCGAAAGCGCCTCACTGAGAACCGGCGACTGGCCTTGAAATAGCCTCGTCGTCGGATTTGGATCTCGGATGCTTGTCCTTTTCTTTTTCTTTGCGTTTTTTTGTAAACTCCGTTAGTTGGCTGTTCTGACGGCATTATATAATTAAATCTTCTGCCAAAGAAATGAAATGCGAAATCGTACCGACACTTAATAGTGCGTTGGTTAAATCTAGCAGAAAACCGACAACTAGCAACGTCGTGGTCAGGGCCTAGGCAAGGAATGCAGTAAGAATGAAAATCCTTATGAGGTATTTGCTTCCCACAAGAAATACAATTATTAACTTTTTCTGACATCGGTCTGGAGCAAGAAAAAAGTTTCCCCAATGGGGTACTTAGCTTTTAATGAAGACTTCGGATCTGAAATTCAAACTTGAAAAATCTCAGAAGTCGGCCGACCGGCACTTGCGAACTGCTTTTGCTTCGGGCACCGCGCAGCAAGAAAGACTGAAGAAAATGGCGTCGGCTGCATCTTTTATACCCCTGGTGCACTGACGTCAGGGAGGAGGTGACAGCAACCGACGCCGGACCTAGACTTTGGAATTCAGGCTGACTGCGGGTAGCCTGCCAGCAGGATAACCCAATTGTAATGACTGCAACAGTGAAACACGATGAACATCGTAACATTCCTTTCTGTACAAGCATGTATACATGCTCCCTTTTTCAATATTTACTTGAACATCCAAAAAGTTTATTCTCTCATATGAGACAACAGAAGTAAACCTTAGAAAAGTGGTGGTTGCATTCAAGTACATAAGAAATTCCAAGAACTCCTCTTCTGTACCTACCCATAAAATAAAAAAGGTCATCTACAAATCTACGAAAGAACAAAACTTTGTTCTGATAAGGGCCACTCAATAAAAACACATGTTCCCATACAACCATGACAGCGTTAGCGTAGCTACTGGCACAGGACGTGCCTATAGCTACGCCATTACGCTGCCAGTATAAATCATCACCAAACAGAAAAAAATTATTTTCTAAGGCAATGCTCAGTAAATTCCTCACTAGTATAATTTTACTTTCAGAGAAATCAGAATACATTTCCATAAACCTGGTTAAACATTCCAACCTAATCACACTGGGTATAACAGTAAAAAGACAGACCACATCAAGTGTTACCATGAGAACACCTTCAATAGAGTTGTAATTATTGAAGTGTATAAATCTCTCAAAAACTGTTCCGTCTCTCTTAACACGTGCTCTCTACTATTTAAAAGTGGTCTCAAACATTTTTCAATGAAAATAGATGGCGGTTCAGTACACCAGTTTCTACCGGACACTATAGGCCTCATGGGTGGGTCAGTAGTGCTCATGTGTAGTTTAGGCAAGCTGTGTATAATAGGTGTAGTAGGTGAGGTAACCATAAAATAAAATAACAGACTGTTACCTATCATGCCTTTCAAAAAGATATATTTTAATTGCTTATGCACTTTTTCTATGAACAGCTTAACCCTAACAGGGGGCAGTTTCTCATAAAAAAAATCTTCCTTCAGCATGTGAGACATAGTGAAATCATATTTATTTTTATCCATAATGACTATAGGCTCTCCCTTATCGGCAGGTCTGATTACTATTGTGTCATTCTTCTGTAAATCCAGTAAAGCTTCATGCTCTGAATTTGTTAGATTATAAGACTTTTGCTCCTTGTAATGTTTATACCTATTAAAATTATTCAATTTATGTACATCCTCTATGCACATTTTTTCAAAAGCATTAACTAATGGGTTAACTGCAGGTATAAATGTGCTAGTTTTTTTTACAAACAAAACTGCCTTGTATATGTGTAGTCTCTGTGCTATTAAACTGCATTTTTTAATATCAAATTATGTATAAACATCTTTATATCAAATATGACATCTGCAAAGTCAGACCTACCAGTGGGTATGAAAGACAATCCTTTTTGTAACAAATTAAACTCATTTTGAGACAGAACATGATTGGATAAATTCCATATCAAGTCTTTCTTTGGTTGAAAAAAGTTTTCTTTATATTGTATTGGCTCTCGTTCAACCCATCGTGCTTCCTCTTGTTCCTGCTCCTGCTGCAACTTCTGCTCTGTTGTTTCAAGGCAGGTAGCTTTGGTTCTCTTATAAGGAGTGGGAAATTCAAAGGCTGCACACCTCTGTTCTCTAAAAAAATCACTGTTGGCAGAATGGACCATGCCTTGCTTTTCAGTAGAATTACATTCTGTTGTTCCTTCAACTGCATTATGAACTTGTGCTACAACTTGCACTGTCTTTCTCCTAGCCCCTGGTTCCTTCACTGCAGCATCTTGTGTGTATGCATCATACACCGATGTCTCACTCACTCCAGAAACAACATTCTGGTTACCTGCTAAAGGCAAGGAGACAGAATTAAACAAAACACCATTCTCCCTGCCTTGTACTGTATTGTTCACAGTCTCGTGTTCTCGGCCAGGTGAAAACATGGCCAAGAGGAAAATCAGTCCTGCCGCTCTCCAATTTGCTTAGTTTTGTTTTCAAAAGTTTCCTTTCATAAGCAGCTACTGAATCAAACACCTCAGGCATGTATCTATCTACCATGGCAGCACCAAATTGATTCAGTAGTTCATTATATAAGGTGCTAATGGTACAGCTTATGGTTTTTACCTCATTATTTGCAGCAGTTATAAACAGTCTCAAATAGCCCATACTAGTATTTATATTGAGTTTCTGCCATTCACTTAGAAACATGGAATAATCTGGTAAATATGAAGGCATTTTCAACACACATAGCCCATGTGGTATAATGCCTTCTTTAACACAAATTTCAAGATGAAAAGATTGATACTGATTACGCTTCTGTGATGCCCGTGCCCTAGCCCAGCAATCAAGGAGCCTCAATCCTCACCACTAACACCAGAGAGGGCGTCTCATATACGAGGAAAGGATAACAAATACACACAGTAAAGTGCAATTTCCCTTAAGAGCACACAGAGATCACAGTCAGTCCGGGGCTGGTCACTCCCTTGCTCTCCAGGTCCCCAATAAGACTCCCCACTGGCACAGTTACAGGGTCCAGATCTCAGCCTAGTGGGCAAGCTACAACCTCTAGCACCCTCTCTGTCCAACCAGTGCTTCATGTCCCTGCCCATGTAGCTGACATACACACACTCTGAGAAGAGTTTATATAACCACACAGACACTCCTGGGGAAGGCTAGCACAGGTTCTCCAGCTGTGCCCCTTTTACCCAAACTATACAGTAGTACCAGCTGCCGCCACCCACTAATAATTATCAGCTACTCAAAGGCCCTTAAAAGTGTGTCCAATTATTACTGTGCAATATCATTATCTAATTGGTAAGTGTGACTAAATAGTCAAAGCTTATTTGGAGTGACTTGGACAGTAAAAACTATAAATATGCAATGTACTCTAGAGCTTAAATTATCTCTACACAAACCAGCCACAGTTAAAAGCTTTTAAAATATTTAATAATAAATAATTAAAACCACAAGACAATACTTTCTACTACACAGTGCTAGTCAAAGAGTTCAGAGATCACACAGAAATACTTAAAATAAATCAGTAGTACAGTCCTGACATCACAGAAAAACACAGTCTAATCTTTCTGGTTCCTAGCTATTTCTAAAAGAAAACACAAGTCTAAGATAACTTACATATGAGCAAGAGAGTGCTGTGAGTTGGATAATCAAGACAAAAATGCTTAATGCCTTCTGATTCTCTCTGTTTAAATTGAAATTGCAGTTCTGATAAACATTACATCATTCTTTCACTTTCCTGGTGTTCCCAGGCTGACAGATACTACATTATTGTGTTATCTTACAGCTGCAGGAAACTACAGCCATAAAAGACATTCCACATGTAAAGTAATTATTCCTTAAGTTAAAACAATAGGCAGGATGCCTTCATCTAGCCCAGCCAGAGCCTAATTGTAAACATCAAAGGCAGTCATGAAATAATTTGAACTTCAAAGGGCAAACAAGAAATTCTTGTCTTGGCTTTCTTTACAGCAGAGGGCAATGTTGTTACATTGCTTTAAGTTCACATTTCACAGCATATTATTTCATTTAAGAGAACAAGTTTGTAGTTCCATATTCATATTTACAAATGAAAGAATTATCTGCACAATTTTATCTGGCTAGGCTGGCAGCCTTCACAGCTTCAATTTGAATAATTCCTTTTCTAAGTTGAGTAAATGACTCAAACAGAATAACATCCACAGTATGGTCTTCACCTCTTACATCCTCAGGAACAGCAGATAACAATGGATTAGTTTTCTTAGTAATATTGTTCACAAAAGTATCTACCTTGGTCTTCAAAGCAGTGTGCTCTGAAGGAGGGGTGTGGTCCAGTTCAATTATCTCATCATTGTCAGCCATCTCTATGCAACTCCGAGTGATACAAAGAATAATAAAAAACAGCATAACTTAAACTCAGAGCATGAAGCTTTACTGGATTTACAGAATAATGACACAACAGTAATCAGGCCTGCCAATAAGGGAAGGCCTATAGTCATTATGGATAAAAATAAATATGATTTCACTATGTCTCACATACTGAAGGAAGATTTTTTTTTATGAGAAACTGCCCCTTAGGGTTAAGCTGTTCATAGAAAAAGTGCATAATCAATTAAGATATGTTTTTGAATGGCATGATAGATAAAAAGAAGTTATGTACTCATTATAACGTTCCATCTGAGTAGCTGTACTTCATTTGTCTTCAACCTGTGGGTTACCGGATTATTACCGGTTATCGGATCCGAGCTGGCAACTTTTACTAGCATCGGCTCTGAGCTCCAAACTCCTCCCCTTACCCATAATACACCTCCACTGCCTTCCATCCCCAAACTGAGTTTGCTGAACTTACACTGAGAACCCGACCTGAAAGATTTACTTGTGACCTATACTGTAGCCCATAGGCTGATCATGTGCCAAGGTCCAGGGGAAGGAGGGAGGGATGGTTGAAGACAAATGAAGTACAACTACTTAGATGTAACATTAAGGTGAGTCCATAACTTCTTTATCTGAAGTAGTTTACTTCATTTGGTCTTCAACCTGTGGGACAGAGTCCCCAGCTACTAAAACTCCTGGGAGGGCTTCATGGAAGGATATTCCGGAGCACTGTGGAACCAAAGGATGCTCTCCTTCTGGAAGTCAAATCCAATTTGTAATGAGAAATAAACATATGAGATGAGGACCAAGTAGCTTCAGAAAAAATATCATCCAAAGACACACTAGACCAAAAAGCTGCAGACGTAGCCATGGACCTAGTGGAATGAGCTTTCACCTGACCTGGAGGAGACATCCCTTTGTCCTTGTAGACATGCAGGATGCATGAAGAAATCCATCAAGCTATAGTGACCTTGGAGAAAGGTTTCCCCAAAAAGGGTTTATAGAAGGATACAAAAAAACTGATCAGATTTACGGAAATTTGTTGCCCTGTGTAAATAGAATCGTAAATGTCTATGAACATCCAACATGTAGAGTTTGTATTCTATCTTGTTAGTAAAATTAGGAAGAAACACAGCCAAATTGATGATCTGACTGATAGTGGCTGGTGATGCTACCTTAGTAAGAAAGGATGGATTGGTTCTAAGGGAAACTCTATCTTTGTGAAAAATGATGTAAGGAATTTTTATGGACAAGGCCTGTAATTCTGAAACTCTTTTTGCAGAGGTAATAGCCACCAGAAAAAGCTGCTTTCCAAGATATAAATTTCAGATCTGCAGTCGTGGCAGGCTCAAAAGGCAGAGTGACCAAAGCTTGAAGAAAGTACAGTTGTGTACACCTACCATAAATGTAGATGTTCGAGTGTCTTCACTGTTGCAGTCATAACTGTAGTGTGCTCCTGCCAGCAGGCAGCCCGAGGTCGGCCAGAATCCCAAAGTCTGGGTCCGGCGTCGGCTGTATAAGCTAGTATCCTGGCGCCAGTACTTGGTACATAGCCCTCAGCCGACGCCATCTTCTCCAGCCTTTCTTGCCCTAGATGTCAGAAGTCCCCAACCAATCAAAAATGAATCCAACAAGGAAACACAAATACACCACAAATAAGAGAAAAAGAGGGGATAGGAGGGAGACTGCAACAGTGAAGACACTCGAACATCTACATTTATGGTAGGTGTACACAACTGTACTATGTTCTTCGTGTTTCACTGTTGCAGTCATAACTGTAGGGTGGAATCCCAAAGCAGTGTAGAGGGGAGGAGGCTTTAGATAGAAGAAGGAGGCAAGAATACCCTGCAAGACAGCAGAGGCAAAGCCTGCCCTAGACTTAGAAAACAAGGGAGATTGTAGTGCTTGGAAAAAGTATGCACAGAACTCCAAGTGGCAGCTTCAAGATATCCTTGGTAGGGACTCCTCTGAGGAAAGCTGTAGAAGTAGCAGCTGCTCTAGTAGAATGACTTCTAATGGTCCCTGGAAACTGTTTCCCATGATGAGTGTAACAAAATCTGATTCCATAAGCAATCCATTTGGAAATAGTTTGTTTAGAAATAGGTTTTCCAAGAGAACTGGAGGCAAAGGAAACAAACAATTGGTTAGACTTTCTGAAATCTTTAGTCTTGTCCAAGTAAAATCGTAACTGTCTGTGCACATCCAATGAATGCAAAATCCTTTCCCCTTTATATTGAGGATTTGGAAAGAAAGTAGGAAGGTGAATTGTCTGATTTAAAGCCACTTTGAAATCACCTTAGGCATGAAAGTAGGATTGGTCCTCAAGGATACTCTGTCCTGATGGAAAATAAGGTATGGTTCCACAGCCATGAGAGCTTGCAACTCTGAGACCCTTCTGGCAGAGGTCAATGCTAACAAAGAACAGTCTTCCAGGATAGAAACTTAATATCTGAAGATGCAGCAGGCTCAAAAGGAGGCAAAGTAAGTTTTTCTAAAACATAATTAAGATTCCAGGCAGGGACAGGAGGGGTCCTTGGAGGCCAAATTTTAGCCCTCTCAAGAACTGCTTCACCAAAGGATGTGAAAAACAGGAGGATCAGAACTGTAATGCTTAGAGATAGCAGAAGCATGAATCTTAATGGAAGAAAAGGAAAGTCCTTTAGATAAAAGTTCCGAAAGGTAAAGCAAAATAGAGGAGAGATCAGGAACCTGAGGATCCGAGCCTCGGTCCTGCATCCAAATAGAAAACCTCTTCCATTTAGAGGCATAGTATTTCCTAGTGCTAGGCTGTCTAGCTTCCAAAAGAACATCCAAAACTTGTTTGGGGAGACTAGAGGAAATCAAATTCCTTTGAAGAGCCAAGCTGCCAGGCAAAGGGTCTTGAGATTGGAATGTAGTAACTGACCCTGATGCTGGGACAGAAGCGAAGGGTTCAGTGGGAGAATCCAAGGAGGCCCAGAGAACAGGAGCTTTAAGGTTGGATACCAAAACTGTCGAGGCCAATTTGGAGCAATCAAGATGAGGAACTTGGGCTTGTCCTGTTTTATCTTCAGTAGTACCCGAGGCAGTAGAGGAAGAGGAGGGAAGGCATATGCCGAAAGGCTTCTCCAGCTGAAGGACAGGGCATCCACTCTCCATGCTGTTTTGTGGAAGGACCTGGTGCAAAAGCGAGGCAGCTGATGATTGAGATGGGATGCAAACAGATCTATCTGGGGACATCCCCAAACTGCAGTAATCCTGTTGAACAAGTTGGTGTCTAGCATCCATTCGTGAGGATCTGAAATGTTTCTGCTCAGGCTGTCTGCTAAGAGATTCTGTTTCCTGGAATGAATTGAGCTTGGAGATGCAGATTCAAATTTAGAGCTGTGTCCCATAAACCCATAGCTAGTCTGCAAAGGCGGTATGAATGAGAACCCCCTGCTTGTTGATGTACCACATGACCGTGGTGTTGTCTGTGAATTAGCAGAGGCCCTGGTTGTAAAAGGTTTTTGAAGGCTAAAAGGGCATTTTGAACTGCCAACATTTCCTTCAGATTGATGTGCCAGTGAAGATGGTCCTTTGTCTAGGTTCCCTGCTGGCAATTGTCTAGAAAGTGTGCTCCCCAAGCATAATCCGAGGATCCGTGGTTAGGATTTGAGTAGGTTGAGGGAGACAAAAAGGTTTTCCTTCGTTTAAAGTGCAAGCCCTGGACCACCAGAGGAACTCCTTCTGGAGGCAGGGGATCAGAGGAATCAGAATATCCAGATCGTGGTAATGCTGTGACCATACACTTTTCAGATACCATTGAAGCTTTCTCATGTGAAGCCTTGCGTTTGGAATCAACAGAATGCAGGAAGCCATGTAGCCCAGAGCCTGCAGGAATTTCCTTGCAGTGAGCTGAGATAGAGTTGCCAAGGTGTTGAAAGTAGAAGCCAGCTGAGTTTGTTTTTCTGGAGTGAGGTAGGCCCTTTGTAAGGCTGTATTTAAGAGGGCTCCCAAGAATACCATTTGTTGAGAAGGGATCAAATGTGACTTTTTTATGTTCACTGAGAATCCCAGTAGTAGGAGAAGACGTTGAACAAAGTCCAGATGTTGAAGCAGAAGATCTTTGCTGTCTGCCTGAATAAGGCAGTCGTCCAAACAGGGGTAAATCTGGATCCCCTGAAGTCTGCAGTAAGCCACTACTGGTGCCAGGCACTTGGTGAAGACTCTGGGCAGTAGATAAACCAAAGGGCAGAACAGAGAATTGAAAGTGCCTCGAACCTGCCTTGAACCTGAGGAATTTCCTGCGTTCCTGTCTGATAGGGATATGCAAATAGGCTTCCTTTAAGTCCAATGTCACCATCCAGGCGTCCTGAGAGAGCATTGGAATTAGCTGTTGCAGAGTAAGCATCTTGAACTTTGGAATTTCCAAAAGGTGTTTAACACAGAAAGGTCCAGAATAGGTCTCCATGAGTTTTGTTTTCTGGGAACCAGAAACAGCCTTGAATAAAACCCTTTTCCCATTTCCGAGTGGAACAGGCTCTATGGCTCTCATGGCCAGAAGAGCATCCACTTGAGTTAAGGCCTCTGACCATTGAAGTTTTGGCAGATCTGGCCAACCGTGAGTCCTTGGCAAAGTGTGAAAGTGGAACTTGTAACCTTTTAAAATCACGTCCAATACCCATCTGTCCTGGGTAATATGAGTCCAATTTCTGTAAAAGAGACAGTTTTCCTCCGAGAGGCGTCCAGGTGAAGAGGTCCTGAAGCCCAACCGAGAGAGTCATTGAGTTTGCTTTCTTTGAGATTGGGATCTGTCTTCTCCCCTTCTAGGTGAAGAAGCAGTCCATTGTCTAGATCTGTAAGAGGTCTGGCCTTGACCACGACCTCTGGAGCGTCTATATCTTCCCCTTTGAGGCCTGTCAGGCGTGGGAAAGGACCAATTTTTAGAGGGCCAATTCCTGGAAAATCTAGGAGGCTGAACTTGCAAGAAATCTTTTACAGTCTGCATGGATTTTGCCTTTTCTTCCATCTTTTAATAACTTCCTCAGCCTTAGAACCAAAAGAACATCTTGTTGAACAGGGGCATCTAATAACTTAGCCTTAACCTGTTCAGGTAAACTTTGTTCACGAAGCCAGGCATGTCTCCTAATCACAGTACCAGAGGCAGCAGCCCTGCAAGAAGCATCCAAAGCATCAAAACCACAATGTAAGCTATGCTTGTTAACCTGTTCGGTAGCATGCAAAACATCCTGAAGTTCCTTATCCTCTGCACAAGCAGGAAGGGAAGCAAGCTTTTGCTTTAAAACAGACAAAAGAAATTGCTGATATTTAAACATATGAAATTGGCAATTTAAAGCCCTTACAGACAGGGTAGCAGAAGTATATACCTTTTTACCCCACCTGTCTAAAGCACGAGAATCCTTCTCAGAGGGAATAGGATTTTTAGAAGTAGCAACCTTAGCAGCCTTAGAGCCCTGAGAAATAGTTTCAGGATCTGCAGAAGGGTTTTAAATAAAAATAAATGAGAGTCAGGAACCCTATAAAATCTATCAGGCTTAGAAGGAGCAGGAGGCATGGAATCAGGATTCAAATTAGCCTCAGAAAAAGCATCATCTACAATGTCCAAGACAGGAGGGATAGTTAAAGGCCTATGCTGAGGAAGAAGAAGAAATTCTCTAAGCCTCTTTTTGGAAGCAGAATATTCCTGTCCTTCCCAATGAAAATGTTCCCTCATCTCATGCAAGGTTTCCCCAAAAAGAAAATCCTCAGGCGGAGAGGCCGAGGGCAAAGAATCCTCAGCATCCGAATCCTCATAAGGGGTAAAGGAATAGTCCTGATCAGAGGAAGAAACAGAAGATACAGAAGCCTGGTCAGAGGAATCCAGAGTAACATCCTGTCGAGGCCTTTTCTCAGGAGGGGGGTGAGAACCCCTAATCATTGTAAGCAAATCTTCAGCCATCCTCAATAATTGTTTTTGTGTCTTGGGAGTGGATTCAGAAGTAGCTTGAGCTGGAACTTTAGACTTAGTAGGAGCCTTTGTCTTTGCCTTTGCCTTTGAAATAGTGATATGAGTAGGCCTGAAAACCCCCTCAGAAGCCGGTACCTGCACAGCGGTTCCGGACCCATCTGAAGGAGCGACGTCCGAAGGTCCGAAGGTCCTGCAGCAGTTAAAATAGTGGGCCTTGATGGCTCCCCATGGGAGTCCGTATCGGCCATCGGTTCAGAAGTGGCGGACGACAGGGACTGCAAAAGCGCCTCACTGACGACAGCCGAACCGGACGCTGGCTCCAGCTGCAACGAGTCCTCTTTGGACCTCGGAGGCCTGTCTTTGTCTTTGCGCTTCTTTTGAACTCCGGTAGTGTCCGACGACATTCTGTAATTGAAGCGTCTGCCAAAATAATTTAAAGCCCAATCGCATTTCGCTTGATAGTACGAGAGTTGAACCTGGCACAGAACCGACAACAAGAAACATCGTGGTCAGGGCCTAAGCAAGGTAGACAGTAAGAGTGGAAATCTTTATGAGGTATTGGTTTCCCACACGTTATACAATTATTAACTTTTTCTGACATGGTCACTGTGGTTTGGGCCGGGGCTGGAACAAAGGGTTGTCCTTTCAAAATGTCTGGAGAGCTTATCCACCATATGACAGACGACATACAGACTCGACTGAGTTGAATTGGATATGTCAATGGCAGTTCCAACAGGGGCCATTGTACAGCTAGAGTCCACTGTAAAATTCTCATGTGTAACTGAGCACACAGGAGAAGAGTTATGGTCGCCACCATCGAGCCTAGAGCCCTCAACACCGATTCTGCCATTGGAAGATGAGAACGTTAGATCAGGGAAACATGCATCCTCAGGTACTGAACTCTCTCCAAGGTCAGGAATATTTTGCACTGAAGAATATCTATCCTAGCACCAATGTAGTCCATCACCTGCACAGGATCTAGGAGAGATTTGGATGCATTGATTATGATACCCAAACGCAGGGCAAGGGTCAGAAAATAATCCCTGGTTTGGGAAAGTAGACGCCTGGTGGGAGCAGTGAGGAGCCAATCGTCCAGGTACGGATAGACCTGAATCCCCTGAAGCCTCAGGTGAGCCGCTACCACCACCATCACTTTGGTAAACACCCTGGGGGCTGTGGTGAGACCAAAGGGTAGGGCTCAAAATTGATAGTGATTGACTCCTAGCTGGAAGCGGAGGAACCTCCTGGAGCTTCTGTGCATTTTTATGTGATAGTAAGCATCCTGGAGATCTAATGAGCACATCCAGTCGCTCTCTTGCAGATACGGCATGATGGACTGTAATAAGACCATCCGGAACTTCTCTTTGGCAACTGACAGGTTCAGGGTAGAGAGGTCCAGAATGGGCCTTAAGTCCCCCATTTTCTTTGGCACCAAAAAGGACCTGGAGTAGAAGCCTGATCCGGACTGATCTGGGGGGATGGTTTAGATGGCTTGTTTTTCTAGCAGCTTGGAAATTTCTTGTACTGCTGCCTCCCTTTGCATAGGTGGTACATCTGGGAGATTTGGGGTAACCCATGAAAGGGATAGAGTATCCTTTGGATATGATTTGGAGCACCCAGCGGTCAGTTATGGACTCCCATGCCACTGGGTGCAAGGACAATCATCCCCCGACTGCCTCCAGAGTAGAGCAGTCGGGCAACCCCTCAGGGTTGCTGCCCGGGTCTGTCTGAAAAAGGTTCTCGAGACCCAAAGCTCTGCAGACCCCCTCTGCCTCTGGGCTGGCATCCATTCTGTCCCCCTCTGCCTCTGGGGGAAGAAGAGCCCTGAGTGTCCCGGGAATAATGTGACCTTCGGAACCACATCTTCTTTTGCCCTCTCTGTTTCTGGGAAAAGGACCTTTGAGGGTTAGAGAAGCGGATCCCGATGGCAGACAGTGTCTTCCCATCCTTCTCACTCTGGACTAATGTCACCTTGATGGTCTTACCAAAGAGTGCAGAGCCATCATAAGGGGCATTGGCAAAAGACACCTTGAAGAGTTCGGAAAATTGACATAACCTGAGCCAGGCGTTGCGCCTCATGGACACACCGGACCCAGCCGCCCTAACCACTATTTCCGAAGCATGGGAGAGGAGTCGTATGGACGTGTTAGATATTGCCTTCAAAGTGGCCAACCTCGCAGAGAATGAAGCCTTGTCCACCTGTGACATGGACTTGGGGGGAGACTCCTCCAGCTCCTTTACCAGGTCACGTTGGAGTCTGGTGACATGGGCTAAGTAGTTCAGCGCCCTAAATGAAAAGGTAGCTGATGCGTACACCCGGTTCCCTAGGTGGTCCATCATCCGTGACTCTCGGTCAGGATGGTGGACCAAGGAACTCTCCTGAGCAAGTTACTTCTTAGTGGCTGCTGCTACCACCATGGTGTCTACGGGGGAGCCCTTATTCCAAGCTGGCCTGTCTATGGGGGGGGGGGGGCTAAGGATCTTGTCAGGTCTCTTTGGGATAGGTTCCATGGTGTCTGGTTCCTTCCATACCCGCGCAGTGACCAGATCCACCAAAGGATCCATGAGAGGGGACACCCAGGAAGTAGATGGGCCCATGCCGAAAGCCTCCAGGAACACAGACTCATCAGAAAATGGTTTGGGGGCAGACCAACCTCCCCGCTGGTGCAGGATCTCCATGATGTCTCCAAAGGAGGCATCTTCGGGAGGTGACCTAGGGGAACCCTCTCCATCATCTAAGTCTTTGTCCTTGGTGAGGGACTCAGGGGAGTCAAAGTGCCTCCTCTTGCACATATGCTTGTGATGCACCTCTCCAGTGGGGCTTTCTGGGGGGAGCTCACAAGCCACTTGTTCCTCGGGGGGAACCTTCTGGGGCTCTTCGAGCATGGGCTGTCCCTTTGGTAAAACGATGGGAACCACAGACAGAGACGAGGGAGTCTGGGAGGATTCCAAGGGAATGGTCAGGGGTCTCGATCTGATGGAGAGAACTCTTTCTACCACGTTGAACGCCAAAGGAGAACAAACCTCCTGAGAAGCCAATAAGGAGGCCGGTCTCCCCGGGTCCGACAAGAAAACCGGAGCTGGGCCCAGGGTGGATGGAGCTCCGAGGGAGGGAACCTGGCCTGACAAAGTCGGAGCCGATGAAAAAGGTTCCACTCCCTCAGATCCAACACCCAAGCTCCGGCTCCGAGAGCAGCTCAGATCCGAACTGGTCGGATCCAAAATGCTCAAGGCAGCTGTTGGCATCGAGGAAGCAGGTACCGTCGGCGCTGACCCCCTGACCAAAACCAACCTTGGATCCTAGTACTCCGAACCCGAAAGGTGGATTGAAGAAGGAGCTATTGCTTGAAAAAAGGAAGAGAGCTCCCCCCTCCTGAGGGAGGGGGGACTGGGAAGACCTCCATTTGGATCTATGTACAGATAAAACCCCTCAACATCTTATCCAAATCCATGTCTGACAAGGAACGGGTTGACCAAGACAAGGCCACGGACTCCAACCTGGCGGGTCGGGGCACCGAGGCCAGAGAAGCTGGACATGTCTCCTCCGGCTCCGGGGAGAACCTTGGAGATCAGAGCCAAGGGGAGTCACGGATCCGTGATGTCTTAGGCGGACCGGTGAGGTCCGGAGACCTCTTTCTTTTTTCCCTTGTCTTCGACTCTCTCTCTCCCTCTCTCTACCTCTTTTCTGCTCTGCTACAATAGGCTTTGGTACAGGAGGTTGAGTCCCAGCCTGGGAGGGAGGAGAAGCCATAGGAAGAGAGGAGGCAGAGGCAGCCACAGCAGCCACTGTGACTGAAGTCGAAGATGAGGAAACAGAGTCAGAGGAAGAAGGCCTTTGAGGGCCAACTTGGCCTTCTTATCCTTAAGGGCGTGTGGGTTGAAGCCTTCAGAAATAGTACAGTCCACACTCAGGTGGGCCACGCCCAAGCACAAAACACACAGAGTGTGGCCATCCGCCGGAGACAACGTATGGCCACACTCTGTGCAGTGCTTGAAAACAAGCTTTTCAGCCATACTATAGTTTAGAAAGATAACCTAAATAAAAAAACAGGTTCTTTCTAATTAACACACACACACACACACACACACACACACACACACACACACACACACACACACACACACACACACACACACACACACACACACTCACCATACTCGTATACAGAAAACACTGAGGGGGGGCTACTACCTACACCACAGTACAAACTACTCTAACTAACCTAAAACACCTTAACACTCGATGCACCAAGCGAGGGGAGGATAAAGGGGACCTATACTAACACTCACTGACAGAAATAGAAAGAATTATTTACTCACGAAAAATTTTAAACCCACTGACTAGTTGCAGCTCAGAAGACACGATGCTGAAGCAATTCGTGGTAAACAAGATCTGGGGATGGAAGGCAGTGGAGGTGTATTATGGGTAAGTGGAGGAGTTTGGAGCTCGAAGCTGATGCTAGTTGTTAGAAAAATATGTATTAATGTGTGTTCTTAATGCTAATTAGAAGCTAAAAGAGTTAACACGTTTTTCATTCTATTTTATATACACTATTTTATTTACAGCTTCGTTTTATATGAGACTAAAAGATGCTTTTGAAACTGCAGTGTGCTTTCTGAAACTTGCAAGATGCCCTCTGACCTAGTAACTGCTAGCACAGCAAAATTCATGTTTATGCCTTTTGAAAATGTACTTGAAAAACAGGTGATTATCTGCTAGTTCAGGAAGCAATGAATGAACAGTGCTATATTCTATAATGTTATGATTTTGAACAATTAGCTCTGTTGTGGTATGAGAACGTGCACAGCTGCAGAAGGAAGAGATAAAGACAGACAAAGAACTGTTGGAGAAATTAACTGCAATCTATATTTGCTTTGTTCTCAAATTAGCCATAGTACCTTGAATGGTAACATTGCATATATCTAAACGGTGGTAGCCAAGGCCACGTTGTTTTTCTTAGGAAGTTTCTCACAAAAATTGATAGTACAAGCAGAAAAGCATGAAAACAACTGCTATGTAATGATGATGTTAAAACTTGTGATCTGCTACGTCAGCTTGGTAGGCAATGTCTTATTAGAAAATGTATAAAAATGCTGGTATTTCCTGATTCTAGTTAGACAAACTCTGTATTAGCACATTTTGGTCTCCTTGCTGCAAGATTAAAGTGCCTTAACCTGAACCTACCGTGTATTGATCATTTTTAAAGTATATTTTTCCTTTGACACTAGTAAAACTTGTTGGCTTGGATCCGATATGGCTCCGTAACCCACAGGCTGAAGACCAAATGAAGTAAACTACTTCTAATCAGTCTGTTATATTACTTTATGGTTACCTCATCTACTACACCCATTACACAAGGTTTGCCTAAACGACACAAGAGCACTACTGACCCACCCATGAGGCCTATAGTGTCTGGTAGAAACTGGTGTACTGAACCAGCATCCATTTTCATTGAAATATGTTTGAGACCACTTTTAAATAGTAGAGAGCATGTGTTATGAAACACAGAACAGTTTTTGAGAGATTTATACACTTTCAATAATTACAACTCTATTGAAGGTGTTCTCATGGTAACACGTGATGTGGTCTCTCTTTTTACTGTTATACCCAATGTGATTAGGTTGGAAAGTTTAACCTGGTTTATGGAAATGTATTCTGATTTCTCTGAAAGTAAAATTATACTAGTGAGGAATTTACTGAGCACTGTCTTAGAAAATAATGTTTTTCTGTTTGGTGATTATTTACACTGGCAGAGTAATGGTGTAGCTATGGGCACGCCCTGTGCCAATAGCTATGCCAACGCTGTCACGGTTGTATGGGAAGATGAGTTTTTACTGAGTGGCCCATATCAGAACAAAGTTTTGTTCTTGCGTAGATTTGTAGATGACCCTTTTTATTTTATGGGCAGGTACAGAAGAGGAGCTCTTGGAATTTCTTATGTACTTGAATGCAACCACCACTTTTCTAAGATTTACTTCTGTTGTCTCATATGAGACAATAAACTTTTTGGATGTTCAAGTAAATATTGAAAAGGGAGCATATATACATGCTTGTACAGAAAGGAATGTTATGTTAACCATCTTTTAAGCGGAGGAAGTATGCACCTTACCTATATGTTTGATAATGTCATTAGGAATCAGGTTTTTAGAGCGTCTAGGTTGAACGTTAGGGATGCAGATTTCCATCAACATTTGAACAGTATGAGGAATAATTTACTGGCCAGAGGCTATGAGGAGAGAGATGTACAGAAGCAAATAAAAGAAGTAGTTAGTTTGCGAAATACTAAGGCGGTATTCGGATAGATGGTCTAAGGAAAAAAGAGACCAATGGTGATAAGCCTAAGTTAAAGGTGCCATTAAGCTTCTCTAGTGATGTCAAATCTTATATGAACATTATATGTAAACACTGGGGGATACTGACCACTGACAAGGCGGCACAAAATGGATAGAGAATGAAACTAAATTTTTGTTCCGAAATCAAAAGTGTTTGAAGAGACGCTTATGTGCACCCAGAGAAGAGAAAACACCTATGGGTGGTATGGGGACTAAGCCTTGTGGCAAATGTTCATACTGTGGGTATGAATTTTTACACCCAGATCAGGACTGGCTATATAAATTTAAAGTACAAGCTACATGTGATACACAGCATATAGTGTATCTCGCTCACTGTGTAGTATGCAAGAAATTTTATATTGGGAAAACAGACCGTACACGCAAGGAGAGGATTACAGAACACATCTATCACATAGGCAAACAAAGCAGAAGTAATGCCCTGGCCAAACATGTTGTGAATACTAACAACCAACATAAATTTAAGTTTACGGCTATTGCTAAGAGTTTTGTGAGATAAGGGGGGGACATATGTAATAAAACAGAGAAACTGGAAGCTAGATGGATAGTCTTATTTAGAGCTGACATGGGACATGGTCTCAATGAACAAATACCAAGGAGATCAAAGTTAAAGGCCAAACCTCTACGTAGGTAAAGTAGTTGTTTTTAAGAATATGTATTTTAACAATGATTTTACAGTGCACAAAGTATATAAGAAATATTTTATGATTAAATTTCTATGATTTTCTTTGAATATTTAGTTATTTTGTTGTTACCATATAGTTTAAATATTTTATAGTAATGGAGTGTATACAGACATGTGATGTATTGTTATGTTGTGATGCATTCAGCAATGTTCAAAGTATGACTAGTTTCAGTTTGTTTTATGCACCTGAAGAAGCAGATGTGAAAGCAGCTGTGCCTGATTAAAGCTTTATAACCCGAAGCCTATCTTGCATCCTCCTGTTGTTTTTGGATACTATGCTATATAGCTAGTTTATCTCAACTAATAGACAGAAAGTCTGCAGCTGCAATTCTTTCTACTGTCACAAAACAGAAATAATTACAGGTTTCCAAGGTAAAAGTTTTACGATTTCCAGTTCCAGGCAAGTTTCTAAGAGATAAGTGTCTTCTTGACAACAAGGTATTATATTTTAAGTTCCTGTTGGCCTGGAAACTAAAAGCAGAGTTGACAACAATGATGTAAATCTGAGATGACCCAGCAGAAATGTTTGTTAGTAACTTAAAAACTATCTCAGAGAGAAAGTCAGTGCATTTTGTATCTTGTCTTGGAACTGTAAACATCCATTCAGCACTTGCATTTGCCTGTATCTATAAGTAAGACTTAGATCATAGTATCTCTCTTAGAGATAGATAGGAAAATTGTAAGATCAGTCTAGATGTTTTCTGTATTTATGTGAGACTGCCCTGCAATGTTGTTTTAAAGTATTTCCTGTGATTCTGAACTCTGTTATCACTGTATTGAGTTATTGAATATTGTCTTGTTCTGTTATTATTAAAAATATTTAAACCTTTTAATTGTGGCTGGTTCTGTTTAGAGATATTTAAGCTCCTAGGGTACTTGCATGTATTTGGTAACACTGTACAGGCCACTCATATAGCCTTGATATTGGACACACTTACCATTTGGATAATAGTAACATTAGACAGTAAGATTGGGCACCCTTTGGTAAGGGCCTTTATGGTAGCTGATAAGTAGTGGTTGGTGTCAGTGATTAGTACCTTAGTGTCTGGGCAGAAGGGTGCATAGCTAGAAAACCTGTGCCAGCCATCCCCAGGAATGTCTGTGTTTTCAAATAAATCAAATCTCAAAGTAAGTGTGTGTGTGTGTGTGTGTGTGTGTGTGTGTGTGTGTGTGTGTGTGTGTGTGTGTGTGTGTGTGTGTGTGTCACCTACTTGGGCAGGGACATGAAGCACTGGTTGGACAGAGAGGGTGCTGGAGATTTTGGCTTGTCCATCCAGCGGAGATCTGAACCCTATAGCTGTGCCAGTGGGGTGTCTTATTGGGGATCTGGAGAGAGAGGGAGAAAACAGCCCCAGACTGACTGTGATCTCTGTGTGCTCTTAAGGGAAATTCTACTTTACTGTGTGTGTACTTGTCATCCTCCCAATGTGCACGTCCCTCACTGGTGTCAGCGGTGAGGATTGAGGCTCCCTGATTACTGGGCCAGTGCAGGTGGCGTCACATTCATGTTTATACAAAATGTCTATAGATAACAACCCTCCAACACTCGCTTATTGAAGGGTGATCTGTGTTTCACTTAATTCAGAGAGTTAATATTATGGGTACTGATAAAATGCCACTACATTTTAAAGGTGGGAAAATGCACAGTTCTTAGTGGCGTGCCTTAATCTCAAATCAGATATAATTTGTGGGTGCTAATATTGTTACACAACATGCACTCACCTTGTCTTGTCACATCCTCCTATTTAAGTTGCAACAATGTAGACACTTCTACATTCCGAGTAATGGCTCATAATGAATTTAAAAAAATAATTTGTATTGATAATAACTACCTGTCAAACAGTAATGATACAAAGATATTTCCTACTACTATACTCAATGATTAGATTAATTAGTAGTTGAAAGTAAGAAAAATACTGTGCACCACAGGGCAGTATAGCTCATCACCTCCTGCTTCATCTCTTCTACAAATGTCTTGTACTGTTGGAACATATAAATCCAGTATTCAGAGGTCTAAAAGACCAGGAAACAGCATATAAAATAACAGCAAAGATGACAAAACTATACTATTCAAGCTAAACTCAATTACCAAGTACATATATGCTTATAATCTGCATTCAATTAATAATACCCATGACAAGAAGTGGTGGCTTTTCTTTAAATACAAGTAGGCAGCACATTTCACTTCTGAACTTTCACAAAAATCACAAGTGAAAGTTATTCTGCTTAATCCCTTACTACAGCAGTAAGACCAAAGCTACACAGGGAGTGCAGGACACAAGAATTAGGAAGAGACAACCAACTAAGCTGCACATAAAAAAGTAACACAACAGCACTTCATGCTTTTTCTTCTTCTCAGCTACTCACTCTTCTCAATTTCATACAGACACAGCAATCACAACATTCCCATTGCATCATTTAACAACATTAATGAACAACCACAAAACAAAGCATCTATCATACACTGATATGTCACACTCTAAAGATAATCTGAGCAACAAGAACAGGGTCTATGCCTGGCTTGCAAGTCACATGTTGATGCTGAATGCAAATCCGTCAGACAGTCGTCAGCCTCGGACAAAGATAAGACTGACACTGAACAGAGAAAGAGAGTTTTCACTTGTAAGAAGATGCTTGACACACTAAGAAGGAGTAGCTCCTTGCAGGCCATTGGCTTGAAATATAGGTCTCTGTGTGAAGTGGAGGGGTCCTGAGCCATGGGGTGTCAGCAATTGAGCACTGGGACCAAGATGGAGTAATTCAACATACCTGATACTCATTCTAATCAGTGATGGCAACCACAGGTATCTTTTACAGAGTTTAACTCTCAGTGCAATGCTAGCAAATGACACAACAGAACAGAGCATGGAAGGATTTGGGAGCCTGTCTTTGCTCTATAATCCCAGATGCTGTCTTCATTCCCCCCAACTGTCAAGGGTGTAGATGGCATGGAAAACAATGTCAAAAAGGAGCTACAAACACAGCACATTTTCTAAACTCTAACTAGAAATACAAGAACAATGACAGCAGAGCCTTAAGGGAATTAACTCAAACTATAACAAAAATTTGTAATAAATTTTATAACGAGGTGGCATGTTTAGCTGAACTGGAAAACGCATATGTTCACAAAGGTGTTAAACGAGATCTTAGGTAAATAGAAGCACAGATGCTTTATTTGAGGGGAATATTTTTAAGGGGCTCAAGGGTAGCGCACTAATGCAGCTGAACGGAACTGAACAAGTGGCTCAAGGACTCAATGAATACAATCCGCAACTTCACACCCAGTTTAGAACCCATGTCCCTCAAAGAGAGAGGCAACAGGTAAATGTCCCATCATATCCTTGTTCTGCCCATTTCTGGGTTATCTGAATGCAAAATATAAAGGCTACCAAATACTATAGGAATGTAAGGCTAGGCTTCTTTAGATCTGCACATCAATAACCTACTAAGTACCTATGAATCTACGTGCACTAGACTTTCAGCTCTGATCAGAAGTTAAGAACTACTAGATCAAATAGTAACCAATGAAAAAATTCCAGGAGAAACCCGTAACGGTACAACTATGAGATTCCTCATATTTCCCTTACCTATCCGGTAGTAAGGGTAAATGGCTAACAAAATTATATTTTAGTAGTATTTAAAAAGTATAAGACTAAAAATAATTAAAAGAAAAATACTGATGTGGCTCTTATAATTATAGAATCTTAAACTGTAAGTGATGAGCTCTTTTGTCCTATATGAAGGCTTCATCAGATCAAAGTTCAACCAAAAAAGCTTCAACGCATTTATACAATCTTATTAACAATGTAAAGAAACCAATACAAAAGGAAACTGAATACCAGAGCAATGGATTGGGTCAGCAGTTGCATTGATATTTAGCATAAAGTACAGTTGTGTAAACTCTTACCATAATGGTAGAAGATGTTCTCTTCACTATTGCAGTATTCATTACAATAGGGATCCTCTGCCAAGGTTGGCCTGATGTTCAGCCAGTATACCCAAGCCTTTAGGTTGTTTTAAGGTACGCTGTACATCACACATATCGTGTAGCGTAGGGCATAAAGGTGACATCCAGATGTACCATTCTCAGAACTGACAGCCCCAGTAGGAACACCAGTCCAAGGAAGAGAGAGGTAATCAGTAAATCCAGAAGAGAAATGGACCAGGGGTGGAGGGAGCGAATACTGCAACAGTGAAGAGAACATCTACCGTTGTGGCAGGATTTTACACAACTGTACTACACCCTTCCATTTCACTGTTGCAGTATTCATTAAAATAGGGAGAGTGCTAAAGCTCAGGAACAAACTTGGGAGGAGGAAAGCCCAGAAGAACCTTCTAGGAACCCAAGAAAGATCGCCTTAGCAAAACCTTGTAAAGGTATGTACAGAAGTTCAGGTAGCTGCCTCAAGAATACAGTTAAGTATCCAAACCCTTGAAAAAAGCACCAGACAAAGCCACAGCTCTAGTAGAATAAGCCTTAACAAAAGAAGGAAAGCTCTTACCATGGAAGCAATAACAAAAAGAAATTACTTTTGAAATCCAAGAACAAACAGTCTGCTTCGACACAGCTAATCCTAAGAACCTAGGATGAAAAAAAAAAACAAAAAGCTGATCGGATTTCATAATAGTTAGTCTTATTCAAATAAACTCTGAGTTGTCTATGCACTTCCAACGTGTGCAGCATGTTCTCACTGGCAGATTGCAGAGAAGGGAAAAAAGGGGCAAATGAAAAGACTGATTCAAGGATAACTCATTCACCACCTTGGGCATAAAAGGATCAGTACGCGAGGACACACTGTCTTTATGAAACATCAAAAAAGCAGGACAAGCCATAAAGTCCTGAAGCTTAGGCACCCATCTGGCAGAAATAAGGGCTAACAAAAGTACAGTCTTCCAAGATCAATGTTGCAGGGAAGCTGAAGCTGCAGGCTCAAAAGGAGCCAAAATTAATTTCTCCAAAACAAAACTAAGATCCCAGGGAGGAGGAACAGGCTTCCTGGGAGGCCTACTATGAAAGACACCTTTAAGGAATTGTTTAGCCTCAAATCTAGAAGTTAAAGGAGGATATAACAAGTAGACAAGCAGAGACAGCTCATAAGTGGGCCTTAACAGAGGAATAAGCCAACCCAGCATTGAGCAATTCAGACAGATAAGAGAGAACCAAAGGAACATCCACAGAAAGTGTATCCAGGTTATGAGAAAGACACCAAACAGAAAACCTCTTCCATTTGAATAAATAGATTTGACTACTACTGGGTATCTGGGCTCCTAAGGGATCCTAAGCATGTCCTCACAAAAAGGTGTCTATGTGGAATCAAAATCTTATCACCCACAGTGTCAGTTGAAGAGTGGACAGCTGGGGATGGATGAGAGATCCCTTGTCTTGTGTATGTCCACATTGTGAGGCAACTTGTGATGACTACTCTTGGCTAAATGCAGAAGAAGAGAGAATCAATGCTGTCTCAGCCAAAAGGGAGTCGCCAACAAGATTTTGGGAGCATCCTGTTGAATTTTGAACAGGACTTTTGGAATGAGGGGAACGTGTAAAGAAACATCCTCTTCCAAAAAAAAGATAGGGCATTCACAAGAGTACCTGGGTCTCTGGCACAAAAAAGAGAAAACTGCCTGTTCAGAGGGGAGATAAAAATAACTATCTGAAGAGTACCCCATTGCTGAACAATGTCCAGAAACACATCCCTGTGAAGCATCCATTCATGGGACTGAGTTAAGAGCCTGCTCAGAGTGTCTGCCACAATATTCTGACCTGAGGGAATGTAAACAGCATGAAGACTCACTCAGTACTGAATAGCACATTACCACACCAGGAGTGCCAACCAGCAAAGAAGATAAGATCTTGTCCCCACTGTTTGTTTACATACCACATCACTGTGGTACTGTCTGTTATCACCTTGAGAGGTCCCACGGAGAAGAGAGGATCAAAAGCCTGAACAGCTAGCAGAAGAGCTCTCATCTCTTTGTCACTGATGTTCTCTTTTTGTAGATGAGGCGACCACACCCCCTGCACCTTTAGGGAGCCAAAAGCTGCTCCCCATCCCAAGTATGAAGCATCAGTGAACACTGAGAGAGAAGAGAGGGATGAAAAGGGAGCCCTGGATTTAGAGACAATTGCTGAATCCACCACTGAAGTTCCTTCTTGAGACAAGGTAGAAGAGGAACTACAAACTCTAGGGGATGTACATGCTGAAGCCAGACTGACTTCAGAAACCACTGAAACATTCCTGTGTAGAGTTTCACCAGAGGGAGCAAAGGAATGTTGGAATCCATAAATCCCAGAGTTCTCAGAAACTCACTGACTGTCATAGAGAAGAAAAAGAATTTGAAAGAAGGAAATGAGTGTTAAGGCCTTAGGGGAGGCAGGGATGTCAGCATAGACACAGTCTGGATCCTGCACCCCAGAAAAACATGGTCTTGAGAAGGAGTCAGAAAATACTTTTTGAAGTTTATTGTGAACCCTGGCTTTGCAGAATGGAAATGGCAAAATTAAGATCTTGCAACAGGATTACTGGAGAGGATGCCTAAAACAGGAGGTTGTCCAAGTAAAGAAAGACTTGGATCCCCTGAAGCCTGCAAAAAGCAATCACAGGAGCGAGGCATTTGGTGAATACCCTTGAGACAGCAGAAAGGCCAAATGGCAAAGCAGAGAACTAAAAATGCCAGGAAGCAACAGAGAAACACAAAAGCTTCCTGAAAAGGGGATAGATCGGGAAATGTAGATAAGCATCACTGAGATCCAGGAACACCATATAAACCTGAGGAAGCAAAAGAGGGAACAAAATCTGAAGGGACAACATTCAGGAGAGCCAACAAGTACCTGGACATATGGGTCTGATAATTAACCCTAAAAGCCAAGGTAGCAGAGGTATAAACCTTCTTGTCTACCCTTGCTATAGTTCTGCTTTATCAGAAGGCAATAACTTAGAAGAAGGAAGCACCTGAGATGGCCTGTCAGAAGCTACAGACACCACCAAGGGGGTCAGCAGAAGGACACTTGTACAAGAAATTGCAGTCCTCAGACACCCTACAGAGTCTATCATGCTTCTTGGGAGCAGGAGGCTGAGAGTTTGGAGCCTAAGAAATATTAGAAAATGCATCCAACTAGGCAGCCAACACAGGAGGAACAGCAGAAGGTCTTGGTGAATTCATCCGCAGCAACTCATAACACCTTTTTTTGTATCTCGGAAACCTGAGCACAATCCCATTTAAAGAACCCCATCACCCTAGAGATACTGTCCCCAAAAGAAATCTCTTCAAAGGGAGTATCAGGACTGGTAGATTCCTGTTCTTCTTATCCATGATCCAAAGCAGAGGGAATCTGAGAGGAGTAAAGTACAGTTTTGTACCTACCATAAATGTAGATGTCCGATAGGTATGCATCTGCAGTCCTAACAAATGGGTTGTCCTGCCTCAGGCAGCCCTTCGGTCGTCCGGATTCCAAAGTCTGGGTCTGGCCTCGGCTGATGTCGCACTTCACCCGATGTCATCGCTGCTGGGGTATAAAGGCATCAGCCAACGCCATTTTCCTCAGTGTTTCTTGCCCCAGATGCCAGGTGCCCTCTAGGAAGGCTAAATTTGGATAAATGCAGATAATTCCAAACAATAGAGAGCAAAATATATATACATATATATATATATATATATACAAACAAATACACCATAATAGATTCCCCCAGCTAGCTAAAAGTGGGGTAAGTACCCTAGGAATACCACAGAGGGGAAGGAGGGTGGGTAATCCTGACTGCAGATGCATACCTATCGGACATCTACATTTATGGTAGGTACAAAACTGTACTATGTCCTTCAAGGATGCATCTGCAGTCCTAACAAATGGGTAGAATACCATAGCCAAACTGGGGGAGGAGGCACTAAGATAATGATGGTGTAGTTAAGATCCCTTGCAAAACAGCAGTTGCAAAACCTGCTCAGGATCTGGAGTATAAAGGAAGATTATAATGCTTGGCAAATGTATGCACGGAGCTCCAAGTAGCAGCTTCTAAAATGTCTTTGGTAGCCCCTCCTCGTAGGAAAGCTGTAGTGGTGGCTGTAGCTCTTGTGGAATGAGGCCTGATATTTTCAGGAGTTGTCTTTCCATGAAAAGAGTAGCAGAATCTAATGCAATTTCCTATCCATTTTGAGATTGTCTGTTTTGAAATTGCTTTTCCTTGCACTCCTGTTGCATATGCTACCAGAAGCTGGTCAGTTTTTCTGCTGACTTTAGTTCTGTCCAGGTAGTAGCGTAGTTGTCTGTGCACATCCAAGGTGTGTAGTAGTCTTTCCCCCCTGTTCTGTCGGTTGGGGAAGAATGTAGGTAAATGTATAGCTTGGTTCAAGGATACCCTGGAGACCACCTTTGGCATAAAAGTAGGATTGGTTCTCAGAGACACTCTATCCTGATGGAAGATAAGTAAAGGCTATACTGCCATTAATGCCTGTAACTCAGATACTCTTCTTGCTGAAGTGGTTGCTAGCAGGAATGCAGGTTTCCAAGATAAGAACTGTAAGTCTGCTGTTGCTGCTGGTTCAAAAGGGGGAAGTGTTAATTTTTCCAGCACAAAGTTGAGGTCCCATGCAGGCAGAGGTGGTTTCCTTGGAGGCTTTACGTTTTTGATTCCCCTCAAAAACTGCCTGAGTAGGGGGTGAGAGAAGACAGGAGGATCCATGTTGTACTCTGCTGAAATTGCTGATGCATGAATCTTAATGGAGGAGTAGGACAGGCCATTGTGGAACAGTTCTGCTAAGTATTCCAGGATGTGTGCTATGTTTGCCATTGATACATTTTCTCCCTTTGCTGCACTCCAAATGAGGAATCTTTTCCATTTGGCTGAATATGTTTTCCTTGTGGAGGGTCTGCGAGCCTCCAGGATAATGTCCTTAACCCTCTGAGATAAATCTGGTTGATTTTGTTTCATGGGATATTCCAAGCAGTTAGCTGCAGTGTCTTCAAGTTTGGATGCAGGGTCTTGTAGTTGTTCTGTGTTAGAAGTAAGGGGCATAGAGGTAGAGGCCATGAGTGTGCCGAGACATGCTTCTCAGAAGCGGTACCAATGTTGTCTTGGCCAGTCCGGAGCTATCAGAATTACCTTTGGCTGTTCCTCTCTGATCTTCAGTAGGACTTTGTACATCAAAGGAAGAGGTGGAAATGCATATGCTGTCAGGTTTTTCCAGCTGAAGGATAGAGAGTCCACCCTCCAGGCAAATGGGTGGTATACTCTTGAGCAGAATTTCTTCAATTGGTGGTTGGGTGGGGAGGCGAACAGGTCTATCTCTGGCATTCCCCATTTCTTTGTTATGGTTCTGAAGATATCTGGATGCAGCATCCATTCGTGAGCATCCGTGGTAGTTCTGCTTAAGGTGTCTGCTAGTGAATTTTCTTTCCCTGGTACAAATCTGGCCTGCAGATGAATGTTGAGATTCAGGGCCAAATGCCACAGGTCCATTGCCATCCGGCATAGAGGGTATGAGTGAGTACCTCCCTGTTTGTTGATGTACCACATAACTGTGGTGTTGTCCGTCCTTATCAGCAGGTGTCCTTGTTGGGGGAATGGTCTGAATGCCTCGATTGCATGTTTCACTGCCAGCATCTCTTTTAGATTTATGTGAAGATTCAACTGGTCTTGGGACCATAGGCCTTGTATACACTTGTCTTCCATGTGTGCCCCCCAGCCTAGGTCTGAGGCGTCCATGGTGATTGTCTGGCTTGGATGTGGTTTGTGGAAAGGCAATCCTCTGTTTATCTGACAGGTCTGAGCCCACCACAGGAATTCTTTGTTCAGGCATGGAATAATTGGTATCTGGGCCTCTAGACTGTGCTTGTGTTGAGACCATACATTCCTTAGGTACCATTGTAACTTTCTCATATGCAGCCTGGCATGCGGAATCAATATTATGCAGGATGCCATGTAACCCAGGGCTTGCAGGATTTTCCTTGCTGTAAGCTGAGTTTGTGTTGTTAGTGCCATGAAATAGACTGGTAGCTGCTTTTGTTTTTCTTCTGTGAGAAAAGCCATCTGAGTTGTTGTATCCAGTTCTGCATCCAGAAATGTTATCCTTTGGGATGGTACTAGTCTTGACTTTTGAATGTTGACTGTGTATCCCAAGGCTTGCAACAGGTGTATGACCTTGGCCAAATCCTTTATTAGTTTTGTCTTGCTGTCCGCTTGTATTAGGCAGTCGTCCAGGTATGGGTAAATTTGAATTCCCTGAAGCCTGCAATGAGCAAATACTGATGCCAGGCATTTTGTGAATACTCTGGGCGCAATAGATAAGCCAAAGGGTAATGCTGAGAATTGATAATGCTCTGATCCTGCAAGAAATCTGAGGTGTCTTCTGCAATCTGGTCGTATAGGGACGTGCAGGTATGCCTCCTTGAGATCTAGAGTCACCAGCCAAGACTCCTTGCCCAGCATGGGAAGAAGTTGCTGGAGGGTCAGCATTTTGAATTTTGGAACAATGAGGTATGTGTTCAGTGCGGACAAGTCGAGAATAGGCCTCCACTGATTTTCTTTTCTTGGTACAAGAAATAGTCTGGAGTAAAATCCTTGGCCTTGCTCCATAGGTGGTACCTTTTCTATTGCTCTCATCTTTAGTAAACTGATGATTTGTTTTATAGCTTCTGTTTTTTGGCTTGGTGGAAGGTTTGGCATTCCTCTCCTTTTTGGTAGAGTGTGGAAGTGAAACCTGTAGCCCTTGTCTATTGTTTGTAAAGTCCATTTGTCTCCTGTAATGCAATGCCAGTTTTCTGAAAATAAAGCTAGCTTTCCGCCCAAGGGTGCTTCTAATTGTTCCCTGGTAGGCGGAATGAGAGTCAAGTCATTGTGTCTGTCCTGTGGAAGTAGTTGTAGTGGCAGCTGTGGCAGCACTTCTCTGGTTGGCAGGTTGCCATTGACGACCCCTGTAGGCACCTCTTGATTGGTTTCTGCCTCTTGGACGTCTATTTCTGCCTCTCTGTGATTTGGATGTGTCTGGAAAGGACCAATTTTTCGAGGGCCAATTCCTGCTAAACCTCGGAGGTTGGACCTGTAAAAAATCCTTGACTGTTTGGATAGATCTTGCTTTTTCTTCCACTTTCTTTAGAACCTCCTGTGCTGGGGAGCCAAACAAACTTTGCTTCTCCATAGGAGCATCTAGGAGTTTTGACTTAACATGGTCTGGTAAGGATTGCTCTTTTAACCAGGCATGCCTTCGAATCACTGCTCCAGTCATAGCTGATCTAAAAGAAGCCTCCAGTGCATCAAAGCCACATTTTAAAAAATGATTACTGACCTGCTGAGAGTTATGTGCCAATTCCTGAAGGGACTTACGGTCTATAGGTTCAGGAGAGGACAGTTTTTTATTTAGCTGGTCTAATAAAAATTCCTGGTACTGTATCATGTGAAATTGACAGTTTAAGGCCCTGGCAGAAAGAGTAGCAGATGTATAAACTTTTTTACCCCATCTCTCCAATGCTCTAGATTCCCTTTCAGAGGGAAGAGGGTTTTTGGCAGAGGCAGCTGCAACACCCTTAGGGCCCTGAGAAATGGTTTCAGGGTCTGCAACATGAGCCTTATACAAGTGGTAGTGAGAGTCCGGGACCCTGTAATATCTGTCAGGCTTTGCAGGGGCTGGAGGAAGAGAATCAGGGGCAGTACTGGCATCATTATATGCATCATCAACCACAGATAGTACAGGAGGTATGGCTAAAGGCCTGTGCTGTGGTAAATGTAAGAAAGTCCTTAGCCTTTTCCTTGAATCTGAAAAATCCTGGCCCTGCCATTGGAAGTGTTCCCTCATTGAGTGTAGGGTTTCCCCAAAAGAAAATTCTTCAGGAGGAGAAGCAGAAGGTATGGAGTCTTCTGCATCAGAATCCTCATAAGGTGAATATGGGCCTTCCTGATGGTCAGATAAATCTGAGCCATCCGAGGAATAGTCTGAAGAGAGAGGTTCAGGTGGTTCAGTCCTAGGTCTCTTATCTGCAGGGGGTTGAGAGGCCCTGTCTGGGTGAGGTTGGGATCCCCTGATCAAAGAAATAAGGTCCTCAGCAAGGCTGAGTATCTGGGAACTAGAAGTAGGCCTGTGAGAGGGAGCTTTAGTAGGTAAGGCCTTGGAAATTTTGGCTGCTTTAGCCCTGGAAAAGGCCTTGATAGACATAGAAGCAGGGGGTCTAGCAGCCCCACGTGCAGGAGTAGAGATGTCTAAAGGTATAGTGTCTGACAAATCCTGGGTGACTGCTTCTGCAGCAGTAATATCTGAAGCCGATTCAGCCATGGCCTGTGTGGCCTCGGTTATCGGAGGCATGCTTTCAGCCGAAGGAAGAACCGAGGACTCGGTTTCAGCCGAAACCGAGACACTCACGGTAGGCCTAACCGTGGTTTCAGCCGAAACCACGGGCTGCGAGTGTCGGTCCTTTCCCTTGCGTTTTTTTAGCTAATTGTGTAGTCGGAGTCTCCGACGGCATTTTATATGCAAAAGCGGGACCAAAAAACTCTTCTGCAAACTCCGACCGACGTCTAAGCATCCGTCGGTTGAAGGATGCACAGGCTAAACAAGCTGATACGTCGTGGTCTGGGCCTAAGCAAGGAAGGCAGTAAGAGTGGAAATCCTTATGAGGTATTTGTTTCCCACAAGTTAAACAATTATTTACTTTTTCTGACATCGGCTGAGGCAAGAAAGAGTCCCCAACGGGGTACTTAGCTTTTTTAGAAGTCTTCGGTAGTAGAAATCTCTGGATCTGACCGACTGGCACTTGCGAACAGCTTCTGCTTCGGGCACCGCGCGGCAAGAAAGACTGAGGAAAATGGTGTCGGCTGATGCCTTTATACCCCAGCAGCGATGACGTCGGGTGAAGTGCGACATCAGCCGAGGCCAGACCCAGACTTTGGAATTCGGCCGACCGAAGGGCTGCCTGAGGCAGGACAACCCATTTGTTAGGACTGCAGATGCATCCTTGAAGGACATCAAGGAATTCCCCATCCAAATCCTTCTCCTCCTCAGAGGAATCCTGTTCTCTGGGTCTTTTAAGGGGGGTACAGGACTAAGAGGGGTTGGAACAGAAACTTCCTGAGGAGGTTTTAAAGCCATCAAAGCACTAAATAAGCCCTGAGTGAAGGACTGCCATTCACTCTGTGGATCTTTAAGGACAGGAGAAATATGTTTAGTCTTCTGCTTTTTCTTCATTGGGATGTCCACCTTACAGAATTTGAAGGCTCTGAACCAGGACAGCATTCAATAATGGTAGTGGGGATTTCTTCTCTGACTAAGATTTGAGTTAGCACCCTAGCCCCCTCAGAGATCATCAGCCGTGGTTCTCCCTGAATCTCCAACGCAGACATCTACAATGCCTCCTTAAATGTGCTTAAAGTTTAACACCCTATGGCCTCCAACCCAGTCACGGGAGAGGAGTCCAATGATAAAGCCGAGCAAACCTCTAGACATTCACTCACCTTGGGAGAGATGTCCGGCAGAGGCTGAACAGCAGAAGATTCTGACTTTGATTTCTTGGCCTTCTTCTTTTTCACAGATGGCTGTCTCTAGCAAGAAGCTTAAGACACTGGTTTTCAAGATAAAGCACCAAAGAAGAAGGTTTACTATGAAGGGTCTTAAGTACAAAGGCCTGACAAACAGAGCAAGATGTATGGTCGTGTAAAGAGCCAAGGCAAAACAGACACTGCTTGTGGAGGTCTTTATGGAGAATCTGTCTTCCACACTAGCATTTACCCTTCTTGGATGACATAAAACCCCACAAGCAACAATATAATGAAAGGAAGATAAGTAAAACAAAACCCCAACGAGGCACTTATCTGCAACAGCTTGGTGAACCAGCAACGGAATGGACATTCAGGCTGATAATCAACAGATGGCATTCGGACTGGCGGCAAATAAGTACTAAGGATGGTATATCTAGATGTCACCTTTATGCCCTATGCTATGCGAGGAGCATACGTGTGATGTACAGGGTATCGTGAAGCAACCTACAGGCTTTGGTATATTGGCAAGACATCGGTCCGCCTTTGGCAGGAGATCCTTATTGTAATGAATACTGCAACAGTGAAATGGGAGGACATCAGAAAAGATTCACACACATACACATGTATACCTGCATGGACAGATGCACAGGATGGGAGTGGCCAAAAACTCTAACTATATTTATTTATTGCGTTTGTTAACTGGGATAGTCTGATGGCCTAAAAGCCATTTCTCAGAGAAGACCTAGTAAGAAAAGCACAAGAAGATCATGTGAAAAAAACAGGAAAATGAAATAGCATCATACAATAATACAAAGATATCTAAAGTCTTCTTCTTCTTTCGGCTGCTCCTGTCAGGGGTCGCCACAGCAGATCACCTGTATCCATTTCTTCCTGTCCTCCACATCTTGCTCTGTCACACCAACCACCTGCATGTCCTCTCTCACCACATCCATGAACCTTATCTTAGGCCTTCCTCTTTTCCGGTTACCTGGCAACTTCATCCTTAGCATCGTTTTCCCAATATACTCAGCATCCCTCCTCAGCACATGTCCAAACCAACGTAATCTTGCCTCTCTGGCTTTGTCTCCAAAGCTTCCAACCTGGGCTGTCCCTCTAATATACTTATTCCTAATCTTGTCTACCCTCGTGACACCCAGTGCAAATCTTAACATCTTTAACTCTGCCACGTCCAGCTCTGACTCCTGCCTTTTTGTCAATGCCACTGTCTCCAACCTATATAACACAGCTGGTCTTACTACCTTCTTGTAGACCTTCCCTTTCACTCTTACTGGTTCTCGTCTGTCACAAATCACTCCTGACACTCTTCTCCACCCACTCCATCCTGCCTGTACTCTCTTCTTCACCTCTCTTCCACACTCACCATTACTCCGAAATGTTGATCCCAAGTATCAAAGATGAAAACAGGTACAGTAGTAACCACGTACAGTAAGTAAATGAGAGTTCTCTAGAATAACAAAATTAAAACTTCCAACATACAGATAGTGTGAATGCTTTACTTATAAATACACAATCAAAAAGAAAATTATTTATGTGCAGCATTGAGACATATTGGGGAAAAATAATGAAGGAAAGAAGTCAAGGGGGAGCTATAAGGAAAGGTAGGGTAACCAGAGCAGCAGAAGATGAACTGAGTAGGCAGGTAAAGAAGAAAGAAACAGGAAATTGCAAGTAAAAGGTAGACGAAGAGAAGGTGTGAAATTTACAATAAAGAGTTTAAACACAGAGGTGGTTCTGTGCATATCAACAGATTAAAATGTTTGATAATGTGCATGAGGGAATATTTCACAGGTCAGTAACTATCAAGTGATACACGAAAATTTCTAGTGGCGTTCTCTGTTTTTTTTTCTACTGTATACGTGTTTTTTTTGTATTTTAATTTTGTATACTATAGAGCTTTGTGATGCTTAAAGAAAACAGAGTCAGCATAATGGTTACTGGAGTTTACAGCAGAAAGTTTTTACAATGTTTTGGACCTGAGTGATCTTGAAGATTTATAAAGTTGCAGTAAAGATTATATGTCGGGACACTGTCATGGTTTGTAAAGTATTTCATGTGTTGTGCTCATTTGTGATTTTGTAATTCAGGCCACTTTATGTTTTGTAGTGCATCACAGTGATGAATCTTGCTGCGGTGTTGCTGTGTATTTGGATATTTTGTTATAGCATTGTTCTACAGACTGTTGTGGTAGTCCTTGTTTCTGTAAATTATATTTTTTGTGTAGTTATACAATGTATAGGAGTGTTGATATTATAATGTGCAAGCAGTTGTTTTTAAGGTAGTTTCAGCTGAATAGGTTTTGGCCTTATAAAGCATATCAAGTTTTTGATTTGTTTTACTAAAGATGTTTTATATGTGTTTGTTGAATGTTAAAAATTGGTCAGTGATGTTTCCCAATAGTTTGGTTTCTGACACCTGACTAATGACAGTGCTGTTTTGGGATCTTATTGTAATGCTGGTACAAATGTTACTGATTGTATCTGGTGTAAAGAGCATTACTTTTGTATTTTGTATTACTGTTTTAGGATTTACAAGTAACTGAATTCACAAGCCATGTTTCAAAATACATTAAATGTGTTTTGACCACTGAGTTGAAAGTTCTCCATATTGTTCCTACAAATCACTGGCATACTGAATTAGGGTTGCACTAGTTAAGATGCTATGCATATTGTTAGTGGAAATTGTAAAAAGCAGTTGACTTGTACTTTGTAGTATGGCGATTGTTACTGCAAGTGTGGAAGAATATGCACAGGCCATTTTATAGATTGAGGGTGCTGAGTTAGCTATCATTTGAACCAAATGAATGTGTTGAGACTCGTGCCTCGACCTGCAAGTCTTTTAACAAGCACGTGGTGAAAAAATTGTGTCAAAAGCTTTTGCTAGATCTATGAATTCTGATACAAGTAGTTGATCTCTATTTTTGTTTTTACTTAACTACAATCAAAAGGTCCAGGAGTGCAGCCTCTGTACTATGACCTGGTTTGAAACCAAGCTGACATAGTGGGATTAAATTGTTGTTGATAAGGAGATAGAATAAGTTAATAAATGTATCTTTCAGGTATTTAGACAAGGGTGAGAAAATAGCTACAGGTCTTTGGTTAGATAAGGCTGTAGCGGTGTCTCCTTTGTGTAGTGGCATTATTTAAGATTGTTTCCACAGGAGTGGAATATACTTTTCCTTAATGGAGTTCTTTATGATGATTGAGATGGGATATACTATTTACCTGTCTGACAGCTGTAGGCTACTCAGAAAGAACCCTGTTTAGTGCTAGGGTGGTAGGCTTTAGTTTAAGTAACATTTTTCTAATATCAGTGTCAGCAGATATTATTTTTCTAAGTTAAGATTACATGCGTTTGTCAGCTCTGGGTGTATTATGGGTATGTTGGCTTGCTGATCTAATAAGGAAGTAGACATACTGATAAAGTGCGTAGTTATACTGCAGGCTGGTGTGATGTGATGGGGACTGTCAGGTAATGGACATGATTGTGTTTTCCTTCCAGGTTTTAGTAAATTACAGACTGAGTGCCAGAACAACTTTGGGTTAGTTCAGTGTATGTTCTGTATACAATTGTGTTAGTCCCTCATTCTTTTATTTATTTTTTTTATTTAATTACACAGTGATCTGTATGAGTGCTGACTTTGTGCAGTTGGATTTTCCAGTTTGTCTAGCCTTTCTCTCTCAAGTTAATTTTTTTTTTTTGGCCTGTTGTTTTAGCCGGGGGAAATCATTTGCTTTGTCGTTTTAGCAGAGAAGTATCAAAGTTAAAAATGCTAAGGAAGGTAGTGTTAAAATGGTAACGATTTCATCTAGAGATAGGCATTTGATAAGTGACCAGACTGAGACAGATTTTAACAGTCATCAAAAGGAAAATGTTTTCTGTTTCTGATTCAGTTGTAGCCAACTGTTTTCTGGAATTAGGTATATATAGAGAGATACATCTTTAAAACATGGAAGGAGTGTGGTTTCTTTGGATGGGTGTTTGGGGCAACAGAACAGAGTAAGTGTACACCCAGGCTGCTCACTCCCAACCACTTGCTCTACAAACAAGACAGGAAGACCCAAGGACCCTCAGGTTTCTTCTCCAAAAATATTACCATGCATCTATTGTAGAAAAGGATAGTGGTCAGAGACCACTCTATGTTGTACTGCATTATTATGAAGCAATCTACAAAAGTGATGACATCTGAATGAGATGCAGTTGGAGGTTGACTTCATTATCCATGTCTGTCTCACAGAAGTTATCTCCAGTTCTTCCAATTCCTCAAAAGATCCTGGAGGTGAAAGAATGCTGTAACACCTACTAACTGCAGGCACGAACATGTGGAGTGGTGAGTATGTAACAGGCCACTGTTCGGCATCAAGGGCTTAGAAAATGGTACTGGATCATACACTAGCCAAAAACAGTGAGGTGTGAGGTTAGGCCTGCAGCAAGGGTGGCACAGGCTTCTGAGTAAAATTCTTAATGGAGCGCTTGCACACCCACAACTAAAGACACTCATTAGACATCAAAGATTTGCATGACTTCCTGGCCCTAAAACATGGACTCTAGCAAGAATTGTAAACCAGATGGACTCACCTCAATCAAAGCAAGCTGACACATGGGAGCCTTGGTGCTGGAACAAGGAGTCTCTTGACCCAAGTATCCCGATCTATGACTGGATGACTCAGCCCCCCCAGGTTATCACTGACTATCTACACAGAGGTAGAACAAGGACTTTAAGATGCATCCTGCTTCATGGCCAAGACAAAGTACTTATTCTAGCTGAACTCTTCAGCTGTCAAGGGGAAGGTCACCATCTGAAGGATTCAAAGGACCATAAGGACATAAACTGGACAAATGCCAAGGAAGTCCTTGCCTGGACCCAGTCTCTGAGCGCTTCTCTTTGTGATGATGCTCTGACATAGGCCAGGGGCTGCTAGGAGGGCCTTCTTTTTGGTCTCTGTATGAGCAGCTCTGAACTGCTACCATCTTTGCAAAGCAAGTTAATGACTTTTTCCCTTCAGTGTCAAGCATCCAGGCTAAATCTCTGGCACTTATGATGATTCCCAGCAATATATGCAATGCCGGTATAGTTCTTGGCTGATAACGTGGCCCTCATGTGGACACTTATAATACTTAGGTATGTGAATTCATGAAGTAATGGTGACAACAAGGCTAGATGAGGGCATTTAAGAGCTTCCTATGCCACTGTATGCATCGACAAGGTGCAAAGACATCCATGAATGAGGAATGTTATTGACAAAATGTAGACCTGTGACAGGTGGAAACAAAATACCCAACTAATAATCCATCAAGGAAGGTCCTTCACATCATTTCTTTGAATTAATTAAATAGTCAATAAGAGATATTCACACAACTTTCACTTTTGATTAAATGTCAAAGATCAAATGTAAAGTAACATAAGGCAAGTTGTTCAAGTGTAACTGTCATCATGTTACAATATTTATAAAAGTTAAAGAATGCAAATTCTGTGAACAAATTTCTATTATAAACTCAGCATGGAAAATTTTAATGGCTATAAGGGTAATATGATGAAAATATGTACTTGTTTTTTGCAAATCCAAGTTCAATCCAATATAACCAGATATCCAGGCTACAATATTGAAGTGAAAGTGGCCATATAAAGAAGGATATGCTCAAACAACCCAAGATCACAAAAGAAATAGTTAGTTCTGAGCTCAAATTCCTCATTAAAATAGGAGTAAAATAAGTCATTCATAAGAGGTATACAGTTAATGGACCATATACAAACAGGGGTTTTCCATATGGTCTAGCAGTTAGGATTCCTGTCTCTCACTCAGGTGGCTCAGATTGGACTCCCAAAATGGAAATGGGTCTCAGTGGTGGTGTGTTAGGTCCATAATTGAGGTCAATGGATTGAAACCATCCTCTGTTATACAGCAAGGTCAGTCTGGCAGCTAGCGCAGAAGATTAAAACTATGGGCTGTTAATGATCTGCCTCCTGTAGTTTAGGGTTTGCTTATTTCAGCCTCCATTCCACTATGGTGCGGAATTAACTGGTCATTTAACCAGACAGTGCTCTGCGGCAGTTGGGAAAATGGGTTAAGCTCCTCAATGGTCTCCTGAACCACACGCATAGTAGCCATCTATGAATCCTGTATTACAAGCATGCATATACACACAGGCATCTCTGTAAATCCCCTTTCTAAGCTACAGGGCCAAACAACCAATCAATAGCTGAAATTTCCTGGAAAGAAGAACAAAAACGTACTGCAGCTTTGCCATGTTCAAGGTCTACATAGCTGAGACAAGAAATTTTAAAATGCATGGAAAAGTGCACATACCTGCAAGACATTTAAGTCACAGCCATCCTAAACCATATAAGTTTTGGACAGAAAGGTTACCAGAAATCTCTGTTTAATACAGAGGCATTGAGGTCACTGCTGTCATCATTAACTGTTTTTCCAAAATTTACATTGGTACTGAAGTTATGCACTTTGGTCTCAAGAATACATGAGTGCAGCACACAAATCCCCCATAAGCCTTCATTTTAAGCATGATAATGAGCTAAAATTAGTTTTGTAACCTGGCACCGCACTTAGTGGATTTAAACAATAAGCTGCAAGTAAGTTAATTTGCTGCTGACGCAATTCTTATTACCTTCTACTTATATAGTGTGCAGTTCTGAGAAAGTGACTTAACTAGGTAATGATTCCCGCGTCATCCCTAAAAATGGCAGTTATGTCTAGTGCATCTTATCTGAGTAATGTAATCTAACAAAAAAAATGTTTTGGCAAGCTAACTAGGAAGATGCACTCGACGTAAGGGACAGGCAATCCTCTCATCATGGTGTAAAAGAAAAAAATAATGTTGTTTACAATACTGAACATCTTAGAAAAACAGTGTGCCTAGTAATTCTACACACTCAAACACCTGCAGTACTAAGTAGCAATCAACAAAAGTGTACTTACTAAAGCAACAATGTAAATAAAAAGCCTAATGTGAACTCAGCAGGATGTTTTAAGTAAACGCTGGATTCCTGTGCAGTACAACTTGTCTATATGAATAATGAGGAAAGGCTCTTCATACCACAGCCTGAAGCTCTGAAATTCCAGAAGGCAAACTAATGGCAAATAAAACAGAGCTCTGTAAGAATGAAGTGCAACTGTAATGTAACCAGTCTGGAAAGAGCTGCAGTCACCCTTAAAGAAAATAAGGGTTACACTCTGGGATGAGAGAAAGGATTGGTGCCTTGATGATTCTTCTTAAAACAGTATATATATATATATATATATATATATATATATATATATATATATATATATGCATATATATATATATATATATATATATATATATATATATATATATATATATATATCAAGCCAAGAAACACCTGCATCACCTACTTGTTCACTATGCAAAGGAAGCAGAAAGATGGACCTTTGCCATTTTTAATTGTGAACTGTGTAAGTGGACTTAGAGGACCATTTTAAGATGCAGCTTAGGGTACATATAGAGAAAGTATAAAAGTGACACATGATAAGCATCGGGAAGGGAATTCAGTCATCAGAATTCAGAGATCGCATCTGATAAAGGGAATTTCGCTAAATGTTAGACGGATGAAGTAAAAAACTGTGAATGGTATGACCTGTTGGAGTAATGTTAAATGTACTAAAGTGATGACGGGATATTTTTGGTGAAGCAGCAGTAATGTGTGTACGTAGAGAAGGCATTGTAGCACAGTGTCTGTTCTTTCTTTCTTTGAATATATGGCAACCACGGCACTGATTATATTAATGTGATGCGGGACTTGGTGTTGTACTAATGGTTGAGCTCTGTGGTCGGTTAGGAGTTTTATTACATAAACAGTTTGTCTAATGCTCGTCAGTACGGGGTTGTTTGTAGGTTCTGCATGTTTTTGTAATAAGATCGTGGCTTAATGTGAGTCCTATACTTTTTGGTTTCTGTATAGTCTCCTCTCTCACTGACTAGCAGATACTTACATTCACCAGGAAGACATCAACTGTATTTCACTGGTGTGGCTAGCAGTGTGAAGTCAATAATTTATGCCTGCAGACTCTGGCATTTCTCACAATTTTCAAGAAATGCTTTATTTAGCATGTGCTAACTGCATAAACACACAAAATACAGGTTCCTCTGTTTTAGAAAGGTCTGGGAATACTAACCTTGATGAGTAATATTTAAAAATTGCAATGTGTACGACAGTAAGTGATCAAACAAATCACTACAAAATGAATTCTGTTAGATTCTCATAGCCTTAAAACACAGGTGAACTACCATCACACCAGAGGGAGATGACACACAAACTGGGCATTTAGAATTCCTAGACCAATGCCTTTCCTGGCATCTTGAGATGACACACAAACTGGGCATTTAGAATTCCTAGACCAATGTCTTTCCTGGCATCTTGCTCAAAGAACACAGCAGATACATTTCTATTGTGTCATTTAAACTATGCAGAGGTCCTCCTTGTTGGATCTATGAATGTATTCTTCTTTTGTTCAAATACAGCATTTTCCCTGAAGCTGTTGCATTTAAGGACACGCATACCATATGCCAAGTTTATGCCAAGAAAGCATGTGCAGCACTAGGTCAGCACAATGGGCCCCAGAGACTGTGGAACACCCCCCACACACACTTAAGTGACCCCCATTCCACCTGTAAATCAGCAGAAAATAATGAAGGTCTGGTACACTGTTTACAGGGATATATATGTACATACTTGCCCAACTTAGAGGAAACCACTCAGTGGAGGGGCCTTTCAAGCATATGAGGATGGTAAGAGAGTGCTTCTAACCTGCTGAGGAAGGTCCCTCACAGATCAACTGATACTGTACTAAAAGTACAGTTGTGTACACTTACCATAAATGTAGATGTTCGAGTGTATTCACTGTTGCAGTCATTACATTTGGGTAATCTGCTGGCAGGTTGCCCTCAGTCGGCCTGATTAACAAAGTCTTGGGTCCTGCATCGGTTGCTGTCCCTTCTTCCATGACGTCAGGTCGTCAGGGGTGTAAAACATGCAGCCGACACCATTACATCAGTTTTTCTTGCCCCAGATGTCAGGTGCCCCCCCACATGGGGAGCCAAATATTTAAGTAATTAAAAACACAAAAATATACCTCCAAGCAAAAGCAAATACACCAAAAAGACTTTTAAGCATAGTAAAGGAAAGTACAGGTATAATAAGAGAAAAACAGGGGGCTGGAGGGAGGGTAACCAGGACTGCAACAGTGAATACACTTGAACATCTATATTTATGGTAAGTGTACACAACTGTACTATGTTCTTCGTGTTTCACTGTTGCAGTCATTACATTTGGGTAGATTCCCAAAGCTATGGTTGGGAGGATGGATTTATACAGCATTAGGACCAGCTATAAGGCCCTGCAAAACAGCAGTGGCAAAGCCAGCTCTGGATTTAGAGAAAATTGGTAAGTGATAATGCTTGGTGAAAGTATGAACTGAACTCCAGGTAGCAGCTTCGAGAATATCCCAGGTAGGAACACCTCTGAGAAAGGCTGTAGAATTAGATGCAGCCCTGGTGGAATGAGATCTGATCCCTTGGGGGATAGGTTTTCCATGGTGCTTATAGCAGAAATGAATGAATGGCTTATCCATTTAGAAATGGTTTGTTTTGAAATAGCCTTCCCCTCTACCCCAGCAGCAAGTGCTACCAGCAGTTGTTCAGATTTTCTTCGAGATTTAGTCCTATCCAAGTAGAATCTAAGTTGTCTGTGTACATCCAATGAATGCAGAATCCGCTCCCCCTTGTTCTGCAGACTGGGAAAGAAAGTTGGCAAATGAATGGACTGATTAAGAGCCACATTGGATACCACCTTGGGCATGAAGGATGGATTTGTCCTGAGTGACACCCTGTCTGCATGAAAAATGATGAAAGGCTCCACTGCCATAAGGGCCTGCAATTCAGATATCCTTCTAGCTGAAGTGATTGCTAAAAGGAAGGCTGTTTTCCAGGAAAGAAATTTTAAGCCTGCAGTAGCAGCTGGCTCGAAAGGAGGTAGAGTGAGTTTCTCCAATACAAAGTTAAGGTCCCAGGCAGGGGTTGGAGCTCTCCTGGGTGGTCTCAAGTTTTTGACCCATCTGAGATACTGCTTTAGCAGAGGATGAGAGAAGAGGGGAGGGTTCTTTGATGTAATGAGCTGAAATGGCTGAGGCATGGATTTTTATGGAAGAAAAAGACAAGCCCTTGTGAAGCATCTCAGTTAAGTATTGTAAAATCTGAGTTAAATTGGGCGCTCCCTTGAGATTGATTCCAGGCACAGAATCTTTTCCATTTATCAGCATAACATTTTCTAGTACTAGGTCTTCTTGCCTCGAAAATTACATCCATCACAGGTTTGCTGAGGGGTGCTAAGGGGGAATTTAAATGATTAGCCAAGCTGCAAGATTCAATGTTTGGAGCTGAGAGTGTAGAATTTGGTTCTCCTGCTGAGACAGTAAGGAAGGTGTCTGAGGCAGGTGCCATAGAGAAATCTGTGACACACTGCGCAGGAGTGGGTACCAGTGTTGGTGAGGCCAGTCTGGAGCAATCAAAATCATGTTTGGTTTGTCCTGTTTGACTTTTAGTAGAACTTTGGAAAGCAGAGGCAGAGGGGGAAAGGCATAGACTGATAAGTATTTCCAGCTGAAGGACAGAGCATCCACTTTCCAGGCTTTTTTGTGAGGTGTTCTTGTGCAAAATTTGTCCAACTGGTAGTTCTGGGGTGAGGCAAAAAGATCTATATCGGGGCTCCCACATTTGCGTGTCAACATGTTGAAAATCCCTGGTTCCAGTTTCCATTTGTGTGGGTCCATGAGATTTCTGCTTAGTTCATCTGCCAGAATATTCAGCTTTTCTGGCAGGAATTGAGCCTGTAGTTGTACTTGGTAGCTCAAGGCCGTGTTCCACAATGCCATGGCTAGTCTGCAGAGGGGGTAGGACTGTGTACCCCACTGCTTGTTTATGTACCACATAACTGTGGTGTTGTCCGTCTTTACCATTAGTTGTCCTGGTTGAAGGTAGTCCTTGAAGGCTGTCAGTGCATTCTGTACAGCTAACATTTTTTTTGATTGATATGAACGTGCATTTGATTTGGGCTCCATTTGCCCTGAATGCACTTCTCTGGCAGATGAGCCACCCCATGCATAGTCTGATGCGTCTGTAGTTAGGGTTTGGGTGGCAGGGGGTGGTGCGAATGGCAGTCCTTTGTTTTGGTGGAAGGCCTCTGCCCACCATAGGAACTCTAGGCGCAGGCAAGGTATGACAGGAATCATTGTTTCCAGGCTGTGACAATGCTGACTCCATAAACTTTTTAAGTACCACTGAAGTTTCCTCATATGCAGTCTTGCATATGGAATTAGAAGAATGCAGGAGGCCATGAACCCCAAGGCTTGCAGTATTTGTCTTGCAGACAGCAGGGTTTTTGTGGCCACCTGTTTGAAGTAAGTTACCAAATTAATTTGCTTTTCTGGCGTAAGGAAAGCCATCTGGGCAGTTGTATTCAAGCTTGCACCCAGGAATGTAATTTTTTGAGAGGGTACCAGTTGTGATTTCTTTTCGTTTATGGTGTACCTTAGACAAGTTAGAACCCTTTTTACAAACGCCAGATGCTTTAGAAGAATGGCCTGGTTTTCTGCCTGAATTAGAAAATCGTTCACGTATGGATATATTTGAATATTTCTTTGCCTACAAAATGCAATTACTGGGGCCTGGCACTTTGTGAATACCCTGGGCGCAGTAGACAAGCCAAAGGGCAGTGCAGAGAACTGATAATGCAAGTAGCCTGCTTTGAAGTGTAGACATTTTCTGCAAGATTCCCTGATTGGGATATGCAGGTAAGCCTCTTTTAAATCTAGAGTTGCCAACTAGGCATCCTTGCCTAGCATAGGAAGTAACTGGTGAAGAGTCAGCATCTTGAATTTTGGAATGTCCAGAAAGGTGTTTAGAGTAGACAGGTCCAGAATTGGACGCCATGATTTGTCTTTTCTGGGTACCACGAAAAGTCTGGAATAGAAACCTTGTCCCTTTTCCTCTTCTGGTACTAGTTGAATAGCCTCCATGTTTAGGAGGGAAAGTACTTTGTTTCTGAGCCTCTTTTCACTGATTTGGGGGCAGGTCTGGCCACCCGTTTGGAGTTGGCAATGTGTGGAAATGAAATCTGTATCCCTGGGACATTATATTTAAAACCCATTTGTCCTGGGTTATAAATTGCCAGTTTTTTGCATGAAGAGCCAGTTTTCCCCCCAAAGGGGCGGCTAACAGATAAGTGCTTGGTAATTTTAAAGGAAAGTCATTGAGACCGTTTACGATAGGGTGGTGTCTTGTTATTTCCAGATTTGGAAGTGGAAGCACCCCATTGCTTAGTTCTGAAAGTCCCTTGGGACTGAAACCTGGTGATTTTTGAATGTCTGGGTTTGGCTTGAGTGGCTCTGGAAGGAGCTGGAAAGGACCAGTTTTTAGTAGGCCAGTGCCTGCTAAATCTAGGAGGTTGTACTTGTAAGAAATCTTTCACAGTTTGCATAGATTTAGCTTTATCTTCCATCTTTTTTAGAACTTCTTCAGCCTTATTGCCAAACAAACGGTCCTGCTGCAAAAGAGCATCCAACAGTTTTGCTTTAACATGATCAGGCAGAGATTGCTCCTTAAGCCAAGCATGCCTCCTAAGCACAGACCCAGTAACAGCAGCCCTGCAAGAGGCCTCTAAAGAATCAAAACCACACTGCAAAGTATGTTTTTCCACACAGTCAAAAATCAATATCATTTTCTGTTTAAGCAGTCCCATGAGATGCTGTTGAATTGACAGTTTAAAGCCCTGATTGCCAAGGTTGCAGAAGCTTAAACATCTTTACCCTATCTATCCAGCACCCTGGAGTCTCTATCAGAAGGGGTAGGATTTTTAGCAGTAGAAGCCTTAATGCCCTTGGGTCCCTGAGAAATGGTTTCAGGGTGCATACAGGATTTTTGAAAAGGAATTTGTGGGACTCAGGAACCCTGTAGTACCGGTCTGGTTTACTAGGGGCCAGAGGCAAGGAATCAGGGGCCATACTGGATTCCGAAAACACATCATCAACAATGTTTAGTACAGGAGGTATAGCCAAAGGCCTATGCTGAGGAAGAAGAAGGAAATCCCTAAGCCTCTTTTTGGATTCAGAAAAATCCTGAATTTCCCAGTGGAAATGCTCCCTTAAGGTATGCAAAGTTTCCCCAAAAGAAAAATCCTCAGGGGGGAGTAGCAGAGGGAATGAATCCTCTGCATCAGAGTCCTCATAAGTAGGTATGGACAAATCCAGGTCATTAGAAGAGACAGAAGAAACAGAGTCCTGTTCAGAAGATTCATAGTTAAGGTCAGGCCTAGGCCTCTTAGAAGGGGGAGGGGGTTGACTACCCCTGATTAGAGTAATTAAATCTTCAGCCATTTTGATAATTTGTTTTTTAGGCATAGGGGCCTGAACATGTGGCCTGGGCATTGTTTTTTTAGACATAGATAGGGATTTAGGCCTTAGTATTGAAGGTGGAGTCGGTTTAATATACAAGTCTGTAGGCCTGAATACACCCACAGAAGCCGGTGCCTGCACAGCGGCTCCGGACCCATCCAAGGTAGAGACATGCACAGGTTCCATAGGTGAAGCATCTCGCGGCATACCGGACTCCGAATGGGTTTCAGTAGAGGCCTGCGAATCAGAAGCAGCGGGTATCAGGGGCTGCGAAAGCACCTCACTGAGTACCGGCAAACTGGCGAATGACTTAGGAGAAGCGTCGTCGGCAGTTTTGGACCTCAACGGCCTTGTCTCTGTCTTTTTCTTTGCATTTTTTCAGTATTCCTGTAGTCAGATGGCTAATCGATGTCATTACTGGATAATTAAACCGAGAACCGAAATATTTAGAAGCAAAAATGTACCGACGACGGATAGTGCGCTGATTAAATAAAGCACAAAACCGACAGCAAGGTACGTCGTGGTCAGGACCTAGGCATGGAATACATTACAAATGATAATCCTTATGGGGTATTTGCTTCCCACAAGTAATACAATTATTAACTTTTACTGACATCGGTAAGGAGCGAGAAAAAAGGGGTATTTAGCTTTTAGTTGAAGACTTCGGTTCTGAAACTCGAAAACGAAAATTTCAGCAGTCGGCCGACTGGCACTTGCGAACTGCTTCTGCTTCGGGCACCATGCGGGAAGAAAGACTGATGTAATGGCGTCGGCTGCATGTTTTATACCCCTGATGACCTGACGTCATGGAAGAAGGGACAGCAACCGACGCAGGACCCAAGACTTTGTTAATCAGGCAGACTGAGGGCAACCTGCCAGCAGATTACCCAAATGTAATGACTGCAACAGTGAAACATGAAGAACATGTATCTGTTATACCTAATACTGTAAATCATCTGAATTACCCATGGGTTGGGGTCTTGCTTATCCAACCTCTCCCCTTCTGGGAAAAAGGACCAATTCAAATTGAGAAATGGATAGTCCTGAAAAGGACTGTAAGAATAAACTTAGATTTACCCAGTAGCTTGAATCCCAGTGTAGGGCAAGGTATCAGGAGTGCTGACATCAGCACAAACATAACCCTTGAGTGAACATTTAACACTTATGAAGTTATTTAAAATAAATTGTGGTGGGCACGCTAAGTCCTACAACAAATCTTTTATTGAGTTAGATGGACAAGTGCTTGTGTGACTTACAGTATCTATAATGCTCTTATTTATTCACAGGTTACCGACAGGAAGGGACATACCAAGAGAGGTGGGCCCTAGCTGGCCTAAAATACCTCAGCCAGTAGCCTATTTTGCATATGTGCTGGGGGTCCATGTGTGTGCCTTTCCCCTAGGTGAAACAATTCTCCAGACCAGGTATGTTATCTCTTACAACATTTCTTCAGATTAGGATTTATCGATTCAAAAACATTAGCCATTTTAGTATTCTTGCCAGCCATCACAGTGAATAAATTTAGCCAAGATAGCCCTCTACGTCTAATCTATGCCTTATACACACAATGAAAAAATGGATCCTTAAGTGAGACACTTCAGTAGCACTTTTGACAATCTTCATCAGATCTATCTCTCTAACAAATGTAAGTTTAGCTGTTTTATGGGACTTCTAGATAAATGCATCAGTGAGATTCATCCCTTAGATGTACCAAATACCTCTTTTACTGGGCTTTTATATTCAAAACTGTGAAGTAAGAAAATCATTTGCACACTTTTACAAGCCTTCAAAAATATCTTTATATATATATATATATATATATATATATATATATATATATACAGAAAGAGACAGTTTGCCCACTTTTACAGGGTTTAACATTGGTATGATTCAAAACATGTTTTTTCTTTTTCAGTATCTGTACAGAGAAACTATGTGTTTGAACTTATGTACTCATTAATGAATCAAACCACACTGAAATCATGAGATCATAACTCAGAGCACCTATGCTAAAAAACTGGGCAGAAATGCCACATGGTGGTATTGAGATTACAGACAGGCTCTGTCCAGTGAGAAATCAGACCACAACTAAAAAGAATTTAGGATGAAACAGATACTACATGATAATAAACTGTCTTTCTAAATATTGTTCTCCATCTCAGACTTCCTAAGGTAAAGCATGATAAATACCCTACACTGTAATTAGAATGAGTTGTGAAAACACCTGTGATGAAAACTGGGCAATATTGCCATGTGGTGGTCTTGACATTACAGACTGGCCCTGTGCCAGAAGAAACTGGAACACAGTAAAAATAACTCAGGTTAGACCAGATACCCCATTACAATATGTTTTCTGACTTCAGATATTGTGATCCATATCAGACTATCTGATGGTTGAGGTAATAAACATCCTCCGAAGCTTAATTCCTTTAGGTGCCTTTTCAATTTGCTGACATTTTTTTCTGACATAGAAGTCATTGCCACAGGTAGGGGAATGCATTCACTGCAAGAGCCAGCTTTTCTCACTGTAGAAGGCAAAAAGGGGGAGAAACATGCTCTTCCAGGTGGAAAATGAGCTGCATCTCTAGAGTACCCCAATTCCAGAAGATCTAAATCAAAAACAGCTTCTGTAAAACCACAAATTTAGTAAAAAATGGAAAAGGGGCTAAGGAAAACCACAAGCGTGTTCACAAAACTGGACATTTACAGCACTGAGAGAGATAATCCTCTGCTTATGATCCACTGCAGGCATGCATCAAGTCTCTGCAAGGAGGTACACTGCATGGTCCTTTCTTCTTCAACTGCCATATTTTTATGCAGCATTTTCCAACAGACAGGGAGCTACATTACAGCAAGAAAGGTATGCAGCTAGCAGTCCACTTGGAAAAGGTCTGCTTGGTAACTGCCAGTCCATTTCTCTCCAGAGTAAAGAGACCAAGAGCTGTTCTAAATTCATGTAAATGGAAATTACGTTAGGTAGGAAACATGGGAAGGTCTTAAAGAACATCCAATCCTTGTGAAAGATAGACTGTTTCCCTGCAGTTGACTACCTGCAACTCTGAGATCCTGCAAACAGAAGTGATGTCCTTCAGAAAGTGCTTCCAAGATCAAAACTTCAACACCACAGAACCAGTAGCTCAAATCCCAGGGAGTGGTGCAGCAGGTCTCCAAAGGAAAGCTTGATCAGCCAATGCGGGGTTAGAATACTGCACATCACAGAGTTATGATGGGCAAAACAAGTGAGGCTCAGATCATACACTGTTGGATAATGATGACCTATAAGCTAACTGACTGAGAAAGTATCATGTACCACCCTGCCCAAGTGGAGAAACTCTTACACTTGGAGGAGTAAGACTGCCTTGTGGAGATTTGTTGGCTGCCACAGCCCCTTCTGTCACTCCTGCTGAAAGGTCCAGAAAAATCAAAAAATCTTCAGCAGCAGACAGGCCTTGAAGTGTCCTCTGAACCATGGGGTCTCTATCTGGTTAGGATCAGGACAATTTCCTGTTCTACCAGGAATTAAACAAATGTCATACCTTAGATTAACAGCTCATAAGCAAAGAGAGCAAGCAGTTAAAAGACTGAAAAGAAGGGGCAAAGGGAGGCATTTTCAAATATGTATATAAGGGATTAGAATCCCCATAATAGGCGTCTTGCATTACTCTTCCCAGTGCATTTTGAAGAATTTTAATGGGCCCCTACAAAAAAATACACAGGTGTGGACAAATTCACTCAGAGACTACAGTGGAATTTTTTGAAGGGTCGGGCTTTGCAAAAGGTAATAAGCAGCCATACATAGCAGCTATCGCAATCTAGTTTTAAAATAAGCGGAATAACCAATTAAAGTATAAGAATTAATTGCAAACAAATTAGTTTCTTGAAGCACTGTATAAACAGCATACAGAAATGCATTTTTAGGTTCAGGGAAAAGAAGAATGTGCGTCTCATTAGAGGTTAAAAGTGAGCTAAGATGAAAGCTCATTTGTGGTGGCAGTCAACACACATATTATGAAAGTCTCTAATAGAGTGGAATGAGTCATCATGATAGAAATACTGAAAAGGGAAACAAATTGAGGTTTTCTTCAATCTGGGTTTCAGCACTCTATAGGGGAACAAGAACGAGACACGCTATAGGCAAGTTAGACAGAACTACTGAGGTGTTTGACACAGTTCATCCCCTTTCACAATTCCTTTTTTGCCAGACTTGCATCTCTTGAGCACAAGGATTACCTGGGAGAGAGAGTGGCAGAAGATGAAAATGGAATTTAAAGTTATGAAATATACCAATAACTTCACTATCTTGAAGGTAAATCCTTAGATATGGAGAGCATTATAAATCTTGCAAAGGACCTGGAATGATGATATGCCTTTAGACACCTCTAAAGAAGGCAGTCATACTACTAACTGCAGTGAAGTAGAGACATGGAAGTGTCTTGGAAATTTAGGTGGGTAAATAACTGTATGCATCCCAAAAGAGATGGAGGACACCTGCAGTAACAACTTGAAAGGGGAAGATGGAAAGAGTTAAGACTGATGCTTGGGACAAGAACTTAAATTGTCAAAGCAAAGTTTAGGCACTACTTGGATTCCAAACTATGTTCCTGCCACCATTCTGGCTAAATTTCGCTACAACACTATTGATATGTTCTTTATCAATAGTGTGTTTTTATTTTTCTTGCATAATATCAGCTTCTGGGTTTTCAAAAGAAGACTTAATAGTTCAGCCAAACTTAGACATTTTTATAAAGCACTCTACTACCTAGTGGTAATGCCCTGCATGTTCTAATGCATCTGTCTGTCAACCTAATGGAAGTTTTTAATATTATCATTTCTGTTAGTAAACCTGAAAAGTAACTCTGTGGAATATAATGACTTTTAGGATATATTTATTCTGTTTGTTCTTCTTTGTATACTAATTTTGTATAATGTATGCAGTAGTTAACATTTGCTGTTTTGCCTTGCATTGTATAACATCTTGTAAGATTTGTTAACTGTGGAGGTTTTCTCCCCAGGCCTCTGATGATATTAGGCCTGTCATGGCCCAGTCAGACTTTCCCAGTAAAAAAAAGCTAGCAAATAAATGAATTAATGAATGTGGCTTCCCAAAGTGGTGTGTCTATTTCTCAATCTTTAGGAAACCAAAAAAGATGAACTAAAATGACAGAAAAATATGAAGAAGATGGTCTAGAAAGGAAACAAGCCAAGACTAAAATAAAAAGGAGTGGCTGGAGGGGGTGCTATGTCAGAATTTAGAGAGTATTTCATCATAATCCATCAAAGTAGTCTTTAGGAAGGGGCAAAATATTAAAAACATGCTCAAGATGGCAGGACATGATGATGTGTTTGTTCACAGAAAGAAGAGTACCTTCAAATGTGGTGCCTGTAACCAATGTTCTTTTATAAACAACAAGGAACAGGTATCATTACCATGTAGACAAAAAACTTTAACTGCTAAGACTTACACCAATTATAATTCCCAGGGTCTGGTCTATTTAGCCACCTGTCGATGCTGTGGCAGTTTCTACGTTGGCAAGACAGAGAGACAGCTCAAACGTAGAATATATGAGCATACAAATGATATCAGTAGGTGTAATGTCAACAATGCATTGTATAAACATACTTTATCATGTATCAATGCTAATTTCTCCTTTGTGTTAGAAACTGTACCTAAGGAACCCAGAGGCGGACCCTGGGAACATAAAATGGAATACAGAGAAACCTATTGGCAGTTATTTTTGGAATCTAACAAATCTCCGGGTCTCAATGATCATATTTCACTTGTGCCCCTACTCAAATTGAGGGCAGCTAAATTATGATTCTATGTTTCTTTTATATTTTAACATGGTTGTTTTAATTATATTATTTTCAGTCCATGGGATTGTATATACACACACACACACACACACACATATATATATATATATATATATATATATATATATATATATATACTTATATTTACAGTTTTTTAACTAATTATATATATGTAGGTCATTATCTGATATTTGTGTATATTTTTTTTTTGTTTCTTATGCCTGGCTCTTTAAATTTCTGGTAGTTCATTCATTTTCTTAATTGATGCTTGTATAAATTAACCTAAGTGGAATGGGTTTTTTTTAGTTCTGAGGAAGTCTGAGAGTTATTTGGACGAAAACGCGTGTGTAATTTCGGTGGCGTTAAATAAACTTTACTCTTTACCAGCCAGCAGTTTTGTGTCCTTTGTGGTCCAGGATTTGGATTTTTAGTATTTCATCATAACTAACTGCAAAAAGCCACATTTGCTTTTAGATGTGAGTACTGGTCAGTGCAACTGGAAATGGAGGCAGAAGGGGAGGAAAGAAGCAGGAAATGGACTTTTGAGAATGCTGAATAGGAAGGGCAAGTTAAGGAACGGGGGGAGTACCTGGTACAACTGTGTAACAATGCAATACTTGAACTACTTAAGGAAATGTGTGCAGGTGAGGGAAAGTGACAAAAGGATTTTGACTGAGCAAGATGACCTGTAGAAGAATTCATCCTTTAATGTATGACATAATACGTGACTTAAAAAGAATGTAAATTGCCTCAAGACAGTGGATCAAGTTGTGGATTAGAAAGATGGATTTTTTTCACCCTTTCAGCACACAGTATAGAAGTCTGGCATAAACAAGTGCATTCTAGAAATACCTGTAAGGCAAAAGGATTGTCCTGGCCTGGGTCAGTGTGGGGAAAGGGTGAAACCACTGGGATTAGCTAAGTGAAATATCAATGATGACAGGATAGTATCAAGAAAATACATGCAGGTAGCTTAGATGACAGAGGGCTCACTTACTGCAGCTGGATGTGAAAAGGCAGTGTGAGAAGAAGCCAAAGGGAAAAATTGGGGAGAAGAAGCTAGAGGATTTGGGCAAAAAGAAATGGGGATGTGAGCCTCCTGATTAAAAGAAGAAGGGATATAAAACATTAAGAAATTTTAAGGGGCTATGAAACTCAGAATAAGCTTAAGAGTGTGGAATCTGGAGAATCTGGGAAGGGCTTAAAATGCAACTGAGTTATGCGAGGATGCTTTATATTACATACCAGTGCCTCATGGTTGGCTGGTACTTAAGTGGGGTGTTAAGATAATGTCAAAGGATAGTGGAGACATTATTGCTATAGATGGTGGAGTTGGCTGTGCTAAGACACAGCAAAGTTTTAAGGGACATAAGGCAGTTTCAAATACACTGAGAAAAGACATCTGTGAGACTGAGGTTACATTACTCAGGAACCGAAGGAACCAGGATTTAACAGGAGTAATGAATAATGGCAGTAATAGAGAGACCGAAAATTAAAGGTCTGCGAGTAGAAAGGGAAGGCCAGTCACAGAAAACCATTAAATGGAAACCCAGAGGACAGTTAAATGTTATGTCACAAAGATAAGCAGAAGCAGGTACAGGAATGTTAACAGGTTGTGTGTGAAAAAGTCAAGACAGTTAAAGGGTAGAGTGAAGAAGCAGTGGTAAACAATTTGTATGGAGAAAACGGAGGGCAGTGGCTGGGTTAAGACCTGGAGATTCAGTATTAAAAGCAGACACAGACAGGGAAAGGGGTGGGTACAGGTCAGTTTCAGTCAAACTGTGTATGAAGGTGGTTATCAGCAAAGCATTGGTGGGATGGAAATATGACTGCATACCACAACTGAAAAGTACATAGAAGTCACTGGCGATGAGAGATGTGAGGTTTGGAAAATAATTTAGAAGCTCCAGAAAGGCTGCAGCAAAATCCTTTAGCCTAGTGTACAAACGTTTACTGAAAAATCCTTTTGTTCACAGTGAGAGACCTTAGGCCTTAAAGGAGTAGGACGATAACGCAATTACATTTGACGGATTTTCCTGCTCACATAATTCTTACAATGACTGCAAACACAAGACCTAGATATTCTATACTGTCACAATCATGACTACATATAAACATGCTGCTTTAATAGGACTGCGTAAATACTTGCTGAATTATTATTATTATTATTATTATTATTATTATTATTATTATTAAGCTTTGTTTTTATCCACCTCCTGTTTTATGTATTTGCTGATCTGACTGAAGACTATGTCTTGCATATACTGGTGAAATATGTTTGGCACAGACTGTTAATATGCAAAGAATCAGGTCATCCTGGCTAGCAAACAAAAAAATAAAATGATTCCTCTTCTGAAAACATTATGTACGGTTGCATGCTTTCTGCAGAATGATTCCTCTTCTGAAAACATTATGTACGGTTGCATGCTTTCTGCAGTGTTCACAGAACTGAGGATGATGTAACAATGACACTGCTTAATATTAAGGCTGTAGTTGTATAAAAGAATGTTTGGAATTTGGAAATTTCAGTACAAATGTATAAAAGGCATACAGTAGCTATGAGATAAGTTCCTGCCTGACCTCCATAATTCAAGAAAATAAAACACCATCTCCTTGGTTCTATATGAAGTCTTGGCCCCCTGTGCATAACTGAGCTTAAAACTTAAAAGCATCAGTAGCCATATAAATCAGAACTTATGTTAACTGCGAATTACAAATTTCATATGTGCCAGTGTTAACAAATGATTAATGAAAACTGTTTCCTCAATTGTGTATGGGGACTGAATGGCATTTATAAAGAGGAAGAGACGATGCTAATACCATTAAAAGGGCTATATGAAACGCACTAAATATCAGGTGGAAAAGTATTATCATCTTAGACACATATCAAACCTTTGACAGGGATTCTTTATCAATGTATGGAAAACTGTTTTAACATGGAAAGAGACTGTATCAGGATCAGAAAGCACAAATGCAGTCACAATTCAGTAAAAAAAAGGCTGAGCAAGCACTACAAAGCTAGAGGTCAGCAAACCTGCACTGCTTTCAGATTAGTGGAAGCGCTAGGTTTTCTAGTAAACAACATACAATGATGTAGAACAGTTGGTGAATAAGAGAGGCAAGACACAGCATCTGTACTTTGTTAAAGACAGTACTCAAAAGTATCCCAAGAAAATTTTGCATGTACATTGTGATTAAATGCAGAGAGATAAAAAAAAAAAACATCAAGGACAATATATTCTTAAACAGAATCTGTTAATGTTGTAAAGAACTACAGCTCTGACTCCAACAAGGAAAGAGAACAGAGCAGTATAGAAACATGATAAGCAATTAAAAGGCCATAAAGGGGCTACAATTCAAGATGTTGGTAGCAGAGGCTTTATATTATCCACCATACTGCAACAACACTAAACAGGGCTAAGCTTCAACTGAATGAACATTCAACCAGGGGGGAACAAAACAAAGAAAAAGCAGTTTTCGCAGGGGCAACCCCTGTACTTCCCATACAGGAGACCCCCTTTACTTACATAGGCTTACTCCATGGCTGTACTACCATAAAAAAGTAAAATGCAAAATAACTTCAAATCTCCACTGACACAAAAACAGTACTGGTAGTGACTCTTTACAAAGAACAATGATGAAAGAGCTAGATATCAGAGAAGTTTACTCGGTGAGTTGGAACCTCATCTAGTTTACAGCTAACAAATAGTAGAGCACAACATTATAGCTGCAGATATAGATAATATTTTTCTGGTATATGCATAAAAGGAGGAGAAATCAGATGGAAAAGAATATGCATCCTGTATCCCATGTTCCTAACCACAATATCACTCTAACAGAAATCAAAAAGGAGTGCTTAGATAAAAAAAAAATCCTGATTCTAACACAAAACACGTCCCCACTTAGAGAAAAAAACACATTTCTAATCTATTTGTCACCAAAATGGTTAAAAAAACAAAAAAAAAAGATGACTGGACAGCCCTGACAAAAGAAAAAGAGAAATACGTTAAGTCAGTATGTGCTTAATTTAACATTGATTCCTTACACAAGGCCTCCACTTGAGAAAAGCAGTAAGTGGGGTGACAGACGAGCAATACGAAGATCCCTTGTGGAGTTATGTTCAGTCTTCTGTAGGCTAGATATCCAGTTAGACAGCCACCAGTCAGAAACATTCCTGGATGCTGGGAAGATAAAACAATGATAAGCTTAAAATCATAGTTTTTCCCTTGCTACAATGCTAAAGATTTCTCTCTCTCTCATATATATATATATATATATATATATATATATATATATATATATATGTATAAATCAAGGCTTACAAAAATGATTAAATAGAGTTAAATGACACAAGCATTTATCAACATAAGTTTTACTCAACGCACTGCAATGACATAACTGTAAATAAAATTAGTTAAGCACACATAAAAATATATGTGGTTTAGCTACATGCTACACAGTAACTCCTGTCATCCACTAGATTGGTATTCTGCTGCATGGCTTCTGATGTCCAACTTTGTAGAGTGGAAGTCAAGATGGGAATGTCATCCAGCAAGAAAATATCAGCTGGGCTATGCAGGCATGAATCACTTACAATGTTTAATATGGTACTGTTGTTTGTGGTTACTCACCAGAACCAAAACAACTTCAATACATACTTGAAAAGACTATTTCAAGTCAGATGTCCTTGGTGTAGCAGAGAGCTAAAACATACACTGTTTCTGAACATATGGACTGCTCACAAGTCCTAATCCACTTACTCTACTGGTGATGAGGTCATAATAAAACTAAAACAACACTCGTATCTAGTATAGCCTGGCTTGTTGGCTTGAGTGCATTATTAAATTATTACAGAATGGGCGACCTGTAGCTCGCACCCTGACTGGAGAAGGAACGTTCTCCCGCAGGGTGTTAGTCTATAGTTAATGCCCACTGGAAAATGAGTCTTCCACTTCTCAGCAGCATATCAAGCTACTGTGGAGCTCAGAGTGAACAAAATCTAATGACTGACATTATTTTACGTTTGTTAAGCAGCACTTTTACTGTTTAGCAATTGTAAAAGAAAAAAGAAAAAATTTAAATTAAAAAAAAAGGTGTGCGTGTGTGTGTGTGTGTGTGAAGTCCCTGCTCTGGCCCAGTAATCACCACTGACACTAGCTGAACGTTCACTTGGAACAAAAGTAGATATACACAGTATTTACAGATGCAACTCTCTGTACCAAGCACAATTTCACATGGAACACACACGCACTCCAGGGTCTGGGTTTCCCTCTCTCTCTCCAGGCCCCCAATAAGACTCCCCCAATGGCACAGCTGTAGAGTTGAGTCCTCAGCCGAGTGTTCCAAGCCAGGTCCTCCACTACCCTCTCTGTGAAACCAGTATTCTGTGTCCCTGTTCCAAGTAGCTGACACACACACACACACTGCTTATGATTTGATTGTCTCACACACACACATACACACACACACACGCACTCACACACACACGCACACACATGGGAAAGACTGGCCAGATTAAACAGTTATGTGCAGACTATAAGGTAGTTTCACCACCACCAGAACTCTCCAAAGCCATTTACCCTAAGTCTCTTACAAGTGTACCCAATTATACTGAGTAAAAGTAATACTAATACAAATGGTAGTGTTTGACCAATGCAGCAAGGCTTTCAGGAGTGACCACAGTGTAAACAAATAAATATAATTGCTCTCAAAGATTAAAATATTCTCTAAAAAAACAGCCACAATGAAAAGTTTAAATATATTTAATAATAAATAATAAAAGAACATAAAAAAACTAAGTATCAATTTAAAATAAACACCAGAGTTTCAATCACAGGGAATATTAAAAATAATACAGATGGATAGATGCACACAGATACAGAAAAACAGTACTTAACTAATCTCACTATATTTTCCTGACTGATCTAAATTACTATTTCCTGGTTATTTACTAAAGCAAGGCAAGATGAAGTAGGTGAGTGGTCTTCCTTTTTTGTTGGGTTTCAAAAACAGACTGCTCTCAGATGTCTGTCTCATCTAGTATTAAAACATCATCTCAGTGCTGGATTACACAATGACATCACATGCATCTGGCCATCTGACTTCTGGTTCCCACACTAACCCCCCTTTACTAGAAACTGAACCAGAATTTAGCACATATGTGTTACCATACAAACAGAGCTTTGCTGAGATGTGTTATAGTATCTGGAAGCTATAAAACCATTTCAAAACATCCACCATTCCTGGGTAGCAATTAGTTCACCCCTAATGATAATACAGTAGGATTCCTAGTCCTGGTTTTCACAGACATTTCATCTCTGGCTACAATCAGAACTGTAAGATAAATCTTTATGACCTAAAACAGGTAATTGAATTTCAGAATATTTTTCAAAGTTAGCTGGACTGAGAGTAACCTTTTCTCTTCCATTATCTTCTGTTGCAATATATACATTTCAACAGTTACAATACAGTCTGACATACAGGTGTATTTCTTTTCAGTCTAGCAGGACCCACTGTTGGGACATTTTTAACACAAGCAGCTTTACAAACACATTTTCAACACAAACATCTGTACAAATCAGTTTCATATACAAATGACATATACATCTTTACAAAACTCCAGTTAGCTATGCTGGCATGTTACACAATGACTGCCCTACTTCTCCTGGCATAGCTGGCTATGCCTCACATCATCACCGTGTGTTTGTGTGTGTGTGTGTGTGTGTGTGTGTGTGTGTGTGTGTGTGTGTGTGTGTGTGTGAGAGAGAGAGAGAAAGACAGACAGACAGAGAGAGTGAGAGAGTGAAGAGTGAGAGTGATCAAGCAATCCCTGGCAACAGCAGTTAAGGGGTTTGCATACCTTTCAACCTCTTAGCTCAACATATCTGGACAAAGCCTAAGATAAAGGAGAAACAAAGGCTCAAAATTATTTTAAAGATTGAGCTTATAAAATTAGGCAATTACATTAATAACAGGGTTTGTTTTAGCATGCATTTTCTGAAGCAGAGGAGGTGTGGGTGTGAAAGTGAGTGAGTGAAATTGATCTCTGGCAGTAGTAGAGAGGTTTGTATATCTGGACCTTTCAGCTGAAGAAATCTGTATAAAGCCTAAAATAAAGGGGGAACAATGCTCAGAAACAGGAACAGATTTTAATTATTGTTCTTATAAAATTACAAACTTGCGTAAATAAAAGGATTTGTGTTAGCATGTATTTTCTGAAGGAAATAAAAGTCTGAAACTCAAATGTATGTCATTTTTTAGTAACAACAATCTCCGATGACTGGCAATAAATGAAACGTTTTAGGAATAAGAGACCAAAAAATAAAGTAAATACCTGGATATATTTTTTTTAAAGTGTTGTATTTTGGATATAAAGTGCTTCCTCCAACACCATTAACATATACTACAGAAAGTTTGAAACATTAGACACAGGAACTGTTTTACATCAAAACTATATAAAAAAATTATATAGTAGTTGTTGATGATGTGATATAATACCAGCTCTGTCACGGGGAATAGAGCAGTGCATGTATAACATATGCCAGCAAAGCTAGCTGCAGTTTTGTAAAGATTTGTATGTCATTTGAATATCAAACTAATGCATACAGATGCCTGTGTTAAAAATGTATTAACAGTGGGTCCTGCTGGACAGAAAAGAAATATACACGTATGTCAGACATTACTGTAACTGATGAAAAAAGAAGTTATGTACTCACCATAACGTTCCATGTGAGTTGTTCATCTCGCCTTCATTCTTACAGATGGTTTCAGAGCTGATCCCCGTCTCTGAGTCGGCCTACTAAAAAGCTTGAGGTTTACACACAGCTCGAGGCCAAGTCCCTATCCCATGATGCACCTAGAGTTACCACAGATCTTGTTTGCTGCGTATAATAATACCACGTACCATTCTTATCGCTCTTTATGAGAAAACCCATAGAAAGATTGAGCCACCAGGATAAAACTAGTATCTCGGTCCTCGAAACCCCCCTGAAGGGGGTAGGAGGGTGGGAAGTAAGAATGAAGGTGAGATGAACAACTTACATGGAACGTTATGGTGAGTACATAACTTCTTTATGTGAAGCTGTTCTATCTCACCATTCATTCTCACAGATGGGTAGTGTCCCAAGCACCATCTTTCTTGGGTGGCTCACGGGAGTATGTTTTTCAGGACAATAGACCCAAAGGAGGTCCTGTCCCTGGAGGCCTTGTCAACTTTGCAATGAGTGATAAAGGTATGAGGTATTGACCAAGTGGCTGCTGCACAAATGTTGTCTATAGGAAGCCTAGGAGAAAAGGCAGAAGAAGTGGACACTGCTCTGGTAGAATGAGCCTTAATTTTGTGTTGTAAGGGCATATTAGCAGCTGAATAAGCAAATGTGATACAGTCAGATAACCATTTAGACAGAGTTGTTTTAGCCACTGGTATACCTTTCCTGGAATCTGAAAAGGAAACAAAAAGCTGTTCAGATTTCCTAAAATCTTTTGTTCTAGCCAAGTAAAATCTGAGCCGTCTGTGAACATCAAGTTTGTGCAGCATATATTCTAAATTGTTGGAATGATTGGTGAAGAAAACTGGCAAATCAATAATTTGATTAAGATTAGCTTCAGTGCAAACTTTAGGTGAAAAGAAGGGGTTTGTTCAAAGTGAGACTCTGTCAGCATGGAAAATCAAATAAGGAGGCTTAATGGACAAGGCTTGATGCTCTGACACTCTGTGGGCAGAAGTGATAGCTACTACAAAGATAGTCTTCCATGACAAAAATTTGAAGTCACATGAGGAAGCTGGTTCAAATGGAAGAAGAATAATGTGGAAAGCATAAAATTTAGATTTCATGGGGAGTAGGGAGATTTCACGGGTGGTCTGAGATGAAAGGTCCCTTTGAGAAAGGCTTTGGATAGTTTGTGTGAAATAATGTTCAATCCATCAAATCCAAGATGAAAATTAGAAATGGCAGCAAGTTGAACACGAACTGTTGCTGCTGCAGCTCCCTTTGTTGAAAATCATAGTCAAGAATTCTAAAAAGGAGGCCATAGGGGCTTGGTAAGGATCAATATTGTTTGAGAGGCCCATATAGAATTTTTTTTTCCATTTGCTAAGGTATAGCTTCCTCGTAGAGGATTTATGAGAGGATATGAGAATTTGTTTCTTCTCATTAGAAAGGTTATGGAACCTAGCTATGATAGGAATTGGAGCAGCCAAGCTGTCAGTTTCAGGGACTGAAGAGAGGGATGAAGTTCCCCCGATGAATGTGTCAGAAGATCTGTAACTGGGACCAGAATCCAAGGGCCCTCCAAAAGATGAAGTTGAAGGAAGGTAAACCAAATTTGACGAGGCCAATGAGGGGCTATTAGAATGATGGTCTTCCCAGGGCATTTGCTTTCTGTAGTACCTTGGGTATCAACAGGATTGTTGGGAATGCATAGAGGAGACCCGGAGCCCAATCGTGTACAAGTGCATCCCTTGGGGCTTCTCCCAGAGGGGGAATCAGGGCAAAGTAGCTTCTGCATTTCATGTTCATGTGGCTGGCAAAAAGGTTGCAGCAAGGCAGGCCCCACCTGCGGAATATTCTGTCTGCTATTTCTTTCTTTAGGGACCACTCGTGAGGCAGCAGAATTGCTCTGCTCAGCTTGTCTGCTATCAAGCTGGATTTCCCCGGGATGTGCATTACTAACAGAAATAGCTGGGCAGATATAGCCCACTGCCATACTCTTAGGGCCTCGCGACAAAGGGGGTAGGACCTGGTTCCTCCTTGTCTGTTCAAGTACCAGACCACTGACATGTCTGTCTGAATCGCAATTGTACCCAGAGGAAGAGAGTCCTGGAAATACTGCAAAGCTAAAAGTACTGCTTTCATCTCTAGGACATTGATATGCAGATGTGTCTCTTGATCAGTCCATGTATCTTGGGCTGTTCTTCCCCCCTGAAAATCCCCCCCCACCCCATGAGGGAAGTGTCCATGGTCACCATGGCCGCTGGTGGGGGTAGAACAAATGGACGACCTATCGTGACATGAAGAGAGGTCAACCACCACTGAAGATCCTTTGCAAGTGTTCGTGATGATTATAATACGAGACATTTGGGAGCTCTTGGTAAGACCATTGCAGAATTCACATATGCATGCGACCCAAGGGTATGGCTAGTATTGCAGCTGCCATCATGCCTAGCAGTTTTAGTACTTCTGATGCTGGAACCTTGTTTTTGGCTATGATATTGTGGACCTGCTGACGGAGTAGTAATACTCTTTCTGCTGGAAGTCTCAGAGTAGTGGTGGTGGTGTCCAATTCTGCTCCAATAAAAAAGATTTTTCTGAGTTTATTGTAATGCCCAGTTGACTGCAAAGGGAAGGAGTGGTGTCCTTGGCTTGAATGAGCAGATGCCTGGTGGTGGCGGTGAGGAGCCAATCGTCTAGGTACAGAAACATCTGGAATCCTAAACATCTCAGGTGAGCCGTGACCACTGCCATACATTTGGTGAACACTCTGAGGGCTGTAGTGAGACCAAAGGGCAGGGCTCGAAACTGGTAATGATTGGCTCCCAGCCAGAAGCGCAGATGACCCCTCGATGGTCTGGCCAATTTTATGTGGTAGTATGCATCCTGGAGATCTATCGAGCACATCCAATTGTCTTTCCCTAAGAAGGGAAGTACAGACTAAAGGGTGACAACCCGGAACTTCTCCTTCTTGACAGATCTGTTTAGCCTGCTGAGGTCCAAAATGTGTCTCCAGTGCCCTGTCTTTTTTGGAACTAAAAAGAATCTTGAGTAAGTTCCAGATCCTGTCTGGTCTGCTGGGACTCTTTGGATGACTCTTTTTCTAAGCAACATTTCGACCTCTACTGTTGCTTGTTCCCTGTAACTGGGTGGAACATCCGGGATTTTTCTTGTCAGTGGAGGGGGTATGGTGAAAGGAATGAAATATCCTCTGGAAATGATACTTTGTACCCAGTTGTCATTTGTTATTTTGATCCAGGCGTCTGGATACAAAGATGAGTGACCCCCCGACTGCCTCCAGAGTAGGACAGTCAGGCCTCCTTTCAGGAGTGCTGATAGGGCTACCCAAAGAAGTGATCTCTGTCATCCTGGTTTTGCAGATCCCCTCTGCTGTGGGGGCAGCGTCTTCCATTATTGCCCCCTCCTCTGCCCCTAGAGAGAGTTCACCACGTGTTTTCAGAAAGGCTCTATGAGCTTTTCGGAACCAAATCTTTCCTCCCCTTTGACCCTTGGTGTAGGGCCTGGTGAGGGTGGAAAAACGGACTCCGACGGCAGACAGAGTCTTTCCTTCTAGCTCACATCTGGTCAAAGTTTCCTTAACTTTGGGCCCGAAAAAAGAAAAGCCATCAAAAGGGTATTTACGATGGATTACTTGAAGGGCTCCGCAAAGGAACACAAACGCATCCAGGAGTATCTCCTAAGAGCAATTCCTGTACCCGCTGCCCTGCTAGTTCCATCACCTGCATACGAAATGAGGCACGTGGACGAGTTAACAATGGAGTTGAGGGTAGCAAGCTGGGAGGCAACTTTATCTGAAGCTTCAGCAGCTACTGTACCCTATAGAGTATCTCCAAGCTCTTTAAGGAGATCTCTTTGCAGTTTAGTGAAATGGGTCAGATAGTTGAGCAAACGTAGTGAAAAAGTCGCTGGACTGCAAGTGCACTTCCCATATCTATCCATGATCCTGGAATCTCTGTTAGGAAGATGGACAGAAGAGGAAGTTTCTGAAATTTCCTTTTTGGTGTCTGCCGCCACCACCGCGGCATCAACTGGCACACCTTTGGTCAGAAAGGATTTGTCCTGGGGAGCAGAGATAAATGTATTAGGCCTCCTGGGGACAGGCTCCATGGTGTCCGGAGACTCCCACGCCCTTCGTGAGACCAGCTGCATAAGCTCATCCAAGGGCAGAGACACCCAAGAGGTGGAGGGTTGAGACCCGAAAGCCTTCAGGAGAACTGAATCGTCTTCAGTAGGGTTGGTGGACTGCCAGTCACCCCTCTGCCTAAGAATTTCTAATATCTCAGCAAATGAGATATCCTCAGAGGGGGACCGTGGGGACCCTTCTGATTCATCCAAGTCGGTATCAGATGTCAGGGACTCCTGAGGGGTGTCTAGATGCTTCCTCTTACAGATTCTCTTCCTGGGAACCTCGTCAGTGGGGGCTTCTGGTGAGGTCTCGGAAGAGCAGGGGCCACCCAATGGGGCTTCCTGAGGCTCTGGGTCTCTACGCTTGGCAAGCATCTGTGAAGCAGAAGCAGACACAGGCGCTTTAGGGGAGGAGGTAGCCGGACCTGAAGATGCAGATGTCTTAGGAGACAGAACTCTCCCTCATGGCTTTGAAGGCATCTCTGCTCCGATGCGGAGGGACCGATGGATCCGAAGAAAGCGTTGATACCCCCGGCGCCAGGACAGTGGGCTCTGAGCCAGAGGTAGGAGCTGAGCTCATCTGAGCCGAAGCCCCGAGAGGCAGAGTCAGAACCGACAAGTCGCTCCGACTATCCTCCCCGGACCCAACCAGAGAGTGTCAGCTGCTAGATTCCTTGATCGGCACCGAAGACATCAGAGTAAACGGAGCCAAAGACACTGGAGCAGGCGTTGGCTCCAAAGGCTTCACGATCAAGTCCGACTCCTCTGGCTCCAAGGGACTGGTATGGCTCGGAGGAGGAAAGGTAGTAGCTGGCAAGAGGGTCTCCAGTTCTGAATCCGTTTGGGTAAGAGCCGATAAGAATTTAGCAAAGGCCGGTGCCTGTAAAGGCTTCTGCAACACATGATCCACATCCAAATCGGAAAGGCTGATTGAAGACTGAGATGAGTGGATAGAAGGTGGTACCAACTGTAACAGAGGAGACTTAGGTACTTTGGATACTGGTTCCAGAACTGGGGACCAGCTCCGAAAGGATAAGACAGTTGGCTCCGAGGTCTGGGGAGTCGACGTCGAAGACATTTTGGATTTCTTACTCTCAGAAGTCTTGGAAGACTTTGAGGACTTACTGGATCCATCTTCGTCGTTCAAAGCTTCTTGGAAAGAGGGTTTCAGCAAACCTCTATCGATCAGTTTTCTTTTTCTCTCCTGGAGAACCCTGGAAGAGAAACAATGACATACGGAGCAGCTATCTTGGAGATGCAATGCTCCCAAACAATAAACACAGTTAACATGACTGTCAGTGACAGACATTTTCTGGCCACATTTAGGGCATTTTTTAAATCCTGACTTTGGGTGTTTGCCTTGGTCAGCCATACTATACAAACCACAATATCAAAAAAGGTTACTGTAAAACTGTACAGACCCAAACAATTTTGATTAGTCACAGCAACCAACAAGCCCTTTGAAAAAAAATACAGGCTAAAAGTCACAAACACACACAAACAGAAAGTACTTATCTAAACAAAGACAGATAAAGTATCAAGTTGTGACAGAAGGCCACTGTCTAAATGCACACAACAATACTATATGCTACTATTTCACACACTAAAAACTAAACCTTAGCTCTAATTAGTTCAAACTGTGACAAAAAGGTCACTAACAAAGTACACACTAAATCTAAACTATCAATAAAGATAGCTGTGACAGAAAGTCACTGTTATACACACTCTAATAATCTAAACTAGGCCTAGGAAAAACGAGACCAAATAGAAATTTAAGAAAAGGCATACAAAGGGAAAGGGAATTATACAATAAAGCTGTAAGAGCTTATATATGTATCTTAAATACTATTAAGAAAGAATTATCAATATAATGAAGAAATATATGAAAAAATAAGGTTTTACTGGCCCGAGCTAGCGAGAACCTCCCATCTATTGCAGCGGCAAAGTAGATCTGAGGTAACTCTAGGTGCATCATGGGACAGGGACTTGGCCTTGAGCTATCTGAAGACCTCGAGCTTTGTAGTAAGTCAACTCGGAGCAGAGGATCAGCTCCAAACTCATCTGTAAGAATGAATGGCAAGATAGAACAACTTCACATTTATGTACTTACCATAACATTCTATCTGTGTTGTCCATTTTCAGTCTTAATCAACTGATGGGTTTGGATCCGATCCTTCGGATCCAACTTGGCTGTTGTTAAAGTTTGTGGCAGCCAAAACTTTTAAGCGTCTCCCTTATCCATAATGCACTAACTCTATGTAACCTCAGATCTTGTTTGCTGATTTTTGCCAGAAAGGAAATATTTACTATGCATAGATAATGGCAGTGAAAACTGTATGTAGTCAATACATAAAAAGACTACATCTGGAGCTCAATACAAAGAACAGTGATGTCCCCTAAAGACTCATTCTTCCAGAAGTTTGCTAAGGATGGGGGTTGGTGGGTGAGGAGTTGAGGAAGAATGAAAATGGACAACACAGATGGAATGTTATGGTGAGTACATAACTTCTTTATCTGATGTTGTCAATTTTCATTCTGTGCCCAACTAATGGGACAGAGTCCCCAGCTACCTAAAATCCTGGGTGGACTAAAGGAAGGATGTTCCTGAGCACAGTTGAACCAAAAGATGCTCTACCTCTGGAGAACAGATCCAATTTAATGGGTAACAAAGGTATGGGGAGTAGTCCAAATAGCTGCTGCACATATGTCATCCATGGACATCTGCAAAGAAAAACTGAAGAAGTTGCCATGGATCTAGTTGAATGAGCTTGTACTGGTTGTGGTAATATAACACTCAATTTTTTATATATAAATGATATACAGTACAATCAGTTAGCCATCTGGCTAAGGTTAACTGTTTTTCCCAAGTTCAAGTCTGCAAAGGAAACAAATAACTGATCTGTTTTTCTTGCGTCTTTTGTTCTCTGCAAGTTCAAACATAACTGTCTTGTGATTTGCCTTTACCAGTAAATTTGGGGAAGAAAACTGGCAAATTAATGGACTGACTGATACTGGATTTTGACACCACCTTGGGGATAAAGGATGCATTGGTTCTTAATGTAACTCTATCTTTGTGAAAAATCAAGTATGAGGGTTTTGAAGTCAGTGCTTGCATTTCTGAAATCCGTCTAGCAGATGTAACAGCTACTAGAAAAAATTTTTCCAAGTAAGATATTTAAGGTCACACTTAGCTGCTGGTTCAAAGGGGGAATGCATAAGCACTTGCAGTACCAGATTGAGGTACCATGGGGGAGTAGGATCTTTAAAGGGAGGTCTTAAAAGCAGAGTGCCTCTCAAGTAAGCTCTGCACAATTTATGAGAGGCTACTGAGTAACCTTCAAAACCAATGTGAAAGTTTGATATTGCTGCTAATTGAACTTTAACAGTTGAGGAACTAGCTCCTTCTTTAAAAAGTAGGGCCAAAAATTCAAGGATGTTATGTACAGGAGCTGAAAAAGGTTCAACATGATTTCGATGTGCCCAATACACAAATCTTTTCTATTTACTGGAATAGAGTTTACAGTACATGTTGAAGGCTTATGAGAAGATAAAAGTATATGTCGGATAGGCCAGAAGGGTGCTCTTCAATATTGCAGCTTTCTGAAGGAATTTCTGAATTAGTGGGCTTGTTGGATATTAGACTGGGAGGCCAATCATGAAGTAGAGCATCCCTCGGTGATTCTCCCTGTGGGAGGAATTAAGGCAAAGTAATTGCGGCACTTGTTGTTTAGGGGAAAAGCAAAAAAGTCGCAGCAAGGCTGCCCCCACTGACAAAAAATCACTTCTGTCACGTCCTTGTTGAGAGACCACTCATGAGACAGAAGAATACACCTGGCTCAATTTGTCTGCTATCACACTGGACTTCCCCAGAATGTACGTTGCTATGAGAAAGCAGCTGGATAGCTGGAAGAGATTGCCCACTGCCACACTTTGAGTGCTACTTAACATGAGGGTTAAGATCTGGATCCCTCCTTGTTTGTTGATGTACCAAACTACTGACATATTGTCTGTATGAACTGCAATCGTCGTGCATTCTGAAGGGCTTGCAATGCTAAAAACACTGTTCTCATCTCTAGAACATTGATATGCAAATTGGCCTCTTCAAGGGCCCAAGTGTCTCTGACTGTTTTCCTCAGAAAATGCCCCCACCATCCCAACTGTGAAGTGTCCGTGGTCATTACGGCCTTCGGCTGAGGGGGGAACGAATGGACAGCCTTGTAGGACCTGATCTGATTGAATCCACCAATTGAGATCTCTCTCTTGCATATGTGAGTGATTCAAATCAGAGTTGACCAGAGTTGACATGAGTTGATAAAGCTATCGACCACTGTGTTGCTAGCATCCACTGTAGAATCCTCATGTCAATGTCACTGACACCGATCCAAGAGCTTGAAGGACCAAACCGGCCAAAATCTTGGTACTTCACATTATTTTTCTGACGTTTGATCTTATAGCTTGCACCCTTGAGGGAAGCAAAGAACCCATCATTGACTTTGTGTTAAAAAGTGCTCCGATGAATCACAAACCCTGAATTGGTTCCAGTGGAGACTTGTCATAGTTTATGCTTAATCCCAGAAGAGAACATTTCTGTAGAACCTGATCTCTTGTCCTTAATAATTGATGCTTGGTCGAAGCGGTAATGAGCCAGTTGCCTAGATATGGAACCCCCAGAATCCTTGCAGTTTCAAGTGAGCTGTTACTACTGCCATACATTTGCTGAACACCCTGGGGGCTGTGGTGAGGCAAAAGGGCAGAACTCCAAACTGGTAATGACTGGCTCACAGCCGGAAACTTAAGTACCTTATGGATCGTCTGTTCATCTTTATGTGATGGTACACATCCTGAAGGTCTATCGAGCACATCCAGTTATTCTTGCCCAGAAAAGGAAGAATGGTCTGAACCATGACCATCCGAAACTTGGTGCATCGAACTGACTTAAGTTGTTGAGATCCAACATTGGTCTCCAGTCCCCTATTTTCTTTCACACTAAACAGAACCTTGAGTAAGTTCCGGATTCCACCTGGTCTGGTGGGTCCCCTTGGATGACTCTTTTTCCAGCAGCTTTTGTATTTGAATTGCTGCTTGTTCCCTCTGACTGGGTGGAAGGGAAAAGGGTATTGTACAACCTCTGGAAATAATCCTTTGCACCCAAGCATCTTTTGTTATGTCTAGCCAAGCTCTCTGGTGCAGGGATAATTGACCTCCAATTGCCTCCGGAGGTGGCAATCGGGCCTCCTTTCAGGAGCACTGGTAAGGTCCGTCAAAGAAAGAATCTCTGGTCCCCTGGTTTTGCAGGCCATCTCTGCTGCAGGGTGGCATTGACCATTGGAGTTCCCTCCTCTGCCCCTGGAGGAACTACCTCCATGTGTGTCCTAGAAAGGACCCTGGGATTTCTTGAACCCCATCTTCCGACCACCTCGTTGATTCCTAGAAAAGGATCTCTGAGGGGTTGAAAAATGTATGCCCATGGCAGACAAGGTCTTTCCATCCTTCTCACAACTGGATAACGTGTCCTTCACCTTGGGGCCAAACGAAGTGCTGTCAAGAGGAGCATTGAGGAATGATGACTTGAAGAGCTTCGCAAAATCACATAACTGCATCCAGGCATGTCTCCTGATGGCAGTGCCTGAACCTGCTACCCTTGAAGTTCTTTCAGCCACATGCGAAATGAACCTCATGGAAGAATTGGAAATAGATTGTAGGGTAGCCAACTGAGAAGTCATGGAAGATTGCACCTCTGCAGAGAAAGATCTTGACAGAGTATTGAACAGCTCCTTAATCAAATTCCTCTGTAATCTTGTAAAATGCACCAAATAATTCAGCAACCTTAAGGAAAGATCACTGAAGCATAAACATGCTTCCGAAACCTGTCCATTGCCCTGGACTCCCTGTTAGGGGGATGAACAGTGGAACTCTCCTCAGCAAGTTCTTTTGTGGCCACCACCATGACTATGGCATCAATGGGCATACCTTTACCACAAAATTGCTTATCCAAAGGTGATGTCATAATCTTGTCCGGTCTCCTAGGTATTGGTTCAACTGTGTGGGTTCCTTCCATGCTCACCAGGAGACTAATTCAATAATTTCATTGCTGGGTGGGAGTAACCCAGGTGGTACATGGGCCAGTACAGAAAGCCTCCAGGAATACAGACTCCTCGGATGAAGGATTGCTGGAAGTCCAGCCACATCTCTACTTTAGGACTTTGAGGATGTCTCCAAATGAGACATCTTCAGGAGGTGACTATGGGGACCCTTCACCTTCAGCGAAGTCTGTATCTTTGGTGACCAACCTCTCTGGGGAGTCCAAGTGCTTCCTCTTACACATCTTCTTTCGAGGGACCTCCTCAGTGGGATGATCTGGTAAGATATCAGAAGAAATCGAGATACCCTGTTCGGAAGCCTGGGGGTCTTGGACTGGCTGTCCCTGTGGCAAAGAGTGATGAGGCTCTGAGCGCCCTCAGAGATCTCAAGGTAAAAGGCTTAGTATCAGAGGGTGTTGGGTCCATCTGTTCTGCTGAGGCAGGGAAAACCCTCTTCACAGCCTCAAAGGCAGACCGCTCCAAAGAAAGGGAAGAGCTTGGATGCAAAAAGACAAGCTTTTGAACAGCAGTCCTCCCCCACTGTGAAGGCAATCTCCCAGAGGTAGAAGCCAGAGCCAAGCTATCCAGTGACAAGGCTCTGAAGTGCAGAGATGGCTCTGAGATCTTCGGAGTCTACTCTAACATCTTGGATCCAACAGGGAAGCTTTGGCTCTGAAAGCTCTCCGAATACAACGGAACTAGAGCACTCCGAGAAAGCTTCTGATCCGAAGATACTATTATGTCCGAACCCGAGCTAGGCAGAGCCGGACGTCTTGGACCCAGGGACTCAGACAGTTGAAGGAGTCAGAGGAGGAGCTTGTAGTGGGGGTACAGTAGAAGAATGGACCTCCTGACCAGAAGGGGTAGGAGCCGGTAAGACACCCATCTGACTACAGGAGAATCTTCCGCAACACTTTTTCCACATCTTCCTCTGTCAAACTTTTGGAAGAATGAGTGGAAATCATAGAGGGGACCTGGGTTAGCATAGCTCCAAGGAGGGTGAGGGTAGCCTTTACGGCACTGGCTCCACCAATGGTTAGTACCTTGTCCTGGGTAACTGAATCAAACCTGAACCAGTAAGGCTGGAAGCAGTCAGATCCAAGGAAGTCGGGTCCATCAACAACTTCTTTTTCAGATCCAAGGATGAGGTCGGATCTATCTTGGCTTTTTTCTTTGAGAGGTCTGAAACCATGGTAGATGTAGTTTTTCCATAACTAGTTTTGGACTGTTTAACTTTGGAAGATTGATCTCCAGTTATAGCTTCTCTGAAGGTCAAAGGTAATAAGCCTTTTAAAATACGTTTGTTTTTTCTTTCAACAGGCCCCCTGGGGTTGAACCCATGGCATATAGAAAATCTTCCTGAAGATGTAACTGTCCCAAACAGTATACACACATAGTGTAGGCATCAGACATGGGAAGTTTGTGCCTACATTTTATAAATCTGGCGGGGCCTTTTTCTGCCATAACACTAAGCTACACTAAGCTATGAAAACAAAGAAAGTCACGTAAGAATTGGATTTATTTTATAGGTTCATAGGTTTATACTAGGCTATCTGCCCTAAGGCATTTATAAGCCTAGCCCAAATTTTTGTGGCTTAAGCCACCCCTTATATGAAAAAATACTGTGCCCATTAGTTTGTTGTGCCTCTGTCCAGCAGTGACACAGAGATGATTCCCGGGGTAAACCTACGATCTCCCATCCACAGGTCTAGATTTCTCTTGAACAGAATCAGCGAGGTGCTCTACCTCACATGGACCGGGATTTTATTCCACAGCATAGGGAGTCTCTGAGTGATAAATCTATCCCTCCAGCACGTCCTATTTATATCCGTGCTAAGGTTTAAGTCGCTTGCTCTAGTGGTTTTGGTGGATTTGGATTTTTTGAGGTGGAGCATGTCCATTAATTCGGGTTGGACATGGCCTTGTATGTCAGGCACATGTCACCTCTGAGCAGACGGTATGCGACTGAATAGAGCTGGAGTTTCTTCAATCTGGCAGCATATGACAGATTTTGGAGTCCCTTTATCCTTTTGGTGAGGAACTTTGGGGTCTCTCCAATTGCTGCAGATGTCGGGTGAGATGCATCCCGAATGGGGCATTGTACTCGATCATTGGTCTGATAAGTGAAGAGTACAGGGGACAATAACCTCACTAGATCTGGATGTGAATCCCTTCATGATCAGGTGGGCAATGTAGAAGGTCTTTCTAACCACTTTAGCAATGTGAGTGTCAAAAGAAAGGCCACTGTCAACCTGGGTCCCCAGGTCCCTGATAACCTCTTCTGTGCTTAGTGGATTGCCACCTATATGGTAGCTTGGGGTTACCTTGTTTTTCCCGAAGGGTATGACTATACATTTTTGGCGTTTAACTTCAGGCCATGGCTCTGGCACCAGCTATCTGTTTCCGTGAGTCCCTTCTGAAGGATATCCGTGTCTGATGCACTTTCCACTATGGCGCCCAGTTTGCAGTCATCTGCAAACTTTGTCAGCCAAAGTCCTCCTATGTTGGCCTGTACTTCTGAGAAGTAGATGCCAAACAATAGGGGCCAAGGACCGAGCCCTGTGGGACACCACTTGTGACCGGCTTGGAGTCTGACACAGCGCCAGCAACTCTAACCCTGTGGGTTCTGTCCTTAAGCCAGTTTGCAACCCATCTTGTGACATATGGGTTTACATTTAAGCTGGTAGTTTTTCTACAATACCCGAGTGGGGTATTGTGTCGAAAGCCTTTGCAAGGTCAAGGTAGGCTGTATGGACTGCCTTTCCCTCATCAATGGCCTTGGTGACTGTTTCAAGAAGTCGACCAAGTTCAAAAGGCATGATCTTCCCTTGACAAAGCCAAACTGGGTCGGGTCCAATGTCTGCAAGTCCCCTATATCTTTGTTTATGAGCTCCATTATGATCCTCTCCATAGCTTTGCAGACTAGACTTGTTAAGCTTATGGGGCGGTAATTACCAGGGTCCGTGAGGCGCCGCCTTTGTGGAGTGGGACAACAGTTGCCGTGACGCCACTCCTTGGGCACGTATCCTGTGGTAAGGCTGAGATTAAACAGCTGCCTTATGTGCGGGTTTAATTCCTCATTTAGCTCGTAGCACACAGCCGGGGACACCATCCGGTCCCATTGATGCTGTGTTTTTAGCTTTAGAGAGAGCAGCTTTCACCTGCGCATTTGAGATGTCCGGGAGGCTACACTCGGTTGGGATAGTTCTCTCTCCTTTAGGGGAGAGGGGTGAAGTTTGCACTGAACCTGTCTGCCAGTATGTTGGCAATGTCTGTGGGTTCAGTGATTTTTGTATCATTTTGGACTAATTCTGAGCATATCTGGGAGTTTCCACCCAGGTTCCTAACATAGCTGAAAAAGGCCTTATGATTGTCCTTTGAATCCATGGCAATTTTTCTCTCAGAATTGGCCTTAGCTGATTTTATGAGTGCTGGTATTTTTTACTAATAATGATCAGGGTGACTTCCCTTTTATGGATTTTGTTCTATCATGTAATAGCTTTCTCCTCTTATTGTAAAGTTTGTTAATGGCTGGGGTCCACCAGACTGAACGTTTGCCCTTTGTGGAAAGAGTCTTGGTTTTATTTGGGATTGCCTGATCCATGCAGTCCTGGAGGTGTTCATAGAAGGCATTTGTAAGGGCTTCCATAGCTTGGGTTGTGGTTTCCACTGGCTCAGGGGCCTTGAAGGATACCACACCAGTCTTGAGTAGTGTGAAGTTTACTTTAGAGAAGTTCTTCACTATGGTCTTTTTTGTTTGGGGTGGGGCGGATGTGGATTTCCAGTGAGATTAGTTTATGATCAGATCTCACCAATGAGGGATATACTTCCGTGTGGAGCATTTTGTCCCCATGTTTGTGACAATGAGATCTAGTATATTTTCTCCTCTCGTGGGAACAGTGACTAGCTGTTCCATGGCATTTGAATTTATGAACTCCAGGAACCGTTGGGCTAGAAAGTTAGGGCTTGAGTAATGTTCCCAGTCTATATTCGGCTTGTTGTAGTCACCCAATATGATGGTGTTTGGAGATACATTTATACCCTCCAGTGTCTTCAGGAAGGCTGTGTGGGGTTCCTGAGTTTGAGAGGGTGGCCTGTAGCATGCTACAATTTGTAGAGCAGTTTTACCTATGGTTAGTTGCACCTGGAAGGTTTCCAAAGCTTCGTGCATTGCCACCAACCTGGAGGTGTGGGTATCCTTTATGAATATGGATACACCCTCCTTTTGTGGTGTGGTCCGGGTTTTGGGGCCGGAACGCATGATATGAGGTAAAACCTAATAGTGCCGCGGTGCTCTCAGGAGCCTTGAACCAGGTTTCAGTTACAGCACAGACATCGATGTTCTCCATACTGAGAAGGGCCTCAAGTGCGTGCATTTTGAGATTTAGACTTCTGGCATTGAGCAGCATTACCCTCAGTTTCTTCCCATTTTTTTTTCTAGGGTGGTAGGTTTAGAATTTGAGCCTTGCCTAAAAAAAGGCACTATGGGGGTGGCAAGAGCCTTAGCCAATATCCGGAATCCCAGGGGTGACAGGTGCAAGCCGGCCCTTGCGAAGCAGCGTGGCTTGTCAAGCATGTCATCCCAGGCAGACAGACACTGGATCCCCTTTGAATGACACCAGACATCAAGCCAATTGTTAAAGCTGATCATCTTGTCTCTATATTGTGGCATCATTCTTGGTGAAGGAAGGATACTGCTCAGGGTTAGGGTCATACCTGCCTGGGCTACATAATCAGAGAGCTCCTCTATGTCTCTTTTCATGTAGTCCAGGGAGGTACGTCTCAGGTCGTTCACACCAGCATGGACAATGACTGTGCCATATTTGTACTTGCCGTGGAGTGACCCAAGTGCTTGTGTTATGTGGCGGATTCTAGCGCCCGATAGGCAGCTTACTGTGACCCTCTCCTTGTTCAGCCTGGTGAGTGGGACGTCAGTGTGTCTGACTATGGAGTCACCTATGAAAAGTATGTTTGGGGTTGTATTTGGCCTTAAGGGCTGTGACTGTTTTGCACACTGCTTTTGTGGTTTATGTGTTGCTTGTGGGGTGTCTTGAGGTAGCAGTTGTTTGGGTGTCTGCTTTGGAGGCCTCTGCTGTTTAGGTAAATTTTTACTCAGAGCCTCCGAGTATGTCTTTGTGTGTTTATGTGTTTGATTCAGTGGAGTGGTAGCATTATGTGAGGCTGGTTTTGTGGTGTGTGTAGTTGCCTTCTCCTCCTGTCTGGTCTTGCCAGTCCTGAGTTGAGAGAGCTCAGCCTCCAGTTTGGCTAAATAGCTGCATCTCTCGCAAGTATTTGTGTTATGTGGGAGGAGGAGAGGGTTGTCTGTGTACATGAGGCAGTTATAACATTGCCTCAAGATTCCCAGATTCACCAGCTGGACCAGAGAGAAGATTGACAAATGACCTTTGGACATGCTAGAATAATATTGGGAATTCCTTAATTGAAAACAAGGGCCAGTGGGGAGTGAGGGTGTAGTGCTTTTAATTTTTAGTGCTGACTTATATAATTGCTTTAGTGAGCAAGTGCCAGGTAACTTGAGTGCAATGTGTTACAAGTAACTAAATGCAAAAACGACAAACAGTAACTTTCTTTCAAGTGAAACAAGGAAATGAAGCAATGCAGATATCACTAGTGATCCACAGAAGCGCTGAGAAGTTGCGTATTAGGTGGAATTTTACAAATACAAAAAAGGAGGAACAGGAAAAAATACCAACAATTGTAAGAAAAGAGGGGTACACTAAGTGTAGAAAAGAAATTACTAACTACAGTAATTTAAGAAATACGCTAAGTACTAAAAGGGGAAAGAAATTAAACTTTATCAACTATGGTTAAGAAGAAATACAGTTCAGTACAGTAAAGGGCAAGTAATACAGGAAAAAAACTAGAATATTTAGTAGGATAGAAGACAATAATAAAAGACTTATCTCAAAAAAGCTTGAGAGTAGGTCAACTATGTCTTTCGCTGAAAGCACCAAATGAGATCTGATGTAACTTAGGATTGGTGCATTATGGGTAAGGGAGAAGCTCAAGAGTTTTTGGTTGCCATACGTTTTAGCAACGGCCGAGTAGGATTCAAGAGATAGGATCTGAACCTATCAGCTGAAGACAGAATAAAAACTGACATCATCAGATCAGAAATGTTTTGTTTAGCTCAGTGTTTCACTTACTGCATGCTGGTAATGTCATAAAAGTCTGAAATTGAACTCGGATTGATATCTAATAGAGAATTACTTGGTTGCTTGCCTAAGGACTAAAACAAGTTCAGCATTATAAATTTTTGAATAAGTGTGCTGAGACAATCCTATTTTTTCAGCAAAATGCACATATCTCCCATGATGCTTTTATAATGGGAAGTTTAAAAATGTCTTGTATTTTGCAAGGACCCTTCTAGGTATATCCAATGTTTAACTAGAAGTTTCACTCAATGTATGTACTTTACCATGTAGAGACAACACGCAGGGCAGATGATACAATTGCTTTACTGGCTAATTAGATAACGCCTTCTAATGCAAATGATCTGCAGCCTCTCATCACACATGATGGAGAATTAGCCACTACTACTGTTAAGGTGAATAAAGCAACCACTCCATCAATCAGTTATAAATGAACCTAATAACTAGTAAATGTGCAAACTTAAAAGACAACTGTAAAAAAATAAATGTATAAAACAAACCAATAATATTAAGACAGTCAACAGGAAACAAATAAGAACACCAAGGTACTTGTAATTCTCAGAAAAATGTGTCTGAAGCCATAGTGGCAGCATATTTTCACAGGCAGAGGAAGCAGAATGAGAAAAATTGATACCCTGAGGTTTGTCAATGCCTCCTAGAACTACCATCAGCCCCAAGGAGGCTGGGCCAAGCACCCCTGATCTATAAATAGATTAACAACAACTCTTGCTAATGGGCTCAACCCAAAATGTGCAGGGCTGGGAATACTAAAACCTTAACAGAAATAGATGATCTAATAAATAAGCCGCTGCAGATCCAACATAACAAGCGTAATATGAGAGAAAGAAAGAAAGAGGACTAGTCAACAAGCAAACTCCGGAACTCTGCATCACTTGTTGTTGTTGTTGTGTCTTTCGGCTTTTTCCCAGTTAGGGGTCGCCACAGCAGAACTCCGGTCTGCTAATGATTGGTAGTTGATTTTTACGTGCCGAGTTACCAGCCCTGACGCACAACCTTTAACGAAGGTACGCCCATTCACGCATGTCTCCACGCAGAAAACGCTCTAGCTGAGAATCGAACCGGACAGCGTCTTACTGTGAGGCGACAACGCTACCGCAGCACCACCACCGTTTCATAGCTGGGCAAGACCTAGGTTGAGGGTACTGTTGTGGCCCAGCTGGCCTAGATCAAAGCATGTGTCTTTAAGACCTGCACTGGATGCAAATGTTTAATAAAAGTGGTATTTTTCAGACGATAATAAGACCTGGTCATGGCTAATACCTGGTTCCAAACTCAGTGAATCACTAAAAAAAACCCTACTATGGTTAAAGAATTCAAACAGATTGTCCTAGTTAATCACAGGGGTTAATGTTAGGAGGACACAGTGTAACTTGAAGGAGTACAGCTTCCATCTTAGCTAAGCAGAGTTTCAGCTGACTGCACATCATGATTAAGAACAGCATCAAGGCAGTCCTACAGAGAATCGAGATGCATAACAATTGTGTAGTAGTGCTAGGTATTATCTGAAAACAATGAGGCCAAACAACTCTCCCTCTAATAAAATAACTAAGTGCAAGCACATGTAGGGAGGACAAGAAAGGTCTCAAAACAATACCCAGTAGAATGACACAACAGAGACCAAGATGGTGATTAAGTCCATTGCAGAAACTACCTTCTGTAACATATTAGAGAGGAGAAAGGCAAACTGCAAAGAAGAGTAAATGGCAACCTGCAGCAAAATTTTAGCCACTCCAAACAAATCTCATGGGTCATCTGTGCCAAAAGCTGAACAAAAATCAAATAAGAAAAAACAAAAAACAGAACCTTTGACCCCTTGCCTTAAATAACTCAGTCCATACCTCTCAACCTCTTAGCACAAGAAATCTGAGCACAGTCTAAAATAATGGGGGGAGGGGACAAAGGCCCCAAAATAGGGGCAGATTTTAAATATTGTTCTTATAAACTTACAAAGTTGCTAGAATAACACAATTTGTGTTAGCATGCATTTTCTGAAGGATATACAGTCTGAAATTCAAACGTCATTATTAAGTGACTTAAATCCTCAGCAATTTCCCAGAAAACCACAAATTTTATTAGGAACCCACCAAAATTATGAGGTAAAAATCTGGACATTCTGCGAAAATCTGTACAGTTGAGATGTATGACTTAGTCATTCAAACTCTAAACAGGGCAGTGGTAGTGGTCTTAGGTCTCTAAAAGCCAGTCTTATAAAGTTCTAAAAAAATTATGCACCCTTAAGTCAGGATTCCATCTATAAATAACAGCTTTATCAATAACCTCAACAATGTACTTAAGTCAACAAGGCTTCTTTTAAAATACACTGAAAGACAACTGTCCATGTTCACAGTGAATTTGAACAGTAACATCACAAGTCACTTGCACACACAAAAATGAGGAAATGAGACCAGCCCACAGAGAAAAGGAAGGAAGATGAAAATCAGATCTGTGAGGCTCAAAGTAGCTGACAGAACTTAACTCTATCCACCTCAAGGCAGAGTCACAGAATCAATCAAATGTAGATGCAGTAGAAGGGCAAGGAACAGTCTTCCTCCAGTCAATGGAGCTATTCTCCAACATTCAGTGGAAGCTAAATCTTTTAGACAGGTTGGGATGCAAAGCTTGGTAAGCTCACAAACACAGCATACAGATTTGCCACAACAGGAATGTCACGAGACAAAAGATGCCTTTTTTGAAGATCTCGGACGAATACAGTCTATATCGGTAAAACCGACAGGAAACTTAGAGAAAGGGTGTACGAACACCTTTATGGTATTAGGAAGTGTAAACTAGAAAATGCCTTAGCTAGACATGTAGGTGAATTCCCGAACCACTCATTTGGATTTCGAGCAATAGACAGTGTTGCAGAGGATGGGAGAGGCAGACCAATTGCTTTACTCTTGGAAAAATTAAAATTGTCCTGGCAACTAAGAAACCATGCCTGTCATCCCCAGGTTTGAATGAAATTTATTCAGTAGCCTGTACATTGAAATTGAAGAGCCTTTCAAGATAATTTATTAATGAAATCACAAATCTAAACATGCATTCTAGAGGGTACATAGAACATTTTGCAGAATTCCTTTCCCTCCCTTTCTTTTTCCCCTTTCCCCTCCCGTTCTACCCCCTCCTTTTCTCTTGCCTTTCCTTAGCCTTGCTTATTTATTTATTATTCATCATTCCTGAATGCACATTTTCAGGTAAATTAGTACCAGCACTGTTTGTTTTATAAACTTCAAGAAATGTACTTCAGACAGGTTTGTTAGACAAGATTTGTTACATACTTAACTTTATTTAAATACTGCATGCTTCCAGCAAATAGTTGTAACAGTTTTGGTAGAAGTGATTTATGTATTAATGTCTTGATTTATTTATGTATTAAGGTATGTTTTAAGTAACAGACCTAGTGGAAGTGAAACATTTTTAGTATGTATTCTTAACTATGCATTTTAAACAAGTATTTATTCTAAATATAAATTCATAACTTTTTAACTACGTTTTTCAACTATGTATTTTAAACAAGTATTTATTTTAAACATAAATATAAATTCATAACACTTGACACAAACTTATAAAATTGATTTAATTATCGTACGATGCAAGTACATGTATTTCAGCAAGAGCCTACATATTTTTAATGTAAGCAATACACACAGCACATTATTTAAGAGCTTCATTTATTGAAATCTAAGTACCAGTGAAGTACTAACTTAATTGATGTATCATTTATCAATTACTAATCAAGCAGCATAATTTACTTGTGTAATTAATTGAAGGAAAGTTGAGAGTGGGACAGTTTTTATACCACAGTGTGAAGTAACTGTATGTGGTCTGAAGAAGTCTCGCTATAAGCGAGACGAAAAGCGCTTAACAGAAATAAAGTGTAGTAGGTTTTTACAACTGGATTGTGCTTTTTATTTTACAACAGTGGAACATTTTATAGCTGGAATACTTGGTTTTCCTTTGGATTACTTCTGGACTGTGCCTGGTTTGTGAAAGGAATACTTGGTTTTCCTTAGGATTACTTCTGTTCTCTAGCTGACATAACTGCCACCAACATCATTCTGAACTTTGCTCTTCCTTTAGCACAGAGAGTGATCAAAGTCAAGCAATAGCTTTTGCTGTCCCACTGAGAAAGAGAGTAGCACAAGTTAAGGCAAAGTAATAACACTATACCTCTCAACCTCTTAGAGCAAAAAATAAGGACAAAGCCTAAAATGATGGGGGGGACAAATTTCAAATATTACTCTTACAAACTTAGAAAGTTGATAGAATAATAGGTTTTGCATTAGCATACATTTTCTGAAGGATGTGGAGTCTTAAACCCAAATATTTGTCATTATTTAATGACTTCAATACTCAGCTATTTGCCAGAAATGTACAGATTTTAGGAGGAACACACCAAAAATATGAGGCAAAAATCTGGACATTCTGCAAAAATCTGTACAGTTGAGAGGTATGATAACACTGAAGCAGTGACAGTCTTGTCATATATCAGCACAAACTAATCAATCAATCATGCTATCAAACTCTGATCACAAAGGAGCTTAACTAGTAACAGTCCAATAACATCAGGTGATACAGTGTTAAAGTTCCTACACTCAAGAAGGTCAACATCAGCCTAGATCATTAAAGATGATTATACATAAAGTATAATGGTCATGCTGATTAGTCAAACTGTTTGGGTATCATAGGACCCTCCCTGTATGAGCTGATATCACCACAGCCTGACACCATAGATTAAAGGACATCATAACATGCTACTTTTTAACACAAATGGTAGAGGTTTAATAAGCTTTTCTTTGATTCTATTTAGGAATTCCCATGGGAATTGATGTTTTGTAATGTTATCTGTCACAGCAGTTATCACTTTGTACTTATATAACAGATATCTCCCCTGGTCTCTATAGTATTCTGGCATATGGCTTTTTCTTACTCTGAAGTCTGCCAAGCTTTTTCCTGCCAGTACATCAACTATGCCAGCACCTCAATTATCACTACCACCTTTATTGAATTAACAAATTTTAAACTAAAATATGAGTTCACACACATTAACAGAAAAGAAAACAGCCTGTCAATTGTTTAATTCCTCCCTCCCTTTAAACCTCACTCCTCCTACTGAGCATTATGCTGCATGTACTGTCGCTATACATTTTATTTATTGCTATGAAATTTGATCCTTCTTTTTTCTAATGATCACATTTCCATTTCCTCCTTTACAATATTCAAAATGTCAACAGCTGGTATAGATTTTGATTTCCATTTTCCAGTAACTGCATTTTTGGCAGCTAATAGCACTAAACCAAGCATGGCATATGTCTAAGTAATTTACATCCTACATCCTAGCTCAAAAGAACAATTTCCATAAATTCTACCTTTTCTTTCCCCAACAATTCTGTCACAGTACTGTATTAGAACTGGATTTTGGAATACAGATCCTCAAAGAGAAAAATGTTACAAAATATTATACTCATGAAGTTGCAGAAAGATCCAACAACTAAGTTAACACAGGAATGGAGGAAGGAGATTTTGTTAAAAGGGATGACTGCAAGTAGGATACAGAAAATAGGCAAGAGGGGCAGAAATTTACTGGAGAAAACTGGTAAATAAACCAATGTGCTGGGAGGAAAAAACTAGAGAGAGAGAAAGGTAATAAAGTGGGCTGAGGCCAAGTAGAGCTTTGGAATGCAGGTTAAAATTGCCTTCTCTGCCAGGGACTGATTTCAAAGTACAGGCAAAGAAAAGGATTGTGAAGTGATAAGTGAAAGACCAGCTATGGTAAAGTTTTTAGTCAGGTCTAGAACAGAAGCCACTGTAAAAAAAATAGTAGGGCATATAACATATTGCATGATTACTATAATAATCAATCAAATGAAGTTAGAAAAGACTGGGAACAGAGGCTGGGAAAGCAATTTACAAAGGAACAACTGAAGGACATATGTATGGTCCCAATTATGCAACAAAGTCCAGCAGGTTTAGGATTTTTGCTTGGAAATATTTCCATATGTATTTTCATACCCCTAGCAGACTCCAAAGAATGTTTTTTTTCTCATTTAGACAGAAAGTGTGGGGGTGGGATGAGAAAGACAGAGATAATGGGGAACATTTTTTGGAGGGTGTAATGAGCTGGCAAATTTTACAACTTCCATACAGAGTATTCATATTGGGGAGCAAATGGCTGTAACTTTTTGACTGCCAAAAAGGTAATTACTAGAAAATGGAAATCAAACTCTAAACCAACTGTAACATAAGTAATGAATATTGTTAAAGAGATAAAGATCTGGAAGAGGGATTTTTACAAAGGGGAAGGAACAAATTACCTATAAATAAATGGCTTTTGTGGGAACAAGATATGCAGACTAATGTTCAGGAGAAGGAGTAAGGTTTAAAAGAAGAACATAAGAGAGCAATTTATGTAATGTTGGATGGAATAACAGCTGTTATAGAGAAGAAAAACATATATGAAATGTAATGTACAATTCATGAACATGTTAATATGGTTCATTTTCTTTTTTATTAATGTATGTGTGCCTATGTCTTAAGTGATAATGTAATGAAGGTATTTTTAAGCACTCTGTAGGGACTTTTTAAAATCTGTCAATGAGTTATCTTTCCAAAAAACACATTCCGAATTACCTTTCTTTTCCCTACTACATCTCTAAAATTTGCTATCTAGCCAAGGAGAAAACCTCTCAAGTCTAGATGGGGTATAAAAATTCCTCTGCAAACATTTCCAACACAAAAATCATAAACCTTCTGATCTTTGAGGCATACTTGGGAGCTCTATAGATTTCCACCTACTATTCCTTAGCAAACTGCCTTTCTATTCTCTTTTCACAATCTTTTTTAACCTTGTGTGATTTATTATAATTATAATGCAATATTTTATACTTATTATCCTCCTTTTTAACATCATCTTCTGTTCTAGACTCAGATAAAAACTCTACATATTTGACTTTTCATTTAGTACGCCTCTGTCCCTTTTTCTTTGCCTATACTCTTATCAATCCCTGATAGGGAAGGTAATCTGTAGCCTGCTGTTTAAACTCCTACTTAGCTTTAGTCCACTCTGTTACCTTTCCCATACAGGTTATTTGCTCTTAATACCTTGGCTCCTTTGCTGATTTTCTGCTGTAAATTCTATCCCCCTTTTGTATCCATAACCTGAAATAATTACTTTTATCATGATCCCACAGGGATGGGTATTGCTGAACCAATTCATACGCATAGATGCATAGATTACCACAATAGTCTTTGTTTTATATTAATTTTTTATATCCTGAAAAGACTTCAAGTTGCCTTGAAATATTTTATAACACAGAAACATCCTTTTAGTGATTTATCAATTACAAAAAGCTATCACCTGCAAATAAAGCTAATTTTTCCTGATGCCCATCCCCAGTTATATCCCTGAATTCATGAATCCCTTTCTTTGCTGACAACTCTTTATATACAGCAAATAACAGAAGGGAAAAAGGACATCCTTGCCTGGTTCCCTCTATTTGAGAACAGTTTAACCTTAATTATTGCATCAGACTCTTCAAAAATCGTCCTTACTTGCATTATTATTCTATCAAAGAGCACAGATGCTACTATTACTTACTCAGAAAATCACAGCTGACTTTATTATATGTTTTCTTTGCATAAAAGCTCTCAAACAGCAGTTTTCTTATACCCTGCTTCTCTCTAGGTCATCACTGTTATATTAATATTGCCAAATGTATACCTCCCAAACCACAAAACCACACTGATCCATATTTACCAATTCCGGTTACATCCTTACCACTCTCTTAGTGAATATAAAACATAATACACCTTTTAAACATGGTTTAAAATCACACAGGTCTATATGAAGCCAAATCTGAATGATCTTTACCCTGTTTGGGTAATACAGCCATCACAGCTTGCTTCTAAGATGCTACTTCTCACCCCTTTTTAAAACACTGTTAATCGAAACCTTTCAGATTTTTATCACTCTCTTCCCTCCTAACTTCCAAATTTCCGCAGGAATACCATGTGTTCCTGGACACTTCCGTGCTGCCTGATTACACATCACCATTTTTATTTCATTTCTTCCTATCTTAGCTATTAATTATTGAGCCCACTATTCCTCTAATCTTGGTGTGACATCTCCACTCTGGGCAAGGAGCCTGAATCCTCACCACAACACTGAAGAGGGACGTTCACTAAGAATACAAATGGATATACTCAGTATTTCCAGATGCAGACCTCTCTGCATCAAGCACAATTTCCCTTAAGAGCACACAGGGAACACCCTCAGCACAGGGTCTGAGAATCTCTCTCTGTCTCTCCCCAGGTCCCCATTAAGGCTCCTCACTGGCACAGCTGCAGAGATAAGTCCTCAGCTGAATGTCTAGCTAAGTCCTCCAACACTCTCTCTCTTTGAAACCAGTGCTTTGTGTCTCTGTTCCAAGTAGCTGACACACACATACTGTGAGATTTTATTTTTTCACACACACACACACACACACACACACACACACACACACACACACACACACACACACACGCACACACAGGGAAAGGCTGGCACAGATTTACATGCTTATGTCCCCTTCTGCCCAGACTATAAGGCAGTTATCACTGCCACCAGATATCTACAAAGCCAGCTACCTAAGGATCTTGCAAGGGTACCCAATTATACTGAGTGAAATTAGTATTAATACAAATGGTAATGTTGACCAAACAGTCAGGCTTCATGAGTGGCCACAGTGTCACCAATAGATATAAGCACTCTCAAAGGATAAAATATTCTCAAAAGGAACAGCCACATTGAAAAGTTTAAATATATTTAATAATAAATAATAAAAAAACATGAAAACACAAAATATCCATTTACACTAAACACCAGAGTTTCAATGAAAGGAAATATTAAACATAACACAGCTGTAAAGATTCACGCAGTCACAGAAAAACAATACTTAACTATTCTCACTAAATTTTTCTGACTGATCTAGAGATTTACTGCTCCTACTTACTTACTAGAGCTAGACAAGATGAAGTAGGTGAGGGATCTTTCTATGTCAGGTTCCAAGAAAAAGACTGCCCTGAGACTTCCGTCTCACCTAACATTAAAACATTATTTCTGTACACATACATCTAGTCATCTGACTTCTGGTTCCCATCCAACCTTCCACTGTTAGAAACTGCCAGGATGTATCACATACATGTCAATAATACGCACATAAGAGCACTGTTCAAATCTGGTGCTGTTTCTGTATGTCATAAAACAATTATAAACTTCTACTCCTCCTACAGAGACTAACAAACCATGCTTCTTACAGACACTGCATCTCTGGTTTAATTCAAAACTGTGAGACAACATCTTTATGGCTTGGGTCCAGTAATTTAATTTTCTTTCTGTTTCTCAAAGTCAGATGGATTGAAATTAACATCTTTTCTTCCAGCATCCTTTGCTACAATGTATACATTTAAACAGTTACAATAATGCATGTACATTTCTTTTCTGCCCAGCAGGGCACACTGTTGATACATTTTTAACACAAGCAGCTTTGGAAATACATTTTTCAACACAATCACCTGTACAAACCAGTTTGATATACAAATGACATATAATTCTTTACAAAATTCCAGCTATCTGTGCTGGTGCATGTTACACATCCACTGCCCTGCCTCTCCTGGTATAGCTGGCAATACCTCACATCGTCACACCTGGCATGACTAAGTATTCCATAGATGTTTTAATTTGTGCCTTTTCTTGTTTTTTTCACTCCTCTACATTATACAGATTTTCATAAAAGTCTGAAAATTTCTAATATCACTAAATGAACTCACAGTTAGACGTTGCTCGTTCGATTCTCAATTAGAGCGTCTTCTGTGTGGCGACATGCGTGAATGGGCATTCCTTCGTTGAAGGTTGTACGTTAGGCCCGGCAAGCCAGTACGTAAAAATCTACTGCCAATCAATAGCGGACCGGAGTTCCGCTGTGGCGACCCCTAACCGGAAAAAGCCGAAAGACACAAACAAACTAAATGAACTCTGGTTATTTTTCTTGACATTAGCTCCATAAGTTTGGTTACAACTCTTTCTCTCTCTTGCCTAAGTCGTTGTGCTAAATGTTTTTCTGCTCTAGAGTCATCAAAATAGTTGACTAACAGAAACCTTTCTAACCTCATGCATGTTGTCCAAATAATACTTTTTCTCTTTAGTACTTTGCAGATGCTTCTCTTCCTGCTGTATGAAATGCATCCCTCTCATACCTTTGTCAACCTCTCTCCATAATTTTTCTTGCTTATTTCCCATATAAAACTTTCTCCCTCATTTCTACCATATTTTTAAATTTTATTTATATTTTATCCCACAGACTATCGTTTCTGAAGTAATTTATATCTTCTCTTACAACTCTCAAATTATATCCAGTGCCCATTCTTTACATTCCTCTCATTTTTAAAACATTTCTTGAATTATCACTTGTGACACAGGCAAATTTACATTCATACAAAAGTAATCAAATTGTATTAAATTAACATTAACGAACATTATACTTCACATATGTTGCTATATATCATATAACCTAATCAACATTACATAAATTATTTAATTCCTGTCCCTTTTTTAAACAAGAAACATCTTTATTAAACCATCACTTACAACATAAGCAGTCATACATTTACATAAATGAAAATGAACCACACTGACACAATCCTAGTTGCAAGCATTTTACATCACAAACCATACTAACACACTCCCAGCTACAAACATTATACGTCACTTATAATCTACCCAGTCAACTTCAGTCAAACATTACATAGCTTAAGTCCTGCCTTGTTTTAAACCTCATTCCTCCCCTGTATGTATTGTTCCCACAATTCCCATTTTTTTCCTTGAGCCCCCCCCTCCCCCCCATTTCAACATCATGCTTTTGCACTTTGAATTCTAGTTTTCTGCTTGTGCTATGTATAGGAGCCTTAACTGTGTAGCTTTGAAATACCCCTTCTAATTGGGTAATCCCAATCCACCCTGTTTTACTAGAAAAATCAGCTTATCCCACTTGACTCTTGCTGTCTTCCCCTCCTAGATAAAGTCCTTCAGCTCTTTATTAATTGCTATCCACAACTTCTCCTCTGGTTGATAAAAATATGACAACTGAGTATAAGACTAAAGGGACTACAAACATTTTGACTGCTTGTATCTTACTATCCATATCCATATAAAAAACCTTCCATTTTCTCAGTTTTTGTATTATCTTTTGTTTAGTCTCTTCCCACATATCCTTAGCTGCCAAACCAGAACCATTTTACTCCATACTCCTAAATATTTCATTTTATCATGTCTCCATAATTACGGATAATGCTGAACCAATTCATTTGTGAGTACATCATTTACTGCTATTGCCTTTGTTTTAGTTTCATTAATTTTGTATATAAAAAAGATTTAAAACTGTCTGAAAATGTTCCACAACACTGTAATGTCTCTTTCTGGTTTTGTCAGGTATAAAATAATATCATCTGCAAGCAGAGTCAGCTTTTCTTGAGTACCATACCAATTATATCCTTGAATTTTTGAGTCCCTTATTTTCTTTGCCAGTGGTTCTAAATGTAATGCAAATAACAAAGGGGAAAAGGGCACCCCAGCCTCATTCCTCAGAGGGGATCACACCCACTTTAATTTTCACCTCTGATCCCTCATATATCCTGCTAATCAACCTTATAATTTTTTCAGGGAAATGCAAATGCTTCCATTTCCGAGCTCATAAAGTCCCAGCTTACTTTGTCAAATGCTTTCTCTGCATCAAGACCCACCAACAACAATGGTATCTTCTTACATTCTGCTACCCTCTGGATCATCAGTGTTCTATTTTCTGTCAAAAGTTTATCTTTCCTCCACAAACCACATTGATCCATATCTATCAATTTTGGCATCATGTTTGCCATTCTTTTATCTACTATAGACGTGAACACTTTATAATCACGGTTTAGTACTGAAATGGGGGTATGAAGCTGGATCTAACAGGTCTTTACCCCCTTTAGGTATTACTGCTGCCATTGCTTTCTACCAGGATGGTGGTGCTTCCCTCCTCCTAAAATACTGTTAAACAAAACCTTCCAGATCTTTATCAGTCGTTTCCTTCCTGGCTTCCAGTCTTCCGCAGGAATACCATCTATTCCAGGGGAACTTCTTGTAGACAGGTTATACATCACAATTTTCATCTCCTCCTATCCTGTTAGTAACTGGGCCTCATCTACCTCTAACCTTGGCATATTTAATTCTTCCATAAACATTTCCATTTGTATCTTTTCTTGATCTCCATATTTCTCTGCTTTATACAGACTTTTACAGAATTTCCGAAATATTTCTAATAGCTCTACAGGATCTCGTTACCTTCCTTGTTATAGGCTCCCTAAGGCTGGTGACAGCACTTTCTACTTTCTATTGCCTGAGTCGTTATGCTAAAAGCTTTTGTACTCTACTGTTATTATCAAAAACAGTTATTTAACAGCAATCTTTCTAAACTCATGCATATTATCAATGTAATCCCCTATTTTCTACTTAGCATTCTGCAGTTCAGCCTCTTCTTGTTCTGTGAGACTCCCCCTATTCTGCAATACTTTAACATTTGTCAGTCCATCTAAATAATTCTTGTTACCTCTTAACCATAGCTCCCGTTTATTTATTTTCACCCTATTTTTAAACTCCACAAGTTGTTGGTGCATAGCCACCAACTGAGGTCCTGCTTGCATTTGCCTGTGATTAAGATTGGATGGGATAGCGGTAGTCTTTGAAAGGACCATTGGGCGAATAGGAGCCATTGCAGGATTCTCATATGTAACCTCGCTAACGGGACCATCATGATAGTAGACGCCATTGTCCCCAGTAATTGAAGAATTAGCCTTGCCTTCACAAGTCTCAGAGGCATCATCGTACGAACCTGTTGTTGCAACCCCGTGATCCTCTCCAGTGGTAGGAATGCCCTCAATCGAATAGTGTTCAACTCTGCTCCTATAAATGAGACACGCTGTGAGGGTAGCAAGGCAGATTTTTTCCAGTTTATTGTAATGTCTAACTGGTGACATAGAGTGATGGTAGTATCCTGTTTTGAAGAAGTAGATGCTTGGTGGGGGCAGAGAGGGGCCAGGTATGGAAACACCTGGAATCCTTGACGTCTCATGTGAGCCATCACCACTGCCATGCACTTGGTGAACACCCTGGGGGCTGTGGTGAGACCAAAGGGCAGGGCTCGAAACTGGAAATGCCTGGATCCCAGCCAGAAGCGTAGATGACATCTGGATGCTCTGTCCATTTTGATGTGGTAGTAAGCATCCTTCAGGTCGATGGAGCACATCCATACTTCTTTTCCCAACACCGGGGGAATTGATTGTAGCGTGACCATCCAGAATTTGGACTTGCATACGTAATGATTGAGTTGGCTGAGATCCAAAATGGGTCTCGGGTCCCCTGTTCTTTTCGGCACCAAAAAGAATCTTGAGTAAGTCCCTAATCCGATCTGGTCTGGGGGGACTGGTTGGATGACTCCTTTTTCTAGCAGCTGAGAAACCTCTGATGCTGCTTGATCCCTTTGACTAGGTGGACCATCTGGGATCCGTTTGACTGTAGGGGGCGCGGAATAGAATGGGATGGTGTATCCTCCGGCGATTATCCCTAATACCCATCAGTCCTGGGTGATGTTGACCCAGGCTTCCGGATACCGGGAAATTCGACCCCCGACTGGCTCCAGAGAAGCACAGTCGGGCACTCCCTCAGGAATGAGAGTATGGGGAACCACAAAAGGAATCGCGGTCCCCAGAATTGCGGGGGGCCCCCTCTGCCTCTGGGGCGATGTCTCCCTGAATACGACCCCCCCCTCCCCTGCCTCGGGAGGGGGTCTCGCCTTGTGCAGCAGAAAAAGGCCTTTGTGATTTCTTGAACCACATCTTTCCCCCTTGTTGAGCTTTGGGATAAGTTCTCGATGGGAGGGAAAAACGGACTCCTACGGCAGACAAGGTCTTTCCCTCTTGCTCACACCTTGTGAGGGTGTCTTTAACTTTGGTCCTAAACAAGGAGGAACCATCAAAGGGGGCATCCATGAAGGAAGACTTAAAGGCCTCCGCAAAGTGACACAGGCATAGCCAGGCTTGCCTCCTGAGGACCACCCCTGAGCTAGCCGCCCTACTCGCTCCCTCGGCAGCATACGAAATAAGTCGCAGGGACGAGTTAGCGATGGAGTTGAGGGTAGAGAGCTGAGCGTTGACAGTCTGGGCCACCACCTCAGGTACGTTACCTGCTAGAATATCTCCTAACTCTCTCTGGAGCCGCGTGAAATGAGACAAATAATTCAGTGACCGCAAGGTAAAGGTAGCTGAAGACAGGGTACGCTTCCCGTACCGGTCCATAGTCCTAGACTCCTTGTTAGGAGGATGGACCGAAGCGGAAGACTCAGCAACTTCCTTCTGGGTGGCTGCTGCCACCACCATAGCATCCACCGGGACTCCCTTAGTTAAAAATTATTTTCCTTGGGGAGCGGACAAAAATTTGTTGGGGCGTCGAGGAACAGGCTCCACAGAGTCAGGACTCTCCCACACCCTTCGACAAATAAGGTCAAGGAGCTCATCGAAAGGTGGAGACACCCAGGAGGCGGAGGGCTGAGCGCCAAAAGCCTTAAGGAATACGGACTCCTCCTCGGAGGGGGTTTTGGAGGGCTAGTCTCCTCTTTGTTTCAGGATCTCCAGGATATTGGAGAACGAAACGTCCTCAGAGGAAGACTTGGGGGACCGCTCCGATTCCTCGAGGTCAGTATCGGAAGTGAGGGACTCATCTTGGGAGTCTATGTGCTTCCTCTTGCACAATTTCTTTCTGGGGGATTCCTCAGGCACAGGTTCTGATGGACCCTCCGAAAGAAGAGGACCGCTCGTGGGGGTATCCTTAGGCCCTGGCACTCTGCTGTCCAAGGATAGGTGGGCATCAGAAGCTCTCGCCGGTGTTGTGGGGGAAGGTAGAACCGATCCGAGAGAAGTAGCTGACCTAGTCAGCGTGCTCCGCATAGCCTCGAAGGTGGGACCTCCCGAATCGGAGGACCGACCGCCCTTCAAGGCTATGACATGGACCGGTGTCCCCACAGCACAGGCACCGAGAGGGAGGCTCGGAACCAAAGGGTGTTTGAAGGCATCCCCCTCGGGCCCGACCAAAGAGACCCAAGTCTCGAACCCTGTGAATGGAACCGACAAGGTTGGAGCCGATGCGGGCACCGATAAACCCCGCTGGGGATCGGAGCCGGCGCAGGAATGTCCCTCTGAGCAGAGCAGAGCTTAACGGCTCCGATGACAAGGATGCGCTCAGAGGAGGAATAGCAGAAACAACCTTAGGAGCCGGCTCCGGAGCTGACTGGGTAGGAGCCGAGAAAAGTTTGGCCAACACCGGCAACTGTAGGAGCCTCTGCACCACCCTATCTACATCCAAATCGGAAAGCTTGGAGGACTTGGAGGAGATGGATGGAGACCTAGACCTCCTATCTGGAGAACACTGCCTCAAACTTGGCGACTGGCTCCGAATTGGTTCCAGTACGATCGGAGTGGATGCAGACTCACTAGACACAGCTACCGCCTGCGGCCCCAATGATGGTGGAGCCGAGGAAGCCGACTCAACAATAGTGATTTTAGAAGGTGGCCACGAAGCAATAGATGGAGCCGGAGACCTTTTCTTGGATTTTGAGGATTTAGACTTCGACTGGGAGCTGGGAGCCAAACCTAAATCCTCCTCAAAGAACGGTTTTAGTAGTCCCTTTAGGATTAATTTGTTTTTCCTCTCTTGGAGCACCTGAGGACTAAAGGTGTGGCAGAAACTGCACGACTCCTGTAGGTTGATGGCTCTAGGACAGTAAACACAGACCGAGTGTCCATCTGTGATGGACATCTTATAAGCACACTTCATACACTTCTTAAAGCCCGAGGGCTTATGCTCTTTCTGCTCCTTAGACATTGTAAGACCAACAACCGTAGCAGCCGCTACTGACAAAAGGCGGGAAACTGCTAACACACAGACTGAGAGTCAACACAAGTACAACAAACAACCAAGGCACAGGGAAGAACCTCTAACTAAAATGGTTCTCCACTTAAAAAATTACAATGTACCAAAACGACAGCCAGACAAACACCACAATGGAGGACTAGGTCCTGTAACTGAAACGGGCCTAGCCCGAGGGAAGTTAGGGATACCACAACACACAAAAACCCTCACAACTCTCAAAACACTAACGCAGCAACAATAGCTATGAAAAAGCTCTACTTGGATAACAACAATTGGCACAATTTTTCACAGGAAAAAGGTTTTAGCAATACTTAGCCACAGCCAAGTCGAGACCACGTCTGAGCTCTACAAGCGGCAAATGAGATCTGGGGATGTGGAGCAGTGTATTGTGGGATACCATCTTAGCCCAGCCAATCAAAGACTTTCGAGATAGTAAATTGGCCGAGTCGGAGCTGAATATCGGCTCCAAACCCACAGGTGAAGAATGTAGGCGAGATAGGACTATACAACATCTGGTGTTGTCCTGTTTTTGTCCAGTTCAACATACATTTCTCTGTCCCCATCCTAAATTGTCATTCTTGGACCCCTTGGCTAATGGCTGGAGCTGACCAGGGCCCTTCTCTTCCAGACAGCCTTTTCTTGCTGTTCCTACATATCACTGTTGTTACCTAATATGTCATTTAGGCATGTGCTTAGGTTCCTTCTGGGGGAAAATGTGTATCTGAGGAGATGTAGGGACCAGAGTGAATTATGAGTAGGGAAGGAATCAGCGCTGTGGATCCAAGCTTCTGAAAAAGTGCTAAGGTTGGATCTAGTCAGATCTGATAACCCAAAGGTTGAATCAGATGAAAACAGACATCATATCTGATTACCCCATTTGGGTCAGAAATCTTTTTAACTGTAAAAGACATGGCTACTAAAGCAGCTCATGGGATAAACAAACATACAAACACAAATGTACTCGCACATATCATCATCATTATCATCAAACCCCGTTTTCCCATTTTCTACATTGGGTTGGGGTGTCATGTCAACTGTCGCCATCTCTCTAATTCAATGACAATCTCTTACTTTCTTTGACACTCATTCCTGACTGTCACAGGTCTTCTCTCACACAATCCATCCACCTCTTTGGTGGGTGTCCTCATTTCCTCTTGCTTTCCTCCAGTCTGTCACAAGTATTCTTCATCAGATTGTCTTCTGTTTTTCTGCACGTGCCTTAACCACTGTAGTCTGTTCTGTCTCTATTTTTTTAAACACCTTTATTGAATTATCATTGGTTACACAGGCAAACTTACATTTACATAAAAGTAATCAAACTGTATTAACAACTTCACGTTTACAAACATTATACATATACTGCTATACATCATATAACCTCACCGACATTGCATAAATTATTCAATTCCTGACCTTTTTTTTAAACAAGAAACCTTTTTATTAAACCATCGCTTACACCTTCCTGCAACTGGAGCTACTATGGCGTCTGCTCTTATATCATAATTTCTTCATCTGTCCCACAGTGTGTATTCTACCACCCATCTCAGGCACTTCATCTCCATCACCTCTAACTTTTTCAACTGCTCTGCCTTTATTGCCAGGATTTCTGTACCATACAGTAGTACTGGTTGCACTACTGTTTTGTAAATCTTACTTTTCAGCTTCTTTGGCATTCCTCTGTCATACACTACACCTGATGCTCTGTGCCAGTTGGCTGCAGCCCCTCGAATTCTAGCTGCGACTTCCTTATTCAGACTTCCCTTCTCCTCAACCTCCCCTCCCAGGCAAGGCTGAAAACTTCTGAAATGAACAAAGACAGGGCTTCGTATGAACCCCCCCCCCCTTACCCCCAAAGAAAATCAGATTCCCACAGTCTTAGCTGGTCTCAGCCCAGTACCTTCATTAACTGAAACAGTTGCATGAGTAAAAAAAATGGGTCAAATCTTCAGTGTTATCATTCACCTATACATCTTTGGCTAGAATAGCCAGAAAAAGTATTTATACCATAGGGATGAAGGACAAACATGAATGCTTATAAAATTATAAGTGGAAATTATGATAAAAAAGTGATGGTCTGATATATGAAATACACATGATTTGCTTATGCTGCATGCGGCTTTTAGAAGGGACATCTTTGGGCTAGGTTCTAGAAGATCAACCAGATCAAAAAGAAAAAGGTAAAGAAAATTCATTTATCTCAATAATTTTAAATAATAAAAAGTATATTTTATTACATATATTACATGTATTTGAGCAACCATCACTGTGTGCTTGCAATGGTTCAGCCAAGGCAAATACTTTCATCTAAAGCAGTGAGTGCTCACTGGGGGTGCAGGCATGAAACAGGGTCTTTGGAGAGCTCACACTCTAGGTACAAGTAGGAAGATGATATAAATGTAGCAGTAACTGCAAAAAGGTAATATGTGGGGTACGCCATTTACTTTTATTTGCTCTCAAAAACTGCACAGTGATAAATAACATGATATTGATTCTGCAATGGCAGAATGGTATTGAGAAGACAATGGAGTGCAATACTGCAGTTTAGATTCTCAGTTATACAGGACCAGCTGATGTGCACTTTCTCAAGAACCTATAAAATACAGCTTTAGTTTTTTTCTTGCAAGCAAAACTTAAGGTGATGCTGAAAGGTCTTGCACATGATGACAGGCAGGTTTAGAAATACATATAAAGACACAGTGCGTTTTACCAGTGATTTCCAAACTTTAGTAATAAAGGTTCATAAAATGAAGTGGCTAGTTAAAATAACACTTCTATAATAAAGGATCCTACAAATTAAGTGGCTAGTCTAAGACAGGGAATTTTAATAGTAGAGCATAAAAATGTTTGCCGAACAAGAAATACACAACTTGACTATTTTTTTCCATGCCTCTGCAATTAATCCAATAATGGGGATAAAATGTGAAAGCTGCAGGCATGAAAGCACAGTCAACCAAACAAGACAGCTGCCAACAGGTTCATATCCAAAACACCAGCTCAGTCATTAAATAAAAAAGTTACTTTTGATCTGTTTAATGTGTTTGCCAAGCTCACATTTTTTACCTTGCATAAGAAGAAGTGACAGAAGTACTGAAAATGCCAGGCAGCTGCCAACTGCAAACCAGTATGCTTTATAAACTGGGAATGCAACTGCACCAACTTTCTTTTCCTCCTGAATGGATGTCCGGTCCTCAGGCACAGGTGAATCCATGGTTTCATTAGCTTCTTCTTCTTCTATTTCTAAATTTTCTTCATCTTTGTCACCTGAAATGAAAAAGAAATGAAAATTATGTATTAGTGTATTGAAATTTCAACAGCAAAGCAGCAATGGAGAAAAATGTCACTTGCAAGAATACTGCTTTACCTGCTTAGTACATAACATTTTAACAAGACAGCAACACATTTGTGCATACCTCTCAACCTCTTAGAGCAAAAAATCTGGACAAAGCCTAAAATGATGGCGGGACAAAAAGGGAGAGATTTTAAATATTGCTCTTACAAACTTAGAAAGTTGATAGAATAATAGGTTTTACATAAGCATGAATTTTCTGAGGAATGTGGAGACTTAAACTGAAATGTTTGTCATTATTTAATGACTTCAATCATCAGCTATTTTCTAGAAAGGTACAACTTTTAGGAGGAACACACCAAAAATATGAGGCAAAAATCTAGACATTCTGCGAAAATCTGTACAGCTGAGTAGTATACTGCAGTGCAGAGCGTCTTGTTTAGCAACTCACTACAAAAATATGAAACAAACATTTTGTATCTACATAGCAGTAATGTGCTTTAAAAATATAATCTGCCCTTCTCAAATCCTCGTTAACATAAACCTGTGATACAGAACACCAGCTGTTTTCACCATTACTGAACTCCATTATTTCTACGAAATGTATGAGTTACACATTGTTAAATTTCATAAAAAATGAACAAGCACAGGAATCTCTCTGTTTCCAACTTCACCACTATGAGTGCTGAGGAAAAAAAAATAAAAAAACAAAGAAACTAGTGGTCTTAAAACTTCGTTGATGAGCTCAGTCACAAAAATATCCAAAAACCGTGAAACCGAGACAGTGTTCCAAAGCAACAAGTCTTTATTTGTCACAGACAAGCAAACCTCAGTAACAAAAAATCAGAAATCTGAAAATCAGAAATTTTCTTACTGATTTCTGATTTTTTGTTACTAAGGCCATTTTGGGTCATTTCCTGTTTTTTCCAGCCCCCTGCTATAAAGCACGCTTTGGCGGGCTTTTCTGGCATTAGAGAACTTGGCATAGCTCCTGGTGGTCCCCTGCAGAGTTCCTAAGGCAGCAGAGAGCAGAAAAAGCGACTTTCTTTATTATAAATATTTTTTAAGCATTTTGTATTGCTTTTTTCGATCTTTTGAGCTTTTCGACCACTGTTTGTGCTTATATTATTGTTATATTACCTGTTTTTTCTGTTTTTCTGTGCTTAATTTGTTGATTGCACTTCTTAGCTAAAGTTTTGCTTAAAAGTTAACAAACAGGCTAATACACTCAAGTGTACTAGCCTTTGATAGCATTTAGTCGAATAACAAAGCATTTACTGTATTTTCTGTCTGTGTGTGCAAAAAAAACTAAAAAAACCAAAAAAATACTTCTGCTTTCCTAACTTTCCTAGCTAGTTGTTCCAGTGATCAGATTTGCTGATCCCTGGGCTTTGTATTTGCTTCCTGTGTTCCTCCATTTTCTTGTGTGGCCAGAGGGAAGTTTCTTTACTCACCAGTGAGAGTGGGAGTACTGAGCTGCCTGTTTGTCCTCAGAGGAGTGGTTAGAGACAGCAACTAGTAATTCATTGGCCATTTTGGGTCATTTCCTGTTTTTTCCAGCCCCCTGCTATAAAGCGCGCTTTAGCGCGGAGTTGCCACAGGAGCACACAAGAGCAGCGGCGGTTAATCAAGGTTAAATTATTCGGGCTACCTAAAGTCCACTCTTCAAATTTTCCCTTAAAACAGCCTTCCTTGAACTGTACTACTGATCTAACCAGCGTATCCTATAACTAAAAAGTTCATCTCTACTTGATTCCTAAGTAGACTATTCTCTATCTGTAAAGCCTAGCACTTGCTCCTACAGTACTTTTCACCTTGATATAGCACTTTTATTATAGATAGTACCCCACCAGCCTCAAACCCCTTTCTCGATCACCCACATCCCCCCGGAGTCTTTTTTTAAGTTTTTGTCTATTCCTTCTAGCATGTCGAGGGATCAGTTGCTAGTGTCCTCTCCTGCTCAGCTGGTGAACCTGGGAATATTGAAGCAATGTTACAATTGCCTCATGTACACAGACAACCCTCCCCTTCTCCCACAAAACGCAAATACATGCGAAAGATGCAACTATACAGCCAAACTGGTGGCTGAGCTCTCTCAACATAGGACTGGCAAGACCAGACAGGAGGAGAAGGTAACCACACACACCACATACCCAGTCTCACATGGTACTATCACAACTTCAAATCATACACATAAACACACAAAGACATACTCGGAGGCTCTGATCAAAAATCTACCAAAACAGCAGAGGCCACCAAAGCAGACACCCAAACAACTACCACCTCAGGACACAACACATGCAACACATAGACCACACAGTCAGTGTGCCAAACAGTCACAGCCCTTAAGGCCAAACACAATGCCAGACACACTCGTCATTGGTGACTCCATAGTCAGACACACTGACGTCCCGCTCACCAGATTGAGTAAGGAGAAGGTCACAGTAAGCTGCCTGTCGGGCGCTAGAATCCGCCACATAATGCAAGCATTCAGGTCTCTCAACAGCAGGTACAAGTACGACTCAGTCATTGTCCACGCTGGTGTAAACGACCTGAGACGTACCTCCTTGGACTACATGAAAAGAGACATTGAGGAGCTCTCTGATTATGTAGCCCAGGCAGGTATGACCCTGACCTTGAGCAGTATCCTACCTTCACCGAGAATGATGCCACAATACAGAGATAAGATGATCAGCTTTAATAATTGGCTTAAACTCTGGTGTCATTCAAAGGGGATCCAATGTCTGTCTGCCTGGGATGACATGCTGGACAAGCCACGCTGCTTCGCAAGGGATGGCTTGCACCTGTCACCCCTGGGCTTCCGGATATTGGCAAAGGCTTTTGCCACCCCCATAGTGCCTTTTTTAGGCAAGGCTCAAATTCTAAACCTACCACCCTAGAACACAAAAAAGGAAAAAACTAAGGGTAATGCTGCTCAATGCCAGAAGTCTCAACCTCAAGATGCACGCACTCGAGGCCCTTCTCAGTATGGAGAACATTGATGTCTGTGCTGTGACTGAAACCTGGTTCAAGGCTCCTGAGAGCACCCCAGCACTATCAGGTTTTACCTCATATCATGCGTTCCGGCCCCAAAATCCGGACAACACCAAGAAAGGAGGGGGGTGTCCATATTCATCAAGGACACCCACACCTCAAGGTTGGTGGCAACGCACGATGCATCGGAGACCATCCAGGTGCAATTAACCATAGGCAAGACTGCTCTGCAATTTGTAGCATGTCACAGGCCACCCTCTCAAACTCAGGAACCTCACATAGCTTTCCTGAAAACACTGGAGGGGATAAATGTATCTCCAAACACCATCATACTAGGTGACTTCAACTACCCTAATATAGACTGGGATCACTACTCAAGCCCAAACACTCTAGCCCAAAGGTTCCTGGAGTTCATAAACTCAAATGCCATGGAACAACTAGTCACCATCCCCACAAGAGGTGAAAACATACTTGATCTCATCATCACGAACATGGGATCACAATGTTCAACACCGAAAGTATACCCCTCACTGGTGAGATCAGATCATAAACTAATCTCACTGGAGGTCCTCATCCCGCCCCCACCTGAGATAAAAAAGACCACAGTGAAGAACTTCTCAAAAGCCAACTTCACACTTCTAAAGACTAGTGTGGTCTCCTTTAAGGCCCCCGAGCCGGCGGAAAACATTACTCAAGCCGCTGAATCACTTACAAATGCCTTCTACCAGCACCTACAGGACTGCATGGATGAGGCAATCCCAAACAAAACAAAGACTCTTTGTACCAAAGGCAAGCGTCCAGTCTGGTGGACCCCAGCCATAAACAAGCTCTACAACAAAAGGAGGAAGCTACTACAAGATAGAGCAAAATCCTTAAAAGGTAAGACACCTTTGATCATTATAAGTAAAAAACTAAGAGCTCTCATAAAATCATCCAAGGCAAATTTTGAGAGAAAAATCGCTAAGGACTCATAAGGCCTTCTTTAGCTATGTTAGAAACCTGGGAGGAAACTCCCAGATATGCTCAGAATTAGTTCAAAATGATGTGAAAATTACTGAACCTACAGACATTGCCAACATACTGGCTGACAGGTTCAGTGCAAACTTCTCCCCTCCCCCCCAAAAGGAGAGATATCTATACCAGAAAATTGTAGCCCCCCAAACATCTCTAATGCCCAGGTGAGAACTGCTCTCTCCAAGGTGAAAAACACAGCATCCATGGGACCGGACGGTGTCCCCGGCTGTGTGCTCCACGAACTCAATGAGGAATTAAACCTGCAGTTAGGTCAGCTGTTTAATCTTAGCCTCACCTCAGGATACGTACCCAAGGAGTGGCGCACGGCAACTGTGGTCCCACTTCACAAAGGCGGTGCCTCCACCGACCCTGGAAATTACCGTCCCATCAGCTTGACAAGCCTGATCTGCAAAGCTATGGAGAGGATCATAATGGAACTCATAAATAAAGACATAGGGAACTTTCAGACTTTGGATCCAACCCAGTTTGGCTTTATCAAAGGCAGATCATGCCTTTTAAACTTGGTTGACTTTTTCGAAACAGTCACCAAGGCCATTGATGAGGGAAAGGCAGTCCATACAGCCTACCTCGACCTGGCAAAGACTTTCGACACAATACCCCACTCAGGTATCATTGAAAAACTCATCAGCTTAAATGTAAACCCATACATCACAAGATGGGTTGCAAACTGGCTAAGTGACAGAACCCACAAGGTCAGAGTTGCTGGCGCCATGTCAGACTCAAAGCCTGTCACAAGTGGTGTCCCACAGGGCTCAGTCCTGGGCCCACTCTTGTTCGGCATCTACTTTTCTGAAGTACAAGCAAACACAGGAGGGTTATGGCTGACAAAGTTTGCAGATGACTGCAAACTGGGCGCCATAGTCGAGAACACATCTGACACAGATATCCTTCAGAAGGGTCTGACAGAAATGGATAACTGGTGCCAGAACCATGGCCTAAAGTTAAACGCCAAGAAATGCATAGTCATACCCTTCGGGAAAAACAAGGTTACCCCTAGCTACCATATAGGTGGCAATCCACTGAGCACAGAAGAGGTTATCAGGGATCTGGGGACCCAGGTTGACAGTAACCTTTCGTTTGACACTCACGTTGCTAAAGTAGTTAGGAAGACCTTCTACATTGCCCACCTGATCATGAAGGGATTCACATCTAGATCAAGGGAGGTCATCGTCCCCCTGTACTCATCACTCATCAGACCGATGATTGAGTACAATGCCCCATTCTGAATGTATCTGACCCGACACCTGCAGCAGCTGGAAAGGCCCCAAAAGTTCCTCACCAAAAGGATAAAGGGTCTCAAAAATATGTCTTATGCTGCCCGACTGAAAGAACTCCAGCTCTATTCAGTCGCTTACCACTTGCTCAGAGGTGACCTGTGCCTGACATACAAGGCCATGTCAAACCCAGATTTGATGAACATGCTTCACCTCAAAAAATCTAGATCCCTCAGAACTACAAGGGCGGGAGACTTAAACCTTGACACGGTTATTAATAGGACATGCTGGAGGGACAGATTCATTACCCAGAGACTCCCTATGCTGTGGAACAAAATCCCGGTACATGTGAGGCAGAGCACCTCGCTGGCCTTGTTCAAGAGAAATCTTGACCAGTGGATGGGAGATCGCAGATATACCCCAGGGATTACCTCAGTGTCACTGCTTGACAGAGGCACAGCAAAATAATGGGCATAGTTTCCTTCAAACTAAAGGGGTGGCGAAAGCCACAAAACTCTGGGCTAGGCTTATAAATGCCCTTGGGCAGATAGCCTAGTATGAACCTATGAACCTAAGGATTGTTCGTCTGTGACAAGTAAAGACTTGTTGCTTCAGCAATGCAGCTCATACTTGCCATTTCAACAAAAGAAGCTTTCTGGGAGAACTGATGCCAATAAATGTATCTGTATGTATGTATGTAAATCTGATGGGATTTCTAATAGAATTCTTAAAAAGAAAATCTAAGGGGAGAACAACTGGTAAAACTGATTATGCCATTCTTTTCTGAATCATGGGAGAATGGTTAAGCTGTCTAAAATGTGAAGTAGGGCATGAGCATTAGTTTGATAAAAATAATAAGCAAAAGGGAGCTGGGAAAAAATTCAAACACCGGAAGAGGGTCACTGCGGGTAAGGTGGGTGTGGGGTATTTCCATGACTCCATGCTTAGAAGTGCCACTGATACATACATACATACATGCATTAAAGGCAGCCATTTTGTGTGTAAGTGTGTATCTGCATGTATGAGCAAAGCCCTCCACAGATGACCTTTAATTTTTCAAGTGTTTCAAAACAGCATTTGTCCAAATTCCGTGCTGTTTTGCATTTGTCCAGATATCCCAAACCCCTTCAAAATGGATGGGCAATATAAGTGGTGCCATTCCACAGAAATGGAAAAAGGGCAAAGATCTGACACTAGTAACCTGTCACTTCAGAGAATAAACTCTGGAAGAAAAATTGTAAAGAATGCACTGAATAATGGGGCCCAAGAATTAATACAGCATGCATAGTGAGTCATATAAAGTGAATGTAAATGGTTATTTGTATAGGTAACTCAAGCAGCAGACTACATATGGTTTGTGCACAAAGCATATGCACATTTTAGAAAAAATATCTGGCTATTAAAGGGCAAGTAAAATATTAAATAGAATTGGCTTCTAGAGTTGGGGAACTAGGTAAAACACTGACTGGACAAATCATTAAGACAATGTGAACCCAGGGCTTTACTGCTTGTGGTCAAGTTAGAAGGGGATAAGGTTGCATCAAGGTCAATCACAAACAAATGAGTTGCACTCACTGACTGGTGCTCACAAAAAAATCAGTCCCAGTGCTGTTACTATTACTGCACCAGGGCTGACTCTGTTTTCTTACTCTCCATGGGTGTGTGTGCGTGCACAATATGGCTGTAACTGCTGAGACTAAGGCTGGCTATGGCTGAAAATGGCTGCCTCTGGCCCTGTTGTCATGATCAAATTAAAAAGTAATTTAGTCTGGCTTTCCAGGACCTGTGCACACATTTGCAAAAAGCTAGCTGGAATACTTTACTGCAGTAATTTTGTTAATCTTATCAGACATCTGAGATGTACATAGTCAAGTGGATGTAACTGATGGCTATGGACATTGATGGATTACAATGACAACAGTTTGAGTTGTTTAAATTATCTGTAAAGTGAATCCAAAGGAACATGTGAATTTATGCATGGTACGGAAAAGTATGGGGAAGGGTATAGTCTGAAAACCATTCAGGTACACTTACTCCACCACTGGGTATCTCGCTATATTTCATTATCCAATATATGGATTGTCAGACTCACTTGATATGGATGTCACTATAATGAATGGGGTGCTCAAACAGGAACAGACACTTTTGAATGGCATTCAGTTTTGCTTCAAATACTGCCAGACTTTGATGACTGTAGCTTTCAATAGACAGTTTTCCAGTGTATATCATTTTTCTAGCATGTTTAAACTGCCTTCATTACAGAAATTTCTAGTCAAATTCAAGTATTCCATGCATTACATGGTACTCAATATGTCATTTGGGAGAGATATCTCTCATCCATATGCCATAACAGTGCAATGAGGAATCCACCACAGGAGTGTTTCACCACATGACATCCAGTGCCTCATAATCAGAAGCATACATTCCTGCTTTGATCACAAAATGGACAGCAGTGGCAGACAGAAGTCAACTCAACAAAGGGAAGAAAACAGTAAATCAAAACAACAAGACAGCAGCGTAACACTGAACATAAAAACAAAACAAACAAGGAGAGTGAAAAATAAAAACAGAGACAGCATAGTCAAGCTCAGCAGCCATTTGCCACTATTCTTGCCCACAAAACTATTTCCTTAGATTAAATGTCATTTCTTCTGCATGCCTTTTACTCTCACTAAGATGCTGACACAAAATATATTTATATAAAGCAAAAAAACTTGTAGAGACCAAGCTCCAGTTTCCAAAACCAGTTTTAATTGTAGTCAGACCAACACACACACAAGCGCTTTCACAGTTAGCTTCCTCAGGTGAATGAAGTGCAACTACAAAGAACACCTGTTTTATAACAATAAAATAAAATCACATGACTTATAATAATTAATTTTAAAGTAACCTCATCATTTCATGGAATAACCTTTTCCGTAAAGTACATATGCAAAACTTCATAGATGTAAATATAGATATGCACATAAATTCACATGAAAGAATTCTTATAAACATATATATAAAAATAATATAATAATAATATATATAAAAATAATTGAACACAAACATTGCAATTCATGTACATCTATCTAAAAATCATACTTTAAAATCATCTGCGTAGGGGTCGTGCCTTAAGTAATGGTCTGATGGGGATATGGTCATTAAGACCATGTTCCACATCTGCCCTAAGTCTTATGATCCACTCCGCTTCGAGTGTTTCAGTTCTTATTCTAACGTCACCTCCCCTCCTATTTTCAAAACATCTACCTATTGTCAAAAACTTGAAATTATGATGTGTATCCGTGTCTTTGACATGTTTTGCTAATGCATTGTGTGCACTTTGTTTCTTGATATAAATGTTCTCTAATCCTGAGTTTAAGTTGCCTATCCGTTTTCCCTACATAAAATTTGTAACACACTTGATAGACAGCTAAATATACTATATGAAAGCTATCACATGTTGCAGCTGTCCTAAAATAAAACATCTCACCTGTATCTGGGTGCATAAAATCAGTCTCTTCTAAAATGTACTTGCAATATTGGCAATTTCTACAAGCCTTGGTCCCTCCCATATTTTGTACCCTGATATCATCTCTGATGGTACATATCCTTCTCTTTAAGGATTTCTTGTTTTTAAAGGTAAACTGTGGTCTAGTATCCAAATGACTACTAACATGTTCATCTACAATTAAGATGTCCCAGAATCTATTAAATATATCTGTATATGCTCTGTTGTTCCTGGAATAGCTTAAGCACATCATTAATTTATGGGAAGTGTGTTTCTTATTACTTTGTTGACTTATTGCAGGGCTAACATTTTCTGAAAAAAATGGTTTAGCCCTGCCCTCCCTAAGTTTAACTACCTCCCTTACATTCCTTTGTACAAAGTTAGTCTCATATCCTCTCTGTATAAATTTGTCTTCTACATGCTCCACTTGTGTTACAAATTCTTCATCCTGTACATTAAGTCTTGATAATCTAAATGTCTGATTTTGAACTACATTTTTAAATATAAAATTAGGATGCATGCTTTCTCAACTAAGCATGTTATTAACATACATTCTTTTTTCCCTGCCTGGTGGGGAGTGGAAAAGTCAAACTGAGCAGTTCGGATGCTGAGCAAAAAGGTGGAAACTCTAGAGATGTTCCATTAATAGTTGGATTAATCATGGTGTCAGCCTCATTCTCCACTCTATGTACCTCTGCTGTGGTAATAAATATCTTCTGTCTTCCCCACCAGGCAGAGATCTACGAGTCGAGGAGGGGGTGTTCAGCACAGAGACTCACAGAGAGGAAGGATTATCACCAGGGGGGAAGAGGAAGCACGAAGCAGGTGCTGTGAGTCCTTACTCCATAAAGTAGGCTTTTATGAACATAAAAAGTTAGTTGTTAATCTATCGTCATATACGTTAATGACAAATGAATTTAATGTCTTAAATAAGGGATTGTCATTCATTCCTACTTCAGATTCAGATATTATGGATGTTGTTTCTGACATCAAACAATTCACACGCAACTTAATGTTAAAATTATGTATAATAATGATGTGAATGTGTCTAACAATGTTGATGTGTTTAAAAAACCTAGCCTGTTTGTTCCAAAGCTGAATTCCTTGGTGCATGCATTTGAAAGGATGTGTATAGATGAGGCATATAAAGTGCATCACTTACAAAAGGGAAGGAAATGTTTTAATAATAAGTATAATTTAACCAAGAGTGAATATCAAGCGCTATGTAATTTGCAAAATAATTCTGAAATTATGATTAGAACAGCGGATAAGGGAAGACAGATTGTAGTCATGAACAAGGATGATTATGATAAAGCCATGACTAATATGTTGAATGACAGCAATTTTTACAGTAGTATTTCTATGTATAATGTTACTAAAATGATCAAGAAAATACAGAATGAATTATATGAGTTAAAAAGAACACATAAAATAGATGATGAATTATACAAATACTTTAGCATTATGAAACCTACTTTACCCATTATCCAAGGACTACCCAAACTTCACAAAAGTTTTGTGAAGCCACCAATGCGATCTATAGTAGAAAGTGGAATTTGGTGTACGGAATCCATCTCTAGTTATTTAGAGAAAAGTTTACGCTGTCTTATAGATAGATCCAAGTATATCTTAAAAGATACTGAGCAGTTTGTAAGAGACTTGTATAGAGAAACTAATGGAGGAAAGATCTCTTTTGAATATTTATTAGTTACTCTAGACATGGTATCACTTTTTACAGTGATATCAAATGGAGTAGGTATAGACAGTATCATTAGACAGCTAGAAGAGTTAAACTTTGATGTTAATAAAGTTGAATTAATTAGAAAATTACTCACTACAGTATTAGAAAATAATGTATTTTTATTTAGAGGCGAGATCTACTGGCAACGCAGTGGGGTAGCAATGGGTACTTCATGTGCTAACACTTATGCTAATGCAGTTTTGGCAGAATTGGAAGCCAAAAATTTAGTCCAAGGTCCATATAGACACAATATTGTGTTTTTTCGCAGATTTGTGGACGACATCTTCCTTATTTGGAGGGGACCACTTGAATTGTTGAGGGAATTTCATCATTTTATTAACCAGACTACCTCCTATTTAAAGTTTACTATGAATAAATTCTTCATCCTGTACATTAAGTCTTGATAATCTAAATGTCTGATTTTGAACTACATTTTTAAATATAAAATTAGGATACATGCTTTCTCGACTAAGCATCTTATTAACATACATTCTTTTTTCCCCTGCCTGGTGGGGAGTGGAAAAGTCAAACTGAGCGGTTCGGATGCTGAGCAAAAAGGTGGAAACTCTATAGATGTTCCATTAATAGTTGGATTAATCATGGTGTCAGCCTCATTCTCCACTCTATGTACCTCTGCTGTGGTAATAAAGATCTTCCGTCTTCCCCACCAGGCAGAGATGTACGAGTCGAGGAGGGGGTGTTCAGCACAGAGACTCACAGAGAGGAAGGAGTATCACCAGGGGGGGAGAGGAAGCACGAAGCAGGTGCGGTGAGTCCTTACTCCATAAAGTAGGCTTTTATGAACATAAAAAGTTAGTTGTTAATCTATCATCATATACGTTAATGGCGAATGAATTTAATGTCTTAAATAAGGGATTGTCATTCATTCCTACTTCAGATTCGGATATTACGGATGTTGTTTCTGACATCAAACAATTCACACGCAACTTAATGTTAAAATTATGTACAATAATGATGTGAATGTGTCTAACAATGTTAATGTGTTTAAAAAACCTAGCCTGTTTGTTCCAAAGCTGAATTCCTTGGTGCATGCATTTGAAAGGATGTGTATAGATGAGGAATATAAAGTGCATCACTTACAAAAGGGAAGGAAATGTTTTAATGATAAGTATAATTTAACCAAGAGTGAATATCAAGCGCTATGTAATTTGCAAAATAATTATGAAATTATGATTAAAGCCATGACTAATATGTTGAATGACAGCAATTTTTACAGTAGTATTTGTATGTATAATCAGCATTCTAATCAATCGCTCTATCCAAGAAGGTCTTGTACCAATACTCTGGAAAAGGGCTTTCATCATTCCCCTGCACAAAGGAGGTAATAATAACAATATTACTAACTTTCATCCCATCGCCATCCTCTCGCCTAAATCAAAACTTCTAGAGAAATGTATCCATCTTCAACTCCTTCCCTCTCTCTTAGATAATAACTTACTAACTTCCACACAACACGGATTCAGACCCGGTCACAGCACCATGACTGCCCTCCTTTCCTTCCTGGAAACTGTAAATAAAGCCAGAGATTCTGGCTCCACTGTATCTACCCTCTCTCTTGATCTCTCTAAGGCCTTTGATACTATCTCTCACAACCTTCTCCTTACTAAACTATCTAACCTAAACCTATCCCCTTCCTCTCTCAATTGGTTCACCAGCTATCTCTCTAACAGACAACAAGCTGTCAAGTGGAAAAAAGCCATCTCCTCTTTCCTTAACACACCCACTGGTGTCCCCCAAGGTTCCATCTTGGGCCCTCTCCTTTTCAATATATTCATAAATGATTTCTTCCACTCAATTCTCCATGCTAAACTTATTCAATATGCAGATGATTCTACAATTATCTGTGCAGCCACATCCATCCCCACTCTTTTAAAACTCAAGACGCCTTCTCTACCACAGAATAGTGGGGATGAAGGACAATCATCTAGCACTCAACGCATCAAAAACCAAACTTATGGTATTTACCCCCTCAAAAACCACAACCTTTGATAGTACACTATTCTCTATCACTAGCCAGAATAATACACCTCTCGAACTAGTATCCGAAACCAAACTACTAGGAGTCCAGATTGATGACCAGCTTAAATTCAAAAGCCACCTACTACTAACCATAAAATAACCCACCAAAAACTCGGCATGCTTTACCGTAACAATCAATTCCTCACTACATCTACAAAGATCACTCTCGCTACTACATTTCTCATCCCCTCTCTCCTGTATGGTGCCCCTCTCCTAACAAGCCTACAATCATCTCTCAAAACTAAACTGTCCTCCTGTTATAATAAAATTGCCAAATTTTCCACCAGCCACAAATCATCTACCCATCACTGTGCATCTCTGCACAAACTCAATTGGCTAGAGCTTCCTCACTATCTCTCATATACTCAGCTCACTTTTGCTCACAAACTAATTTTTCAACCCTCCCTCTGTCCCTCTCTCAACTCTACCTTTAAAATGCACATGCCACAAAGACTCCTAAGATCTAATAACCAAAACCTAATAGAGCTGTACAAACCCCTTCACTCTCCAGGACAAAACCTCCTATCCTATGCCCTGGCACGCATATGGAACTCACTTCCTCCCTCTATCCATATCACCACCAACCTCCCTGCCTTTAAAAAGTCACTGCACTCACATTTAACATTCTCATGGGAATGCTCCTGCTCCCACCCCTCATAGCCTATTCCCCACCTCCTACAAACAACTATATCATATATTACTAAACACCAAATTAAGCCAAATGTAACATCTTATTATTTGACAAATCCTACAATTCCACTCAAGAAACTATATATTTATACAACCGCAATGCTTGCTCTTATACAAAACTTAACCTAAGAACCTTTATTTCATCTGCTCATATCTTAGTTTTCCTACAAAATAAAACCCATAAATTATCACTGTAACTGCTTAACCTTTGTTTTGTTTTTTCTGTAACCCACAAATGACTGAACTTTTAAACTGCTGTAATCTTTTTGTTACCATTGTTTAAAGATTTGTCTCTAATCTACAAATGATTGAAATTGTAAACTAATGTAATCTTTTTGTAATCTTTGTTTTGGAGCTTTTCTCCCCAGGACTCCATTGAAAATGGGTTCTTTTTGGCCCAATGGACTATCCTGGTAAACCAACTACAAATAAATAAATAAATAAATAAATAAATAAATAAATAAAATTGGTCTTCTGTAGAGGTTAACTTTTTGGATGTCTCGATTTTTGGGACAGTGATCATAAACGTAGAACCAAACTTTATAGAAAAGAATGCTATGTTAATAACATGCTTAGTCGAGAAAGCATGCATCCTAATTTTATATTTAAAAATGTAGTTCAAAATCAGACATTTAGATTATCAAGACTTAATGTACAGGGTGAAGAATTTATAAGGCAAGTGGAGAATGTAGAAGAAGAATTTATACAGAGAGGACATGAGACTAACTTTGTACAAAGGAACGTAAGGGAGGTAGTTAAACTTAGGGAGGGCAGGGCTGAACCATTTTTTTCAGTAAATGTTAGCCCTACAATAAGTCAACAAAGTAATATGAAACACACTTCCCATAAATTAAGGATGTGCTTAAGCTATTCCAGGAACATCAGAGCATATACAGATATATTTAATAGATTCTGGGACATCTTAATGATAGATGAACAAGTTAGTAGACATTTGGATACTAGACCACAGTTTACCTTTAAAAACAAGAAATCCTTAAAGAGAAGGATATGTACCACCAGAGATGATATCAGGGTACAAAATATGGGAGGGACCAAGGCTTGTAGAAATTGCCAATATTGCAAGTACATTTTAGAAGAGACTGATTTTATGCGCCCAGATACGGGTGAGATGTTTTATTTTAGGACATCTGCAAAATGTGATAGCTCTCACATAGTATATTTAGCTGTCAAGTGTGTTACAAATTTTATGTAGGGAAAACGGATAGGTAACAAACTCAGGATTAGAGAATATTTATATCATATCAAGAAACAAAGTGCACACAATGCATTAGCAAAACATGTCAAAGACACGGATACACATCATAATTTCAAGTTTTTGACAATAGGTAGATGTTTTGAAAATAGGAGGGGAGGTGACGTTAGAATAAGAACTGAAACAGTCGAAGTGGAGTGGATCATAAGACTTAGGGCAGATGTGGGACATGGTCTTAATGACCATATCCCTATCAGACCATTACTTAAGGCACGACCCCTACGCAGATGACTTTAAAGTACAATTTTTAGACAGATGTACATGAATTGCAATGTTTGTGTTCAATTATTTATATATATATATATATATATATATATATATATATATATATATATATATATTATATTATTTATATATATATGTTTATATGAATTCTTTCATGTGAATTTATGTGCATAGCTATATTTACAACTATGAAGTTTTGCATATGCACTTTACCGAAAAGGTTATTCCATGAAATGATGAGGTTACTTTAAAATTAATTATTATAAGTTATGTGATTTTATTTTATTGTTATAAAACAGGTGTTCTTTGTAATTGCACTTCATTCACCTGAGGAAGCGAACTGTGAAAGCGCTTGTGTGTGTGACAGTCTGACTACAATTAAAACTGGTTTTGAAAACTGGAGCTTGGTCTCTACAAGTTTTTTTGCTTTATCTGAATTCTTTGGATTTATTTTTACTATAGTGGAGACCCCTGTAGTTCGCTGGTTTGTGTTATTGCTGTTGTTACAAAATATATTTATATTATTTTCACATAAATCTTGTTTCTCTGCAAACTTTTAACATCTTCAAATAAAGCTTCCATAACTGAAGTTCCACAAATGTTTATTGTTTTAAGATGCAAAATTCATTGCCAAAGTTAAAATGTCACATTAAAAATATGTTAATTACAGCCAATCCCTGGCTAATAAAGATATTTCACGATTACTAATATATATCAATTACTGTACGGAGAAAAAAAGAGATGGAATGAACTACATGAAGAAAATTCAGTTCCAAGGGAGAGATATAAATGGAGGCAAACAAACTGGCTAATGGTAACAGATTATAGAACACTGCAAGTTATTGGACTCTGTGCACAATGCAGGGTGGTGAAGTGACAGCGTTAATCAAGGAGGAACTAGAACTTGGCCTGCTAAACTCAATACTACTGGATAAACTGCAAGCAGAGTAATTTGGTTAACATTTAAAACTGCAAGGGAGACTTACTGTAACCTGTGATAGTCCACTTGAAATATGCATCAGTATGACTACAGTCCAGTTGAAGAAGGTGTCGGGTAATGGTATTAATTTTAGAATAAAGGAAGCATCCAGTGAGATTCAAATTCTTAAGTTGATGGCTTTTGAAGATATATATATTTCTTGTAACGGCTGACGGTGTAGCTTGAATAGTACCATGAAAGCGCATGGTTGATGTGGCAAGTTGAGGTAGTTACATATTTGCTTTTGATGCTGGAAAGACAAAAGCCTGTGTGTTCCATCCGCATAACAAGTGCTTTGTTTCATATTCCAGTACTAAAGTTGCAGTGTAGTACTGGAGGTGCTGTAATCATCAGATATAGACCTTCAGATGAGATGCTGAACTCAGGTCCAACTTGTCTGAGTTGGTGGTATCTTAAGTAGATGTTTAAGAATGCATGACACAACAAAAAGAGGACAAGTTCCCTGATGCCCTGGCTAAATTTCCCCATTTGCATAAATACCATTTCAGATCTCACCTGCAACAAGGTCATAGGCCTAGTGAGACTAACTCAGTCAGTGCAAGTAATTCGAGTAACCAAAACAAGTAATCCTACATTTAACACATTCTTTACTACTAATCTTAAGATTATTACATTCCCAAAAAAGACAGAAAAACAGGTTTACACTACTATCCTCCAAAATTAACCTTGATGTAGGCCAAAATGGTTCTTCAAACAGGGTTAAATCTACTGTCCCCTAAAAATATTCTGAGTTTCACCATGTCTAAAATTGTTCAGTATGAGGAAAAAGCAGATTACATGCAAAAACGAAAAAAAGACTGGAATAATTACCTTTACTTTTTAAACCACCTTTATTAAATTATCACTTAAGACATAAGCACACCTACATCAACAGATAAGAAAACAAGCCGTATTAACATTTGTAACATGCACTATACACTACTTATACATTTGTTTTAACAATTATTCACTCCAATATCACAAGTCATCATCTATGAGACATGGTTTAAAATAGTGGAGAGCACCCTGGGTGTGCAGGGCTATAATATCTTACACATGCTTAAACCAGCTACTGAGCAAGAGGGGAAAAAGGTGGAGGTATACCAGTCTACATTCAGAAGAGACTCACATCAAGACTGGTAAAGCTGGTAAAGCGGCATGATACATTACAGCTTCTTCATGTTCCAGATAACCATCAGAAAGGTCCCATACCATATATTAGCTAGCTATACAACTCCCTCTACAACAAAAGAAAGCCACAAAGCCTATTTACAGAAACTAACATCACTCAGTATTAAACCAAATACCCTTTTTCCTAGGTGGTCTAAACTATCCAGCTACAGACTGGGAAACATACATCACCACTAGTGCACAAACACACAGATTCCTGGACTTTGTCAATACAAACGCCCTGAAACTTAGAGTACCCACTAGGGGGAATAACATCTTGGATTTTGTCCTTACTAATATAGCAATAAATAAATAAACATCATGGACCAGTCAGCAATTTAGTACAACTGTAAAGGTGAGGAAAAAATAACTTTAAACACACGAAAATACTCTGCAAACTTTCTTAAAAACTTCAAAAATTTATCAAGAGTTAAGCGCTTTCGTCCCAGAAAAATCAATTAATTGGTGGGACTTGTTCAGAACACTGAAACATGTCACTAAGATCATTTATACAGAAAAACTAAACCAATTTACCACAATGCTTCTTAAAGCAACACTACATGTTAAATAAATAAAACCTGTGTATAAACTTATTAAAAACAAATAGAAAATTCTAAAAAGGTTGCTCCCCATACAAATCTTCTAAAACTAGCATTATTAATATTAAAAAATACCATAAAAAACAACAAAGCTTATCACAAGAACTTTCATAAAACTTATTAAAATAGGATAAATCTAAATACCAAGTGTGATAAAAAACTAAGTTCCTTCCAATCTACCCGAACAGCAGAGACCTCCAAGGCAGAAACGCACTTGACCACAACAGCAGAACACTAATCATGAGACACAAAACTCTCCTAAACAGTGAGCCACTCAACCAAACCTCTAAAGCAAAACAGCATCCCTAACACACTAGTCATAGGTGACTCAATAGTGAAGCCCACAGATATCCAACTCACTAGGTTGAATAAAGAGAAAGTAACAGTCAGCTGCCTGTCAGGTGCTAGGATCCACCACATAACGCACGCACTCAGGTCCCTCAACAACAGGTACAAATATGACTCTGTCATTGTACACGTGGGTGTGAATGACCCAAGACGTACCTCCCTGGACTACATGAAGAGAGACATGGAGGAGCTCTCGGATTATGTAGCCCAGGCGGGTATAACCCTAGCCCTGAGCAGCATCCTACCATCACCCAGAATGATACCACAGTACAAGCAGAAAATGATTGATTTCAACAATTGGCTAGGTTTCTGGTGTCATTCTAAGGGGATCCAGTATCTGTCTGCCTGGGATGACATGATTGACAGACCTCAATGCATCTGTCACCCCTGGACTTCCAGACACTGTATAGTGACTTTTTTAGGCAGTGTTCCAAAGACCAAATTACCACTGTAACAGCTACACACAAATGCAATCTGAGGGTCATGCTGCTCAATGTTAGAAGTCTAAATCTCAAAATTCACTCGCTCGAAGCATTCCTTAAAATGGAGAACATCGACATTTGTGCTGTAACAGAGACCCATTTTAAGGCTGCAGAAAGCACCCCTGCACTATCAGGCTATAACTCATTCCACACCTTTCAGTCCCAGAACTTGAACCAAAGCTCCAAAGGCGGTGGTGTTTCCATATTCATAAAAGATGCACACACCTACAGACTGGTGGCATAATATAACTCATCAGAGATACTTCAGGTGCAGCTAACATTGGGTAAGACTGCGATTCAGGTCGTAGCCTGCTACAGGTCCCCAACCATGTCCCAAGACTCACACTCCACGTTCCTAAGCACCATGGAGAATATTAGGGTTCAACCTAACACTATCATACTGGGCGACTTCAACTACCCCTCCATTAACTGGGAAAACTACTCATTTACCAGTACACTTGCCCAACGTTTCCTGGAATTCATTAAATCCAAAGCTCTGGGCCAGCTCATTCTTACCCCCACTAGAGGTAGCAACATCCTTGACTTGGTCATTACTAACATGGCCGACCGTTGCTCTACACCAATAGTCAACTACTCCCTGGTTAGATCCGACCACAAACTAATCAAATTGGAAATCCCCCCCACAAAGGTATCCACCATGAAAAACTTCTCCAAAGCTAACTCTGGGCTCCTAAAAACAGAGGTGGCTAACTTCACGGCACCCATGCAAATAGAAAATAGTTGCATGACCACCAAATCATACACCAATGCACTGTATGAACACGTACACAAATGCATGGATCTCACCATACCCAACAGAACTAAGACGCTCTCCTCCAAAAACAGGAAGCCAATCTGGAGGTCCCCTGCCATAAACAAACTCTACAACAGGAGGAGGAAACTGATGCAGAATAAAAAGAAGTCCCCAAGACTAGAAAAAAACCCTTATCAGCCTCAAGAAAAAGTTGAGATCCCACATCAAATCCTCTAATGCTAGCTATGAAAACAAAATTGCAGCAGATAGTAAAGACAACTACAAGACCTTCTACAGTTATGTAAAGAATCTCCACAGCAATACCCAGATTTACTCTGAGCTACTGTACAATGGCACCTCCTATACCAAGCCAATAGATATTGCCAATATACTGGCCAACAGATTCAGTTCCAGCTTTACCCCCCCCCAGGACCAAGCACCATACCAGTAGATTGTCAACCACTGAGTATTACTGCTGCACAGGTTAAAACAGCACTGTCCAAGGCCACGAATACAGCTTCTATGGAACCTAACAATATCCCTGGCTGTGTTCTACATGAACTACAGAGTGAACTGGCATCTCATCTGTGTGCCCTGTTCAATCACAGCCTCACCTCAGGCTTTGTCCCTAACGAATGGCGCACTGCTACTGTCATCCCTTTCCACAAAGGAGGAGCGACTTCAGACCCTGGGAACTATCGCCCCATTAACCTGACTAGTCTGATGTGCAAAGCTATGGAACACAGCATCATGGACCCAATAAACAAGGATATAGGGAATCTCCAAACTCTGGATCCCACACAGTTTGGTTTTGTGAAGGGTAGATCATGCCTGCTCAACTTGGTCGACTTCTTTGAGTCAGTCACCAGAGCTGTGGATGATGGCAAGGTGGTTCATACAGCCTACCTTGATCTGATCAAGGCCTTTGATACCATTCCCCATTCAAGAATCATAGAAAAACTCACTAAGCTAGGCATCAACCCCTGTATCACTAGGTGGGTTGCAAACTGGCTCACAGATAGAACCCACAGTGTGAAAGTAGCTGACTCCAAGTCAGACTGCCTACCAGTCATGAGTGGAGTCCCACAGGGTTCGAGCCTGGGTCCTCTCCTGTTTGGTATCTACTTTTCTGAAGTCCAAGCCAACACGAAGGGACTCTGGCTGACAGAGTTCACAGACGACTGCAAGTTGGGAGCTATTATTAACTCAAGTGATGTTGACATCCTACAGAAAGGCCTCACTGAAACCAATGACTGGTGTCAGAACCATGGCCTTAAGCTCAATGCCAAAAAATGTGTCATCATCCCCTTGGGGAAAAACCCGGTTCCCATGAATTACCACATCGATGGTAATCCATTGAACACAGAAGGCGTTACAAGAGATCTGGGAACAGAGGTTGACAGCAACCTCTCTTTTGACCACCACATTGCCACTGTGGTCAGAAAGTCCTTCTATGTGGCACATCTCATTACTAAGGGTTTTGCATCCAGGAAGAAAGAGGTCATTGTCTCCCTCTACTCTTCCCTCACTAGGTCAATCATCAAGTACAATGTCCCATTTGGCATGTGCCTCAATAGACACCTGCAACAGCTGGAGAGGCCGCAAAAGTACCTCACAAAGAGGATCCTAGGCCTTAAACACTTGTCCTATATGGGCAGACTCAAAAAACTCCAACTATTCTCTATCTCATATCGCCTACTTGGAGGTGAGCTCTGCTTGACTTATAAAGCCATGTCTGACCCAGCTCTGTTAGAAATGGTACATATAAAGAAATCCCAATCCCTCCGCACTACACGCTCCAGAGACCTCAACCTCAGTACCACAATCAACAGAACATGCTGGAGGGACAGGTTCATAACCCAGAGGCTGCTCATGCTATGGAATAGACTTCCCATACATGTCAAACAGAGCATCTCACTGGCCCTCTTCAAGAGAAATCTTGATGAGTGGATGGGAAATAGAAAATTCACCCCGGGGATCACTCCAGTGACTCTACTCGAAAGAGACACTGAGAACTAAGGTCGGGTGGTACGATGCCACAGTAATCCTATGGGCTAGGCTTGTAAAGGCTCCAGGGCCATTAGCCTAGTACACACCTATGAACCTATGTAGTAAAACATCTGTTTATAGAGCAACAGCTTTCTTTTTTAAAATTGGGAGTATGGAGAGATTCTCATTAATACCCAGAGGGTGTGTACCATTTAATTTTATTTGCCACTACAGCTGTCTAACTTCTAAATCCAACTCCCACCACCCTCTCCTGAGGTTTTAAGGCACCACATCCAGAATACCAATCCTAAATTTTGTAAAACCTTGGCATTCTAAGGTGTGTTTATAAAGAGATTTATTTAGGTTGGCTCTGGAAATAGCATATAAATGTTCATAAATCCTCTTTCTCAGTTGTCTCTCGGTTTTTCCTACATAAAAAAAATCCACATTTGTCACAAATTGCAATATATACTATGCCTCTAGTGTTACAGTTCCCCTTCTTTAATTGTAATTACAATGGATGTACCTTCCAAAGATGCAGATTGTACTTCTAAACTTTCATGTACCATGTTGTGACATACCTCTCAAAGAAAGGCGTGGATTAACCACAACATGCTCAAATATATCAAATAATCCTTTTATATAATGCCCGTTCGGAGTAAACGCTCCTGCCAAAAAAGCCAGACACAAAAATATATAATAAACCCAATATGGCTGGAGCGACACACAATAGGTTATCAAACAGTTCATCTAATATCCACAAAACATCAATAATCCAAATTGTCCAGCAAACTGGTTGAAGTGGTAGAAACGAGGACACGTATAAATCCACAATGAACCATAAGCTTTAATGAGATAACACACAGTTGCAGGTTAGCGCTTTCACCATACGGCTTCTTCAGACCTATTAACGCAATAAAAACACTCCAATTTAAATATAAGAAATTGGTGGAAATACATACTCTCTTAAAGTGCCCGCTCTGAAACAGGTGCATAAATATGTAGACTCTCTAAAACTTTAAAATCATGACTACTTTCATACATATAATACCATCAACTATGATAATACTAACAACATATAAATGCATATATAGAAAAAATCTCAAAAAGCCACCTGTGTTTATATTATGTGTTAAAAAGTAATAAATAAAATGTATATATATGAAGAAATTAAAAAATCTAAATAAAGCATATATATGCACATATGGAGACATATCAATATACATATATGCTCAAAAATAAATAACTCAAGAATAGTTCAAAATGCATGACATCATAAACTCTCAAATATTAATACATATATATCAGCATCACTTCCACTACAAAAAGAGATGGTGCAATGTCAATCACCATCATCTAAGTGAGTTATCTAACCTCAATATCTCATAGTTATAATCCTCACTAATACCTTTTAAAAGCCTGATATTGATGAATATCAAGCTCTCAAACCTCTTAACTTAAGGAAAGGTTTAATCGGTACCTTACCATTAAGACCTGGATGTAAATCGGACCTCAATCTCATGATCCAAATGGTTTCTCTAACTTCAGTATATGTCCTAATATCACCCCCTCTGGAATTCGGGAAGACCTTCTCTACTATCTTAAATCTAAATGTATGCGACTCCCCATTTTCAGCCACATGTTTGGCTACAGCATTGACCTTAGAAGCTATTCTAATGTTTAACAATGTTCTGAAAGAGGGGAAATATCTGCATCAAGGCGGAAGGCAGCAGTGGTAGTACTGCTAAAGGAAAAGAAGGACCTAAAGACACTGCATAATATAGGCCAAAATTTATTCAAAATTTTTATTTATTTATTTATTTTACATTTGTTGACCAGGATAGTCCGACTAGAATCATGTCCATTTTCAGCGGAAGCCAGAGGAGAAAAGCTCCAAGACAAACAATAACATTTAAAACAATGAAGAAATTTACAGATTTGATATGTATGCACTTATGTCTATATTACCAAACAGAATGGTAAAAACATTTCCAAACTTGACAGATATAGATCAATTTGGTTTTGTGGAAGGGAAACAAAACATTTGACAATACTAACAGAGCAATAATAAAGATTCAGAAGAAATTGGAATATAAAAAACACCATTATTGTTGTTAACTACTCTGGATTCAGAAAAAAACATTTGACAGGGTTTGGTGGGAATTGATGAGCAGGGCAATATTAACATGTGCATTCCCAACAGTATATTATTAAGGATATTGTTATGATTTACTGGACACAACAATAAATGTAGGCAAAATCCTGACAGGCTAAGTTTGAAAAGACAGACCAATCAGACATGCCCCCCCCTCTCTTATTTGCAAAACACTTGGAATATCTGGCTAAAAAGAAAAGGAATTTATAAATCCAGGGAAATAACTGACATGGAAATCAAGGAAAAAACTAGCTGTTTGTGGGTAATAACATTGTATTTAACAAATCTTGAATATGGCATTATGATGGTATGGGATATTTTAATACAGTTTTGAGTATTTGGGGGATCTAAAATAAATGAAAGAAAAACAAAGGCTGTAACTGCAAGTTATGTGCCTTCTCATGAATTAGCTCAACAATATCCATATTTATATAGATATGAAAAGATGAAGTACTTAGGTGTATCAATCATAAGGTAATCTGTTTCATCAGCTAAATATATGCGGGGAGAGACCAAACAGATTATTAAAAAATAAGAGACTGGAAATGAATGGCCATGGATGGAAATAGTAAGATACAAGCACTGAAAATGTTTTAAGCTCCTTTTTCTTCTGCATATAGGCTGGACATACTTTTATCAGGCAGAGGAAAATGATGCAGATGGCAATAAATACAGACAAAAAAGAACTCATCTAGGAAAGAAAAAAAGAAAGAGTAAATTGAAATAAACCGAGTCTTCCTAGTAAACAAGGTGGATCATGATTATTTATTCTGAAGGTACACTTCAAATCTATTTATTTATTTATTTATTTTACATTTGTTGACCGGGCTAGTCCAGCTGGATTAATGTCCATTTTCAGTGGAGGCCCGGGGAGAAAAGCTCCAGAGGTTAAATCAATTTTAGAAATTCACAAAAAGACATAGTACAAATGTATTATGCAAAGGGAAAAATAAAATGTTAGTACATATATTATAGATCTTAACTAAACAAAATAATCCTAAATCAGAAAGTAATTAAGTTAGAGGTTAGCTACTAGCAATACAAAATAAGAAGGCAACAAATATTAAAGTGTATAAAATGTAGTTTTGAACCATGATAGATGATACACAATTTTTTTTTTACTATATTAAGTTAAGTAATATTTACAAAGAAAATGGATAATTTGTCAGTTGAAGTAGATGAGGAAATCCAAGTGGATAAGAAAGGTTTATGATAGAGTAAGGTGAACACAGGTTAGTCTGGGTTGGTACAAGAGCAAAGCCAGAATTTATTAAGATGTATTAAAAGTTGTTTCTTAAAGAGTGGAAGAGTGGGCAAAGAGGAGATATCAGATAGAAGATTATTCCATATTTTACCTACTGAGTTAGAAAAAAGGCAATTGCCTGCAGAATTAATAATTTTGGTAATATTAACAAGTAGTTTATCTGAGGAACGTAGTTGTTTCAGGTTAATATAGGGAGTCAAGAGGTTACAAAGAGCTGGTGTTTTAGAAGGTTGGTATAGAATTTTGTGTGCTATTAAGAGTTGTTGAAAAATGAGCTTGTTAGGGAGTTCCAGCCAGTGTAGTTGTTTTAGGTTTAGACAGTGGTGAGCTCTAAATTGGGTTGTGGTGGCAAAGCGGGGCAATATTGTGGTAAGATGTAGTAAGTTTCTTAAGGTTACTTTTAGATAGATTAGTGTAAATAGGGGAAGCATACAGAAGGGTAGAGATAAGGTGTGTTTGGGCTAAGGTTGTCCTAGCTTCAGGTGTGAGGAAGGGCTTTATTCTGTACAGGGATCCAATCTTTTTATTAACTGCTTTTATTGTGTTGTTGATGTGACAATCATGGTTAAGATTATTATCGATAATAACACCAAGAAGTTTAGTTGAGGAATCAGGAGAAATTATGGTGTTGTCAGTTGCAGTAATACAGAAGTTTAACAAAGCAGATTTACGGGTAGGTGAAAAGAGTAATAATTTAGTTTTCTTAGGGTTAAGGAGTAGACAGCGATTGGAGAACCACTGTTCTACAGTTGAGAAGGCTGATTGAGTTTGAAATTGGAGTTCTGTTTGAGAAGAAGCAGTGCAAATTATAGTGGAATCATCTGCATATTGTATGCAGGTAGTGTTAGGGATAGATGATTGGAGGTCGTTAATAAAGATGGAAAATAGAAGTGGGCCTAGGATAGACCCTTGAGGTACTCCTAAAGAGATAGGGAGGAGAGCAGATAGTGAGTTTTTCCAGAGTACGGCTTGCTGACAGTTTTCAAGATAGGAAGAAAACCAGGTTAAGGAAGAGGGATCCAGGGCCAGAGATTTTAGTGTGTGCAGAAGAAGTGTATGATTAACCATATCAAAGGCTTTTGATAGGTCTATGAAAAGCGAAGATGTAAGTTTGTTATTGTTACGGTTGAAGTTTATGGTGTTGGTAAAGGAGAGTAGAGCTGTGGTAGTACTGTGAGCAGGTCTGAAACCATGTTGAGTGTCAGCTAGAAGGTTATTATGGAGGAGATGGTTGAGTAATTGTTTATGTATACATTTTTCCATGATTTTAGCTAAGGGGGATAGAAGTGCTATGGGACGATAGTTGGAGAAGTCATAAGATTTGCCTCCTTTATGTAGGGGTATAATATGCGATATCTTCCAGATTGTTGGAAAAATACCTTCTTTTATTGATCTGTTTATTAGGATAGAGACAGGGTAAGCAATGGCTTTTGCTGCTAGTTGCAGGAATTCAGCAGGAAGCTTGTCTGCGAAAGGGGTGGTAGGTTTAAGTTTTTGGATAAGATATTGTATATAGGAGGTAGATACAGGTTGTAGGTGAAGGGGAGGGATAGTGTTTATTAAGGTATTTGGAGGTAGTTGAGAAGTATCAGGAGATAGTTGGTTGGCTAGAGTTTGTATAGAATTGGTGAAGAAGGAATTAAAGTTATTGGCTGTTAGTGTGGGATTATCAGGGTCAGAATCCTGAGGGTTGGGTGTAATTATTTTGCCTGGGGTCAGCAGATTATTAATACAGGACCAGAATGTTTTTGGTTCCTTTTTGGTAGTTTTTTGAAGTTGAAAGTAATAGTTCTTTTTGTCTGTTAGAATGGCTTTTTTAGTACTGTTTCTAAGTTCTCTAAAGCTTTGGTGGTCAGTTAGACTTTTGGTGGTACGCCATTTATGCCAAGATTTATTTCTGAGGGCGATTTTATGCTTAGTATTTGTGGTTAGCCAGGGAGCAGTTTTAGTTTTGGTTCTAATGGTGCGACTTGGGGCGTGTTGAGTATTGCTAGGAACGTTGAGTTGAAATGTTCTACTGCTTTGTTGAGTGGGAGATGTTTTAGTGGGGCCCAATGACATTGTAAATGTTCAGCTTGAAACTGATCAGGGTCAAATTGTTTTTTTGAATGTAGAGTTCTGAAAGTGGTGGGTAAGGTTAGGTTGGTTTTGCTTCTAATGATATAGGTTAGTGAGTGGTCACTAAGGTCATCAGGAAGGATACCTGTTTGGTAGGTTTGCAAGGGGGTATTAGTGAGAATCCAGTTTAAGTTGTTTGAAGCTATAGAGGTTGATATGGGAAGTAGGGTTAGCATTGTTACAGGAATTCCAATCTATGTTAAAGTCCCCTAGGACTAGTGTTTCTTGTGGAAGTTTGATAGAAAGTTGGTAAGAGTATATCTTCAAGGGTGTTGATGTTATTTCCAGGGGGGAGATATGCACAAATGATGTTTATTGATTTAGTGGTATTGATTTGTATTTTGGAGCTAATTACTTCTGCATTTTTATTTTGAGTAAGAGTCAGGTCTAGAGGAATAAGTTTTAGTTTTGCTTTGTGCAGAATGGCTACCCCACCTCCTTTCCTGGTAGTGCGATCAAGTCTAATAATGCTATAACCAGGTGGGGTAATTTCGATGTCTTTAATTGAAGGTTTTAACCAAGTTTCGGATAGGCATAAAATATCAAACTTTTGAGTTTCAAGAAGGGCATGGAGTTGACTAATTTTGTTACAGATACTACGTATATTAAGATGGGCAATGGACAAAGAATTGGAAGGTTTAGAGTATAAGAGAGATAATGGTTTAGTTTGGTTTTGTTCTATGTTGGTTATAATATGATGTGGGCCAGGATTGGGGTGAATATCACCATCTTGTAGTAAGTGGAGAAGAGTAAGATATATCTGTTGTTTAAGTTTATAGTGAGAATCATATGTTTTTCTGGTTTGAGTTTTTATGAACTTGCAGTGTACTAGTCTGTGATATTTGGCTAGAAGGTATATGGACTGAGAGGGTGAGTGCAAAAAGGATGAAGATAAAGGTGTTGTATATGTGGAGGTGCTTTTAGAGGGCAGTGAAGGAGAGATAGTCTGGGAGTATTCATAAGAAGTTATGATTTAGGTAGTTACAAGAGACGATAATAATAGTATAGAGATAAGTAATCTCAGTAATGCATGGACGGATAATATGGGCATAGTGATCTAAATGGAGGTTTGCAGAGAAGTAGGATATAGTGTGATGAAGTAATGTTAGATGATAGTAATTAGAGAGGGTGGGGCAGGAGGTAGGGATGTAATGAGGTAGGTATAGTGTTTCAGAAAGGGGAGGGTGTGTATCTGCGATAATGGTAGCGGTGGTGAATTCAGGGAGTTGTGTAGAGATTTGATTGGAGAGAAGGTGTACAGGGGTGTGTCTCTATTTGAGATAAAGGTAGGACCCCTGGGGGTGGGTGGGAAATGGGGGTAGGGTGAGGAGCGGAGTGAGCCCGCAGGGCGAACGGAGCGGGAAGAGCCAAAGAAGAAGAGGTCCAGGAGAAAAACAATCAGTGAAGTGCTCAGAATGAAGGTAAGTAAGGCAAGGGGATATAAATATATCTGTTGTCAAGAGGTAGGAGAGAGTAGAAGCTCGAAGTAGCAGAGAAAGTAGAAAGAGGTAGTGGAGCAGAAAGGGGCTAACAGAGGGTAAGATAAAGAGAGTTTGCTAGGTATAAGCAGTTTACAGAGGAAAAAAAAACCCTAGTAGAAGGGGGCCACCTAATAGCCACAGCAGGTACTTCAACCAGTGCTGCTTACAGGGCTTGTGGCTTCAAGCGTGAGGCAAGTTGCTAGGGATATTATAGGGAATATATGATCAGTTGGTTGTGAGGAGGAGGGGAGGGGATTGGTTGCTGGCTACTGGCAAAGCTGACTTTGGGTTTTACAATTACACTGGGAAAGAAGCATACAAAAAAAATTTTTTAGAACCAGCAGGAGCTCTAGGACATACTTTCTTATATCTTTCCAGGTGAAGGCTCCCCTAAGTGGGATAGCTTTTATTCCTTAAAGTAAGAGAGGAAACAGCAGTTTTGGATAGGATGCAAGATCCAAGACCAACAGGTGGTCAGGGGGTTATACGGCTGGGAAAAGAAGGAAGAAAGGAGATAATTTAGATATATAGCAAACACAAGCTTGAGAAATCACTACTATAAATTACACTTAACATTTTCATGTAAAAAACTCAAAGTTCAGCAACAGTTCTATTTGAAGTTAGTGCAGGCAAAAACAGACTAAATCTATATACTGTATAAAAGCAGCAGCTAAAACAGATAAAACTTATGTATGAGCAAACTAGAGAGTTTCAAGTAAGCACAATACAACATCTAGAGCAAGGCTATGGTAACAAGATTACACTAAAATACTAGATATTCAGTCAAAATGCAGTAGAGGTAAATTAAACTACCAATTTAAGCACATAAGACTATAATAAGCTGGGTTGTGATAAGTCTCTGCATGAGCTAAATGCAGTGTATGTAGGTTCAGTTGAGCTAAGGAGGTTACACTTAAAACTATCTGTAAACACCAAATTAAAACACCAAGGATATATAGACCACTAGCTTATTATACTTTAAAGAAAATGTACTATTCACTAAACGAGGTTGGTTAAATGAGAAATGTGTGCAGATGAGGAGTACGTAATATTATAGAAGGAGATTATAAATAACCTAAGCGAGTGTAGAGTAGCTAAAACGAGCGTGTTCTAACACCACGCATTATAGTGGATTCAAAGGGCTGAATGCATGCTTTAAAATAAGTGGTTCTCACCACGGGATGTAAGCACTAAGCTTAATTATGAAGCGCTACTATGGCACGTGTAGCGCCACTGTAAAATAAGACACGCTACTAGCACCAGGTACTATGAAGGGAAGTTAAGATGCCACAGCATTATTTAAGGCACTGAGGAAAAGAAACACGCTGTTAACACAGCATATTAGAGGGAGTGATAATACAGAAAAGGGATGTTTTAAATTCAATGCGTAACACAATGGTGCAAAGAGGATGGTTGAAAATGAGCACGCTACAAACTCTGCTTATAGCATGTAGTAAGTGGGCTGGAAAGACAAAAATAATAGTCAAGGGCTTACTTATCAGGGGCTGGTAAGGTGCGTGTATGGTAGCTGAACATAGGAACACACTACAAACTACGCGCGCTACTAAGACTGCTCAAGTTAAAGAGCCAGTTAACTGTTAATTGAGACCATAGGCTACAAATCCAAAGGCTGTGTAAAGGCAATATCAAGGCACTAGAAAGGCAGTGATAACTAGCTAATTCCCTGTCTAGGAAATCCGTCTTTTACCTAGACAATTTGCTTCTATATTAGGAATTGAGCTCAAAGCGGTGAGAGCATACAGGTTTAAGCGCTGATCTGAATCAGCTGTTTACGCACTGTGGGTGTCTTGAGACCAACCATAACCCATCTAATACACAAAACTGCAGCTATAACATTAAATGTTAGCACAGTTTACAAAGGTAAAGCCACATACATTTACTGTAAGTCACAGATGAAAAGCAACAACAAGTAAAAGCAAAAAAACACGCTACTTACAAAGAACGCCAAAGGCAGGGACGCACAGCAGCCAGGGAAATCTAAGGAAGAGAGGTGGCGCGAATCTGGGCAGGTATATTTATAAGTTATGAGAGGAAGTGGGATAGGATGGGAGAGGGGGAGGAGTAGGGGGCAGGCAGAAAAACGGAAGGGAGGTGATAGTATCAGTCTGGAGAAAGGAAAAAAGATTATTACAGGAGGAGGTAGTAAGAGTGATAATCCAAGGGTGTAGGGAGTATAGATAGGTGAAAGTAGTAAACAATATAAGAAAGAAGTAAATAGGTAGTAGTAATTGTGAAGTGAAGAAGGACTATGAAAGGGAGGTAGTAAGAACAGGGAAGAGCCAAAGAAGAAGAGGTCCAGGAGAAAAACAATCAGTGAAGTGCTCAGAATGAAGGTAAGTAAGGCAAGGGGATATAAATATATTTGTTGTCAAGAGGTAGGAGAGAGTAGAAGCTCGAAGTAGCAGAGAAAGTAGAAAGAGGTAGTGGAGCAGAAAGGGGCTAACAGAGGGTAAGATAAAGAGAGTTTGCTAGGTATAAGCAGTTTACAGAGGAAAAAAAAAAACCCTAGTAGAAGGGGGCCACCTAATAGCCACAGCAGGTACTTCAACCAGTGCTGCTTACAGGGCTTGTGGCTTCAAGCGTGAGGCAAGTTGCTAGGGATATTATAGGGAATATATGATCAGTTGGTTGTGAGGAGGAGGGGAGGGGATTGGTTGCTGGCGACTGGCAGAGCTGACTTTGGGTTTTACAATTACACTGGGAAAGAAGCATACAAAAAACATTTTTTAAAACCAGCAGGAGCTCTAGGACATACTTTCTTATATCTTTCCAGGTGAAGGCTCCCCTAAGTGGGATAGCTTTTATTCCTTAAAGTAAGAGAGGAGACAGCAGTTTTGGATATGATGCAAGATCCAAGACCAACAGGTGGTCAGGGGGTTATACGGTTTCTTATACCTTTCCAGGTGAAGGCTCCCCTAAGTGGGATAGCTTTTATTCCTTAAAGTAAGAGAGGAGACAGCAGTTTTGGATAGGATGCAAGATCCAAGACCAACAGGTGGTCAGGGGGTTATATGGTTTCTTATATCTTCTCAGGTGAAGGCTCCCCTAAGTGGGATAGCTTTTATTCCTTAAAGTAAGAGAGGAGACAGCAGTTTTGGATAGGATGCAAGATCCAAGACCAACAGGTGGTCAGGGGGTTATATGGTTTCTTATATCTTTCCAGGTGAAGGCTCCCCTAAGTGGGATAGCTTTTATTCCTTAAAGTAAGAGAGGACACAGCAGTTTTGGATAGGATGCAAGATCCAAGACCAACAGGTGGTCAGGGGGTTATACGGTTTCTTATATCTTTCCAGGTGAAGGCTCCCCTAAGTGGGATAGCTTTTATTCCTTAAAGTAAGAGAGGAGACAGCAGTTTTGGATATGATGCAAGATCCAAGACCAACAGGTGGTCAGGGGGTTATACGGTTTCTTATACCTTTCCAGGTGAAGGCTCCCCTAAGTGGGATAGCTTTTATTCCTTAAAGTAAGAGAGGAGACAGCAGTTTTGGATAGGATGCAAGATCCAAGACCAACAGGTGGTCAGGGGGTTATACGGTTTCTTATATCTTCTCAGGTGAAGGCTCCCCTAAGTGGGATAGCTTTTATTCCTTAAAGTAAGAGAGGAGACAGCAGTTTTGGATAGGATGCAAGATCCAAGACCAACAGGTGGTCAGGGGGTTATACGGTTTCTTATATCTTTCCAGGTGAAGGCTCCCCTACGTGGGATAGCTTTATTCCTTAAAGTAAGAGAGGACACAGCAGTTTTGGATAGGATGCAAGATCCAAGACCAACAGGTGGTCAGGGGGTTATACGGTTTCTTATATCTTTCCAGGTGAAGGCTCCCCTAAGTGGGATAGCTTTTATTCCTTAAAGTAAGAGAGGAGACAGCAGTTTTGGATAGGATGCAAGATCCAAGACCAACAGGTGGTCAGGGGGTTATACGGAAAGAACGCCAAAGGCAGGGACGCACAGCAGCCAGGGAAATCTACAAAATTGATACCAATATTATACATGTCTTTTGATCCAAAAGGCAGAATATCTGAATGCAAATGATATAACACACTTAATCTAACCCAGCATAACTTAATTTAAAAAAAAAAAAATTAAAAAATGTCTGTTCCCCCTATACGCCCTTCCTTCATGTGGGGGACCCACCTTAATTTATATACAACTACTCCATGGTCACACTACAATGGAAAAAAATCAGAAGTGCACCACCAGTAGACTGTGATAAAGCAATCTGTAATATTATTTATAAATCTGTAACAAAACTCATACTACTGATCAAAAAATCATACAATTTCCTTATCATCAGAGTTTTAACTGGTAAAATATAATGAAGAATACGACTAAATCAATTGTGACTATTTAACTTTTTTAGACCACTTGTGATGTGATACAGTAATAGTTAGACCACATGAATAACGTGTGTGTGTGTGTGTGTGTGTGTGTGTGTGTGTGTGTGTGTGTGTGTGCGCGTGCCCGTGCATGCACACACAGAGCATGCATTCATCGTGGGCCACTTGTTTGGTAATTTTTTGTTGTTGATTCAGCTGTAATATAATTTCAGAAATTATCTTCTTTCCCTGCAACTGTGTGACAATGGTGTTAGTACATTTAATTTCCTGGGGATGGCGGTTAAAGCCCACCATGTAAAAACAAAGTTTCTGGTATTTAGTTTATCGCAAATGTAAAATATGTGTTTAATTTGCAATCACCTTACTATCATGCTTTTTTTATTTAGATAAAAGTGATTGCCAATGAACTTTCACAACATATTTCATGTCGATGAAAGTTCATTGGTGATACAAAGAAATGTAATCATATATATGTATAGGAGATCTTCATTTTGTCAAGTGTGTGTGGTCGACAGTTGCTTAGCAGACCACATTTTGTTGACAGGTGTGTGAGATCGCATAATTTGTGGGGTTGGGGAATATGCCCACTGGGAGCAAACAGACTGAAAGGGAAAAGTGACAGAATGGGATGAATCCAAGTAGGCTTTTGAAATGCAAGTTAGGGAATGTCTTTCTTATCAGTTATTTCTGGCAGATTACAGAAATGAAAGATTGGCTCTGGTAAAGTTTTTAATGAAACTAAGAACAACAGAGTTTATCAAGAACTGGATAATTAGTAAAGTATACAAAACACTGCATGCTAACTATAAGAATCAATCAAGAAAGACTGAAAAGACAAATTACAAAAGAACAATGGCAGGAAATTTGTAAGACCCCACCCCACCCCACCCCGAGTGCGCTACAAAGCCCAGAAGATTTAGGTTATTTCCATGAAAATGTCTACAAAGTACTTTTATATTCCAAGTAGACTTCAAAGGATTTTTACTCAACTTGGAGATGTGAAGAGAAGGAGATAGGAAATTGAGAACCCATTTCCTGGAAATGCGTAGAATTAACTGGATTTAAGGACTCCATGCAAGATGTCCTGACATAATTGTTGGAGGAACATATTACGTTAACCAAGAAGACAATGTTACTGAGTTAGAGTTTAGATTTATAAATGCTGAGGCACAAGACCCTTTTAAGTCTAATGTTATTAGTAGCAAACAAAAAGGCAACAATATGAACGAGGAAATAAAAAAATTAAACTTTGCAGTAAATGAAGTACTGAATACAGCAAAGGAACCAAAAGTATTAGAGATGAAATTATTACAAAATGGAGGAAGCAAATTCTACAACAATAAATGATGCATTTGGGATCATTACACAGAGAATAATGTTCAAGTAGATGAAATGCGCCTAAACTGGGTTCAGTGGTTCACAGATAGTTACTAGGCATGCATTTCAGTAGACCACTGAGGATCCCAGCCCAATTTTCTAATTGCCCAAATGCATTGTTTGGTTAAGAGACTTGCTCAATGTCACACAACAAGCAAATGAAAGCTGAGGGAATCAAACTCTGGACCATGGGAAGCAGTTCATTAACAGCCTTTAGCTTTAATCCTCTGTGCTAAGTGCCAGGTTTTCAATTCAGTAAGAACTGAAAACATATGTGTATGTCGTAATGTATGTGAGTAAAGAAAAGGATAAAGCATGCTATGTATAATGCATGCACATAACAACTGAAAATCTTATTGAGTGTTTTCTCTTTTCATAATAATTAATGTATGTGATCTCATGTTGCAAATCAATAATGTGATAAATAAATACAGTTGTTAAAAAAAACTAGCACTGATGCCCTCACCAACTCACCCATATAGGATGCACCCTTTTTCAATGGGGACATGTAAGCCATGGTATGACCCAAAGCTCCATAGCACAAATGCTGGAACAACACGGGAGATTAACCACTCTTCTCAAAGGTAAACATAGTAGCTGTACATCACTCTACCAGTTTAAGATCTCCTGCAACAAAGCAATGCTCTTATAAGGGAAATTTCAGCTACAAAGAGCTGGCCAGTGATGCTCTACCACCCATCGCACCTGGTTAATTAAAAACCTCTTCTTCCTAAAATGTGAAGTTGCTGCCCAAGTCTTCTCAGATAAGACTGTCCAGATTAGGTTGGAAATGCTGTAAAGAACATACAGCTGTGGAAATTTGATCCTCTGCTAGAACCACTGGACAGATCCTGAGAAAAGTTTCATAATGACGACAATTCTAAGATCACAAATAGGGTTGCCACCTGTCTTTTTTTTTTTTTTTTTCGGACTATGCTGAAATTAAATTGATTTCTGGTAGTCCAGAAAATCCTGTACAAACTCCGGTATTCTGTTTTAAAAATCAAACAGACTATCAGAGTTTGTTAAATTTCCAATCCATGTTTTTATTTAAAAAAGCATCACTAACACAATGTGAAGGAAACCAGGAAACAAGGGTGTTCCTCTATCCCCTGTCATCACTATGACATCATGAAATGAGCATAAAGTGGGTAGAGAGAGGAAAAAAAATGCATGGGGTTATGGGATATGCAAGGGCTGTTGCTTTGGCCCAGTTTTAGCCACAATGAAAGAGGGAAATCCCCTAATCACAAACCTGAACTTAGACTTGCATCTTACAATCAGCAGCCTTAAGCAGGTACAACCAGTCTTACATTGTTTTGCTCACTCTAGTCCTTTTTTATTATGAAGGCAAGGACTTCACTAAGGAGTGGGATTTTCCAACTATTTTAAAAGATGACATAATTATCCCAGTCCCCAAGAAAACAACTTTTGAACCTCACAAATGGGAAAATTTCTGCCAACTCTGTAAACTGATAAAGCCGTTACTTTGCAGACCAAATCCTTTCTTCCAAGCAAAGAGCTTCCTAAGTTTATATCAACATGGTGTAAGGACATGTTACAGAACTGTATTAGTCCTCACCATGGTTGTTAATAACCTGCTAGTGGCAAGAAATCAATACTTCTATTTAGTTTTGATCCTCTTAAATATTGTGGCTGCATTTGACACTTTGGACCTTTGAATCTTAACAGAGACTGTGCAATTCTACTGCTGTCTTACTTACATATTTCACAAATGGTTTGTGTCTTACCCCTTGAAGCATGTGTGTGGGGGGATGGGATTAATTCTTCTGTATGCTACTCTCTGTAGTATGGAGCTCCACTGAGCCCTGTACTAAGAATGTTGATGGTTGTGATACACAGGTACTGACCAAGGCCCTCTGGTGCTCCACATTTCACCTTTGCATTTAAGGGGAGGAAATATGCTGGAGTCTGTGTCAAGGCTGTAGAACCTCAGAGTGATCCTCGATGATCATCTGCCATTCAGGGATGGTGTTGGCCTGTCTTCAACTTATATATTTATAACTAAGGAACACTGCCAAGATTAAATATCACAGTCTACTCACTATCATTTTTTGTTGTTTCCTCACAGTTAGATCATTAGAATATCCTTTACCTTCTGCATCCTAATATAGACCTAAGTAACCTACAGCTACTAGTGCAGAACTTGGTTCCTGACAGGTGCTCCCCAACCACATTCACAACATCACTGTGCTGAAAAATCCACATGGGTAAGCAGTGACATCAAGTACTGTTTATGAGGTGCTTGTACTTTCACATTTTGCCCTGCATGATAACAGTCCTGCCTAGGGACAAGTAAATATCTCTTTCCCATCAAGGAGAGTATTTTCATCAGTATATGATTTATTCTATTTATTTAAGGTACATAGACTGGTCCCACTGCCTTTATTCAGCTGTAAACCTAACACATAAGAAAGCATTACAAAATCATAGAAAATAAACTTCCAGGACTTTAAATCACTGTTGTAAGGAATCGAGACTTGCAGAAACAGGAAAAACTGACCCACCCAAATTTCAAGAGGTTCTAAATGAAAATGGAATAGAATGGACTTTTGGTACCAAGGCAGCAAGCTAAAGAAAGACACTGAGAAGTAAAAGGCTCAGCACTGTATCGGCATGCTGAGGCTGATGCTTTCCATGGGCCAGAGCATGTATTTAATCTAGAAGGTGAAAAACTTGAAGGCAGTGGAGGAACAAAAAAAAATCTAGCAATGTGGACATAGTCTTTGTGAATAATGCCTCTGCTGCAAGGAAGCCCTCACACTGAATATGTTCAAAACTGTCAGTCCAACTGAGCAGGGTTACTGTAAAATAAGCAGGAAGAATTTTTTTTTATTTTGGTGGGAGTTCACTCAGATGTCCAGTCTGGTAAACTTTATAAATAAAATCACCTGTAGAGATGAGTAACTACTTGGAAGTAGTGATTATACATTACTGCTGTAAGCAGGGAAAGTACAATGTAAATTTTTTCTAATATAAGCTACTACTACTGAAAGGTATTTTGTGAAGGCACTCATTGCTGAAGACAAACAGCAAGGCTCTAAACTGGAAGTGCTACCTCCCTATTCTAAATCTTAGAAACTTCTAACAGCATATATTAGTTTATGTACACATTTCCACACTAATTAAGTAAATAAGTAAAATAATGAAACACAGGGTAAGTACTGGAAATAATTCAGTACACAAAGAAGATAAGCTAATACTCCTCATGCCTCAACATAAAGTGTCTTCATTATTTAATAAAGTTCTCTTTGGTATACCTACTGTCACTTTATCATTAGGTGTCATATATGTAGACAGTATATCCAGGACCTGTTGGCCAGCTGAGGCAACAGAGACTTCGGAGACAACATCTATGCATACCCAAATTCAGAAAGATCAAGAATGTCAAGATCTAGGATATTTTCATATTAGGACAAAACAGGAATAAATTCCAATATTCTGGGCTGCCTCTTGAGAAATGCATAGCCTTCTTACAACACTCGTATGAAATTACGGGTCTATATTACATCATCGAACTCTTAAAAAAGTGAACAATGATTAACCGACCCCATGCCCATGTAAGTTAAAGCTTACAATGTCGAAATCTGAGAAATGCAATTTTTTACCAAGGGAAAAAAATCGCTGTTCCAAAAAAAAAAAAAAAAATTTTTTAACATTACATAAAGTGGGGGGCTTCGCCCCCCATAACCTCCATACTTAAATATACCAACTCCGAGATCACACTACAGTGCCGAAAATGGCAAAGTAATGGAAGCGGCCAAGCGAATTCTTTCACAGGGAAAGAATTCACTTAAAAGCCACTTCGTTATTTTACCTTTTCATTCTTTTATGTTCGATTAAGACGCATTCGACAGAATGCGTCTTCGATCACGTAATAGGAACCAGAAAAAAAAGGCTTGTTATAACAATATATATATATATATATATATATATATATATATATATATATGTGTGTGTGTGTGTGTGTGTGTGTGCTCTAATCTACATTAAATAGAAGTTATGTCCTTACCATAACGTTCCATGTGGAGTGTTCATCTCGTTCATCGCCTTTACACTTCGATTCGGGCGTCTCCTCGCCTGCGGCTCCGCTCTTGCAGCTCTGCATGGAAAGACAATCTAATCTACAATCTAATACCCACAAACTCCCCCTCTAAGATCTGATTGATCAATCTGCATAAAAACCAATCAACAACATAGCACATTTCACACATAAACACAGACACATATAAACATATACACATATATATATATGTGTATACCAGAATAATTACACAGAATAATAAGTAGCAAAATGCTTCTGGCCAGGCATCAAAGAAGGGTGGGGGAGGAGGTGGGGAGGGTGGGACTGTAAGAACAAAGGCGAGATACATGGTCCACATGGAGCTATATGGTAGGTTATAACTTCTAGTGTTTGTTCTTACACATGGGTAACACACCCTTATAGCGGTTGGCGTCCTAGCTCCTTGATCCTGAGGAACTCACGGAGGGCGTTCTTGAGCACAGATGGTACCCTGGTGCTTAGTTCCTTAGAACTTTTTAAATGAGAAATAAAATGTATGTGGCTTGTGGCTTAGCAGCAGCCGCAACTGGAAATAGCATCCAGAGGTAGAGAGGCTGCATAGGCAAAGAGACGAGATACGATCTCTGTTTGTGTCCTTTGGGGTTTGTGTAAAAGTTGATGCAGAGAGAATGACAAGAATTATACAATGCTGCTAACATTTCATTTGGTAACTGCAAGTAACTGCAAGTCAAGTCCTTTCCTGCTAAAAGCAAAAGTTGTCCTGTTTTCCTGTGTTCTTTGTTCCTATCCAAATAAAATCTTAGCTGTCTGTGAACATCTAATTTGTGTAACATATACTCCATTTTGTTTTTGTGGTTTGTTGAAGAAAAGTGGGTAATTCAATGGACTGATTTAATATTTAATTGGAACATACTTCTTTTGGGAGGGGAGAAATGGTTGAAGGAGAAACTCTGTCAGAGTGAAAGATGAAAAATAAAATAAGGTGCTTGATGAGAGCCTGAAGTCAGGACTTCGTCTCTCAGAAGTAATGGCTACCAGAAGAGTTTTTCAAGGACAAAAATTTTAATGGGCAAGAAGAGGTAAGGTTCAAAAAAGCAATTAAGAATAGAATCTTAGCAAGTTTAGACTCACCGTGGGAGTAGGAGAAAACTCCTTTTAATAAAATGAAAAAATAAAGTAAAAGGCTTTACAAAGTCCCAGAGCCTCCCATAACAAATTCTCCATGGCCTTCAACATGGCTTTATGGCAACCAATTGAACTTTTAGAGTGAGTAGCAGGAGAAGCAATGAATAAAGTCTGTTAGAAAGCTTATAAGGAAGATATCATAGCAGTTCTCACATCATACAAATAAAATTAGCCCAGAATGTGTCTTAATATTAGGTTAGTTGCTACATTAGCAGTACTGAGTTCTCTGTCTCTCTATTTATATGTGTTTTACATTCTGTAGCTTACAAATTGATCTTTATGCATTAACTTATACACTGTAGCCTACATGTTGATCTATGTCTCTGACCTGGATCAAATTTAAAAACGGTTCAAACCTCTGACCTGGATCAGACGTGAAAAGGCACTAAAGATTATTCCATGCACCCAGTACACAGGACCTAAAGACAAAGAGTGTGGCTGGTATGTTTTATTAACTGAGTGCATTGTGAACTCTGACAGGTACCCTCCCTGAACAATGTCTAAAAGCTTCCTGCCCTATGTGAAAAATCACCATTCCCTAAGAAGCACAGAGAACACTCCTATTTACTTACCAGTGGAAATGAATTAAATTAGTCAATGATTATGCATTATGCATACCACAAGCACTGTTTTCAATAATTATGCATTATACATACCACAAGCTCTGTTTACTGCTATTGTACTTTGGTTGTCTTTCACATTTTGACAGGTTTGGTTTACTGAGTTTGTAGTGTTCTCTGTACCTTTCTAGTTTTGCAAAATGTCTGTCATTTACTTGTGTTTTTTGTCTGCTCCTCGAGAAGTGTGATATGAAGCAAATCACTTAGCAATATAAGCACACAAAAATAATGCCACAGAGTTCGAGACTTTTTCTTAAAAAAAAAAAAAAACATATTTCCCCGAATCACATTATTCTATTAACTTTCAAAGTGAATAGCAGCAATATTTACAAATTATACCTCATTTTTGGGGTTTAGAGCCTTCAGCCCTTATTACTTTTGACTTTATACCCATAAAAGGTTGATGGTTATGGTACACTGATGTGCTGTGTACTGATGTGCAAGTACTACATATATATATATTTTATACATGCAGGGCAAAAACAGCACTGTAAAACATCTATAACACTTTTTGTCTGAGAACAGCTGTGTTCCAAACTACTTACTACAACTTAATTACTATAAATGGAAACTCAACATGCAAACTACAGCATTACAGTTCACAGTTCATCATTAAAAACTCTACGCTTTCTAAGTGGTTCTCTTGTGACTTGGGAAAATTCCTCTCTGGTTGTTACCGCCTTGTTTAAAATATTACATACAATTTTGTTCAGCTGTCAAATAATAATCCAAAATGGTTATAAGAAATGTTATTGTGGTTAAACTCAGTTTCTAACAATCCATGTTATTAAAGGGGATAGTACATGTAAGGAGTCACATATCTGTGGAAGTCTAGTCTCCTGCATTGGAATTCTTTACTACTGTTTACTTAATTAGTCTGGGTACTCGTACAAGATACCTATCTGCAAAAAACTGATAAATCCGTGGAAGAACTCACAGGTTTAAAATGATGGGGCAATGCAGAAATTGCCTCATGTACACAGATAACCCTCTCCTCCTACCACCCAACACTACAAGCTGTGAGAGATGCACTTATATAGCCAAACTGGAAGCAAAGCTCTCTTCACCCAAGACTGGACTAGACAGTCAAGAGGAGAGGGTAGACACTTGCATCACACCACACTCATCATAAAGTCCCTCAAAACCTACACCACCAAAACACATGCACAGAAACAAAAAACATATACCTACATTCGCGGAGGCTCTCAATAAAAATCTGCCCAAGCAACAGGAACCTCCAAAGCAAAAACACAAGCAACCTCCACCCCCCCCCAAACACAACCCAAATGACACATAGCCCACAAACTCAGTGTGCCACTCAACCACAGCCCATAAGGCATAACAACGTACCCAACACTCTAGTCATAGGTGACTCTATAGTCAGGCACACTGATGTTCCACTCACCAGGCTAAACAAGGAGAAAGTTACTGTTAGCTGCCTGTTGGGTGCCAGGATCCACAACATAATGCATGCACTCAGGTCACTCCACAACAAGTACAAATATGACTCTGTCATTGTCCATGTTGGTGTGAATGACTTGAGACGTACCTCCCTGGACTACATGAAAAGAGACATGAAGGAGCTGTCCGATCTTGTAGCTCAATCAGGTATGACCCTAGCCCCAAACAGCATCCTGCCATCACCCAGATTGATACCACAGTTGTTGTTGTGTCTTTCGGCTTTTCCCGGTTAGGGGTTGCCACAGTGGAACTCCAGTCCGCTAATGACTGGCAGTAGATTTTTACATGCCGAGTTGCCAGCCCTGACGCACAACCTTCAATGAAGGTACGCCCATTCACGCATGTCTCCACACAGAAGGCACTCTAGCTGAGAATCGAACAGGACAACGTCTTATTGTGAGGCGACAATGCTAACATTGATACCACAGTACAAAGACAAAATGATTGACTTCAACAATTGTCTAAGCTACTGGTGTCATTCTAAGGGGATCCAGTATCTGTCTGCCTGGGATGACATGATCGACAGACCACGATGCTTTGCCAGAGATGGCCTGCACCTGTCGCCCTTGGGACTCTGGATACTGGATAAGGCTCTTGCCACCCCTATAGTGCCTTTTTTAGGCAAGGTTCAAATGACAAACTCACCACCGTAACACATACAAGCAAGCAAAATCTGAGGGTAGTGCTACTCCATGCTAGAAGTCTAAACCTCAAAATGCACTCACTCGAGTCACTCCTTAAAATGAAGAACATCGACATCTGTGCAGTGACAGAGACCTGGTTCAAGGCTCCAGAGAGCACTCCTGCATTACCAGGCTATAACCCATACCACACCTTTCGGCCACCTAACCTGGACTGAAACACTAAAGGTGAAGGCATGTCTTTATTCATTAAAGATATCCACACCTCCAGGCTATTTGCTCAGCATAATGCATCCGAGATTATCCAAGTGCAACTAACTCTGGGCAAGACCGCAATCCAAATTGTAGCTTGCTACAGATCCCCCACCATGCCCCAGGATTCCCACTCCTCATTTCTTGATACAATGGAAAATATTAGGGTACAACCTAACACCCTAATAATGGGGGATTTCAACTACTCCACCATTAACTGAGAAAACTACTCATGTACCAACTCTTTTGCTCAACGTTTTCTGGAATACATAAATTCCAATGCCTTGGATCGACTTATCCTCACCCCACCAGGGGCAGCAATATCCTAGACCTGATCATTACCAACATGAGCAACCGGTGTTCCACACCAGAGGTCAATTCCTCGTTGGTAAGATCCGACCAAAAGCTAATCACCCTAGACATCCACATCCCACCACCATTAGGGAAACCACCGTAAAAAATTTCTCCAAAGCCAACTTCACACTACTTAAGACCGAAGTGGCAAACTTCACAACACCCATGCAGCCAGACAATAGAGGTATGACTGCTGAATCCTACACAAATGCACTATATAAGCACTTACACAAGTGCATGGATCGTGCAATCCCTAACAGAATGAAGATGCTATCCTCCAAAAAAGGAAGCCAATCTGGTGGTCCTCTGCCATAAACAAACTCTACAACAGAAGAAAGAAACTGTTGCAAAAAAGAGTAAAATCCCATGACTGGAGGAACTCCCTGGTCAGCCTCAGTAAAAAGCTAAGATCCCTCATAAACTCCTCCAAAGCTAGTTACGAAAACAAAATCGCCACTGATGGAAAAGACAGCCACAAAGCATTCTATAGCTATGTCAAGAATCTCAGTGGCAACACTCAAATCTGCTCTGAGTTACAGCACAATGGAACTAAATATACAGAACCAACTGATACTGCCAACATCCTGGCAGATAGGTTTAGTGCTAACCTTACCCCCCCTCTCACCCCCTAAAGGGCCCATCTCTATACCGGAAGAATGCAAAGTTTCTGTAATCACGGCTGTACTGGTAAAAAAACAGACTCTCCAAATCCAAGGACACAGCATCCATGGGACCTGACAACATCCCAGCCTGCGTTCTACATGAACTACAGAACGAACTGGCACCCCACCTAAATACCATTTTCAATCATAGCCTCACCTCAGGCTTTGTGCCACTGAATGGGGCACAGCGACGGTTATCCCACTCCACAAAGGGGGCGCCACCACGGACCCTGGGAACTACCGGCCCATTAGCCTGACGAGCCTGGCCTGCAAGGCTATGGAACGTATCATCATGGAACTTATAAACAATGACAATGGTAATCTCCAAACTCTGGACCCCATCCAGTTCAGATCTGTAAAAGGTGGATCATGTCTCCTAAACCTGATAATTCTTTGAAGCGGTCACCAAAACCGTAGATGAGGGTAAGGTGGTTCACACAGCCTATCTAGATCTCGCCAAGGCTTTCAACACCATCCCCCAACTCTAGAATTATAGATAAACTTACTAAACTAGGTATGAATCCCTATGTCACAAGATGAGTTGCCAACTGGCTCACTGACAGAACCCACACTGTGAAAGTAGCAGACTCCAAATCCGACTTCAGACCACTGACAAGTGGAGTACCACAGGGTTCAGTCCTGGGTCCTCTCCTGTTTGGTATCTACTTCTCAGAAGTACAGGCTAACACAGAATGTCTTTGGCTAATGAAGTTCACAGATGACTGTAAACTAGGAGCCATAATCGAAACTCCTAACGATGTGGACATCCTACAAAAGGGCCTCACTGAGACAGATGCCTGGTGTCAAAGCCATGGCCTCAAGCTCAATGCCAAGAAGTGCACTGCTATCCCTTTTGGTAAAAACTTTGTACCCATGAACTACCACATAGGCGGTAGTCTACTTAACACCGAAAGTGTGATAAGAGACCTTGGGACACAGGTGGACAGTAGTCTCTCTCTCAATAATCACATCGCCACAGGAGTCAGGAAATCCTTCTACGTGGCACAGTTCATCACAAAAGGTTTCTCATCCAGGAAAAAAGGGTAAACTGTTCGCCTCTACTCGTCACTCATTAGACCCATTATGGAGTACAACGCCCCTTTTGGTATGTACCTCACAAGACATCTACAACAACTAGAAAGGTCACAGAAAGACCTCACAAAGAGGATTACTGGCCTCAAACAGATGCCCTATGCAGACCATCTCAAAAAACTCCAGCTTTACTCCGTCGCATATCGCCTACTCAGAGGTGATCTCTGCCTAACATACAAAGCTATGTCAAATCCAATATAAAAGGTATTACAAACTCATTTTTTTTACATTTTGTATCTCTTTATTTAATCACTCATTAATAACAAGTTTGTTCAACCTTTTTACACCAGGGAACAGATTTTGTATCGTATGAGTTTCTGTGAACCAATGACCAAAAATTGGGTTATACATTTGAAATCATTTAAATTGCTTTTAAATGCAGATGCAATAAAACAGATGCACATTGATTTCTGACTGCCACAGTCACAATTGCCAGTAAACTTTTTTTTTCTTGTGTGTGTGTCTGTCTATATACTATCACTTCAAATACTGGAAGACATCACTTTCAGGGACAAAGTAGTACTGATTTTAGTACTTACATTGTAAAAGCAAAATATATTTATGATTAGGAATTACATCTTCATTCCTGTGAGAAAAAGTACATGTTTGCTGTGAACTGCCTCTCAGAAAACGTGTTTACTGAATATATGACATTATAAAAAAATGAGCTTCTAAAAGTATACAACAAATACAAACTTCAGCTTTTTCATAAACATACTATCCCAATAAAATGCAGCCCTTCTGAGATGGTGCACTACCTCTGACTGTGAAGAAGCCACAATTGTAATAGCCACAGTAAAGTTCTTCAGCTTGTTGCTCTCAGAGAAATATACCAACATCCCCCTCCAAACTCTTATCAGTGGTCAAGTAATTGCCCTTAGTTTTCACAAAAGCCTCCCCACCAAAAAAGACCGCTACGTGCTGTATACTTCATATGTCTTACTGTGACTATAAACTTGTAGTCAGAAACATACACTGTTCAAAGCCATATCTGTAACCATTCAACAATGCGATGTAACCAACTTGTGCTATCACAGACAGCTTGCCTCCTCACCACATACAAAACATAGCCACTACTTACATACACCTCTGAGATTTGCTTGTGAAAAATTAAAAGAATTTCCACAGCAATATATCTGAACTGGTTGCCCATAGATACACATACAAGTCATATCAATTATCAAATCATTTAAAGTGGTAAAGTAATTGCCTATTCTTTCACATACAACCTTTCTCCTTATCCTCCTAAAACATGAGACATTTTCTGTGTATCTATTTGATGTTAGATAGCAAGTAAAGTACAAAAGTAGCCACAGTAATGGACTTCAACCTAATGTTCTCACACAACAAGGACTTGAAACTGTGTTCTACTTTCACCCACACAATCCACCTCAAACAGACAGACACCTCTGTCAATCATCTCCCAATGTGAATGTGTGATAACCAGGAATCAGCATAAGCTCATAGTAACGTACTTCAACTTGCTGCTATTGCCATACCTCTACAATTACCAACCACAACAGTCCTAATAAACTTTAGAAAAAATGAATGGAATGCTACTCTTGGCAGATTTTATTTCATGTGACAGTACGTTACCACAGCCACAGATTATATCTGGCTGTATGCTAGAAATATTGGAAAAACTTACCTGCCAAAGACATTCACTGCAGCCCAACCACAGCCTTCCTTTTACTTTCCATACCACCCTCCCAAAAACCTAAACCTACCACTGAGTTTCAACTTACCACATCCATTAATAACCCACCAAGATAGTAGAAAAACATTAATGTTTTCTTCCCAAAACTATGATTTATTGGATATAATGCTCTATAATAACCAAACCAATGGGTAAAAAAGTCACACAAATAAACCATTCAGTAAAAAGTGCAAGAAAAACCTAGTCAAGCTAGAGTTTTCACTGTGTAATAACTTAAACCTTCTGTAATGAAGGCCCATGTGATATATGCAAAATGACCCCTGAAGGACTTACAATGTTTCAGCTACATGGCTTCTGAATGTCCATGACTTTTGACTTTTTAATTTAAGTCTTCATATGTATATTCTGTTAAAAAAAAAACAGACTCCACTAGTTGTGGCCATGCATTTTTCTGTAAGGTAATACATCTCTTATCATGCTAAGTGGGTTCCTGATAATTTCATCTCTCTCTGCCTCTACCCACCATCATCTGCTAAACAGGAGTATCTGTTCTTTTATCAGTACAGAAAGCAGGATTCTGACCTCAATAAGAGGCTGCTCAAAGGTCATTTCTTCAACCCAGTCCCTCTGTGATTGTGAATCAGGTACTTACTCCTCCATGATTTACTCCAATAGTTCATTAGATAGTCCAGCATTTGTCAGAGTTGTAACAACAATCCCGTTCAGTCCCAACCACTGTGATTTTAACATCCATTTTCTTCTTCACATTCCAAAATTCCAAAGATTAAACTCAACATCTCTCACTCTCTCTTCCCCTCCTCCATCATTTTGGATCTACCCATATCTCCCAGGAAACAGAAAAAAATGTAGTTATTTTATTGTTTACTACAGATAAAGGAGGATTAGGTCCTTAGTAGCATAGAATGCTAGACAAAAAAAAAAATCACCATTCAGGTGTCTATAAGTGACAGAGCATAGGGGGACAGCTTCAACTCTGTCTTGGTAGAGGAGAGTCTTTAGTTTGGTGATCTTTTTTTTTTAGTCCTTCTACCTGCATGCTGTGGTCAGACAGACATACTTACTATAAGTGGTCCAAGCAGAACAGAGTTTAGAGAAATGATAACTTCTTTTGACATGGATGACAAACCATCAGTCAATAACTGGGTTAGAATGATTTTTTGATCACTGTTGCTATATATCAGTCTGGATTAGGATGATATTTATTCTGTAAATTGTTATCAAGATTTGCTTACTAGCAGTGACAATGCTATACCTTTCTGCCCTTAATTTAAGTCCATCTCTAAAACACCACTAATGTATATGGCTTAGTCCTTGCCATAATAACAAGTCACTGGATGCTGAACAGTTACAACCAGCTTGCAATCATTGGCAAATCTAGTTAGCCATATATCTGGGTTAGTAGTCTGGACATCTGAACAGTAGAGGCTGAACAGAAAGGGTTCCAACAGTGAGCCGTGAGGAGTGCAATTAGTCACCTTTTTGCTTTATGAGGCGGCATCTGCTACTTTTACTACTAGGGTTCTGTGAGCCAAAATTATTTAATTAATTAATTAATTTATTTATATTTGTTTTACCAGGGTAGTCCAATGATCTTAGTGGACTATTTGCAGGCACAGCCCAGATGAATAGGATCAAATAAAAAAATGAACAAAACATATTTACAGACACAAGGATATGTGATAAAACATATACATACTTACAGATGCAAAATATGCTACAACATTTAGTTCAAGAAGTAGTTTACAACGTTAAAAAATGAATGGAAAAATGGAATTATGCTTAGCAGAGCTTTTTAGATAAGATGCAACCATAATGACTGAGACGGCTTATGCTACATAGGCTCATATGATATTAATAGGCTAATGGCTCTGGGGCCCATACACGCCTAGCCAAGAGTTTATCACCAGAAAAGAAACTACAATCAGAACCTGTCGCCCCTGTCAGTGAGGGACACAGGTGGAACCCCTGGGGCAAATTTGTGGTTGCCCATCCAATCATCAAGGTCACGCTTGAAGAGGGTCAGTGACGTACTTTGCTTGACGTGTATGGGGAGTCTATTCCAGAGACGGGGCAGCCACTGGGAGACAAGCCTGTCTCTCCAGCAGGTTTTGTTAATGTCACATATTAGATTTAAGCCTTTTGATCAGGTAATATGCGAGGAGTTAGACTTATGGATATGGAGCATCTCTAGTAGAGCAGGGTCTGAGATTGCCTTATAGATGAGACACAGGTCACCTCTGAGCAATCTGTACGATACAGAGCAGAGTGATAGTGATTTGAGCCTGTCCACATAGGACAGGTGTTGGAAGGCCATGGATTCTCTTTGTGAGGTATTTCTGTGGCCTTTCCAGTTGATGCAGGTGTTTGGAGAGGTACATACCAAACGGGGCGTTGTACTCAATTATTGGTCTAATGAGGGAGGAGTACATATAGGTAATAACCTCCTTTTTTCTGGATGCAATCCCTTTACTTATGAGATGAACCAAATAAAAGGCTTTTCTGACCACTGCCGCTATATGATGGTCAAATGTGAGATTGTTGTCAACTTATGTACTCAGGTCTCTCACCACAGGTTGTGTATTTACAGGGTTGCTGCTAATGTGGTAATCAGTAGAGGTCGTGTTTTTGCCAAATGGTATGATAATACATTTTTTTGCATAAAACTTAAGGCCATGACTTTGGCACCAGTCATTTGTTGCTGTGAGACCCTCTTGAAGTATGTTAACACCATTTGGGGAGTCAATGACAGCACCCAATTTACAGTTGTCTGCAAACTTGGTCAGCCACAGGCATTTTTGTCTTTGCCTGGACCTCTGAGAAGTAGATGCCAAACAATAGGGGTCCCAGGAAAGATCCCTGGGGGACGCCACTAGTGACAAGTCTGCTACCAGAGGTAGTGGCACCTATTTTGACCTTGTGGGTCCTATCAGTGAGCCAGTTGGCCACCCACCTGATGAGACAGGGATTTACACCAAGTTCTGTTAGCTTTTCAATGATGCCCGAGTGGGAGATTGCGTCAAAGGCTTTGGCCAAGTCAAGGTAAGTTGTGTGTACTGACTTTCCCTCATCCAGTGCTTTGGTGACAATCTCAAAAAAGTCAACTAGGTTCAACAGGCAAGATCTGCCCTTGATGAATCCGAACTGGGTGGGGTCAAATGCTTGGAGATTGCCTATGTCCTTGTTTATGAGGTCCATAATAATACACTCCATGGGTTTACAGATCAGACTTGTCAACCTAATGGGGAGAGAGTTACCAGGGTCAGTAGTGGCACCACCTTTGTGTAAAGGGATGACAATGGCAGTTCTCCACTCTGCTGGAATGAAGCCTGTGCTTAGACTATGGTTGAATACGGTGCTCAATGGCGAGGCTAGTTCTTGATGGAGATATTGCAGAATACAGCCTGGGATACTATCAGGTCCATGGAAGCTGTGTTCTTTGTCTTGGATAGGGCCTTTAACACTTGATCTATGGAGATGTGAGGTACGGGGCAAGTATCGGGGATGTCGAATCAGCCTTTAAGGGGGACAGGGGAGTGAAGTTTGCACTGAACCTATCTGCTAGCAGGTTGTCTAAGTCAACAGAATCAGTGTAAGTGGCATCATTAAGAACTAATTCAGAACAAACCTAGGCTTTGCCATGGAGGTTTCCGATGTAACTGAAAAAGGCTTTGTGGTCAGCCTTTGTTTCAGAGGCTAGTTTTGATTCATAATTGGCTTTGGAGGTTTTCACTAGTGACCTAATTTGCTAGTTGAGGCTAAAGAGGGAGTTTTTCCAATTGGAAATTTGTGCCTTTTTACCCTTGGACAACAGTTTCTTCCTTTTGTTGTAAAGCCTGTTGATAGAGGATGTCCACCACATAGGTCTGTATTTCTCTGAGAAGCAGGTTTTAATTCTGTTGGGTATGACTAAGTGCATGCAGTTCTACAGGTGGTTGTATACTGCACTGGCATTCTGTTCAGCATATTTGCCTGCATCCTCTGAGGGGAGAAGTGGTGTGAAGCTACTGATACCCTCCCTTAGAAGGTTGTAGTCAGTTTTTTAGCCTGGTTACGGCTGGGTGGGGGGGGCTGGATGGGATAGACACTTCGAATGACACAGACCAATGGCCTGATCTCACCAGCAAAGAACTTACTACGGGGATGGCACAGCAGTCACCCATGTTGGTGAGAATAAAGTCTAGAATGCCATTGCTCCTTGTGGGGGATGAGACAATCTGATCTAGCGCATTAGAATTGATGAAATCAAGGAATCGTTGGGTGCGTGGATTAGAGCAGGAATAGTTCACCCAGTTTATGGTGGGGTAGTTGAAGTCACCAAGGATCAGGGTGCTAGGGGGTACCTTGATGGACTCAAGTAGTTCCAGGCAGGAGGAGTGGGTGTCCTGAGTCATGGAGGGGGGTCTATACCTGGCTATAACTTGGATGGGTGTCTTTCCAATTGTCAATTGCACCTGGAGATGTTCTAGTGCTTCATGTGGGCAAACCAATCTGGAGGTGTGCTTGTCTTTAATGAAAATAGAAACTCCATCAACCTTAGTCTCCCTGACCTCATTTTGGGGTCGGAATGAGGTATAGCCTGATAAGGCAGGGGTGCTCTCAGCAGCCTTGAACCAAGTTTCTGTGACTGCACAGATGTCAGCATCTTCCAGTGCTAAGGGAGCCTCCACTGAGTGCAATTTCAGGTTAAGGCTCCTAGCATTAAGCAGCATGACCTTCAATTTGTTTTTTGACAGATCTTTTATGTTGGAAAATTTGTCTGTGGGACATTGCCTAACAAAGGCACAATGTGGGGAGGCAAGAGCCTTGACCAGAATCCTGAACACAAGGGGTGACAAGTGGAGGCCATTGCTGGCAAAGCATCGAGGTCTGTCAACCCAGGCAGAAAGATACTGGATCCCCTTGGAATGGCACCAAAAACTAAGCCAAGTGTTAAAGTCAATTATTTTTTGTTGGTATTGTGGTATCATTCTTGGTGAAGGTAGGATGCTGCTTAGGGCTACGGTCATACCTGCCTGGGAAACATACTCTGACCGCTCAATCATGTCTCTCTTCATATACTCCAGGGAGATATGTCTCACGTCATTCACACCAACATGAACAGTGACAAAGTCATACTTGTAACTGTTGTGGAGCGACATAAGTGCGTGCATGATGCGGCGGATCCTGGCGCCTGACAGACAACTGACCGTGACCTTCTCCTTGTCAAGCCTGGTGAGGGCGACATCGATGTGTCTCACAACTGAGTTGCCAATGACTAGTATTGTTTGGTTTAATGTTGTGCTTTATGGGCTGTATGAGTTTATTGTTATGCCTTATGGGCTGTGTTTATGAGACACTGGTGTGTTGTCTGCTGTCTGTGATGTGTTTGGTGTTGTGTGTGGAATGTCTGTAAGTGTGTTTTGGAGGTCTCTGCTGTTTAGGTAAGTTTTTATTGAGAACCTCTGTATAAGTGGGCGTGTGCTGTGCTTGGCTATGTGATATGGGTGGTGTGGTGTTTGTGCTGGCAATTTCCTCTTTGTCAGGGGTACTGACTGAGACTTGAGAGAGCATGGATTCCAGTTTACTGATATAGATGCATCTCTCGCAAGTAGATGAATTATCTCCTAGAAGAAGAAGAAGAGGGTTGTCAGTGAAAATGAGGCAGTTGCTACACTGTCTCAGTATGCCCATGTCACCAGGCTGGCAGGAGAAACTGATGGCAATTGTCCAGACATAGTGTTCTGAAACTTGGATGGACTTGGGGAGAGAGGGTTTTGATAAGGGTTTGTCCACAACACTGTAGACCACAAAAAAACGTGTTAAATGTAAAATAACTGGCCTGAAGCCCAAGTGCGAAAACCAAAACTAAGAGGGTTAGAATAACAGACAAATTTAATCAGGCTACTAACAAGCAATAATAAATACAGCAGAATGAAACCACTTCAACACTTAACAGTAAGGAGGAAGAACACAATAAATAAATGAATAAAGCACAATTTATTTTTGTGGAAAGGGAAGGTACAGAAGATAATTCAAGATTAAAAACTAAGAAACTAAGGAGGTTGACCTTCCCAAATGCTCTCTCTGTACAAAGTAGAATGAGCTGATGAGAAGGGACTGGGAGGAGTGTCCAAAATCAAAGAAGCAAGGGGGTAGTCCTACCCAAATGATCACCCTGTACTCAGTACAGTAAGCAAATAAGATGGACAGCAAGGAGTGTCCAAAATCAAATTTACAGCAGGGGCTGGAGATTCCAAAGCCACCAAATTTAAGAACACACCTATACTTGGGAGTGTGGGAAAACCGCAGACACCAAGAAAAGCGATCTCAAGCAAATTAATAAATGCAGCAGTTTTGCTAACTAAAACAAAATGCCGACACCAAGAAAAGCAATCTTAAGCAAATTAATAAATGAAGCACAGTTTTGTTGACTAGCACTGATAACAGATGAAGTGCCACAAAATATACTTATAGGCTTTCTATATCTCAATGTCTATTGAGTCAGTCACAGCTAGGCCACAAAGAGCAGCTAAGACACTGATACTGTCTCAAAGAATTGTAACTCCTTATACAGTAGTATAAAGGAAAACAGCCTCAGGGAATCAGATAACACAAAAAGCTGTGCTCACACCTTGGAGAGGCTGCCTTCAAAAGAAGGTAGACAACTCCTGCAATGAAACCAGCTGAACAGGATCTAGACAGTCACCAGAAATATCAAATACATACATAACAGCACTATAGTTATATAATACAACATAAACAACAATTGAATACATACACGGATAGATTGTGATTGATCTTACAACAAAAGGGTCAATATTTAGGCTTTTAAGCTTACTTAGAATTCCATCAAGGGGAATACTGTCAAAGGCCATGATCAAATCCAGGTATGATGTATGAATGCATGACTGTTCTCTACAGTTTCAGTTACTGCAGGTCTACAGCAAAAACATTTTTTATATATGAGCTTATGAAATCAGATGAAATACAGTCCATGGCTTTGCAAATCATAAATGTTAAGCCAATGGCTCTCTAGTTCCTGGGATTTGAAGTTGGGCCCCCCTTTTTCGATTGACATAATGATAGCCAGTTTCTATAACCAAGAGCATACCCTGTTGCTATGCTGAAGCTGAGCAGTTTTAAGAGGGGTTCAATAAAGGGATTCATGTTGATACTGACACATTTTCCTGTGACAAAATCAGCAAAACAAATTCACTGAAACTACTTTGATTGAACCCTGTCAAAAAACTTCTTAGCCACCCCCCCTTTACACCCAAGTGGGAGGAAAGCACCCACACCCTAAATTTAAAAATACCAACTACACAGTCACACAACAGTGGAGAAGGATGAATATTCCATGGAGAAATTTTCATCAAATATCTCATTCACTGCAACTGCCACTGAAAACTTGATATGTTCCCTAGAAAGAGTTTATTTGGCACTGGAGATTAAACAACCAGGAATAATGTCAGGCCCCACAAAGGGGGTATTTTCAACTTTAATAAGTGCAAGTAGGGCATGTTCCATAATACTTTTTGGGGAGAAGGGGACTTGGGAACTTCAATGGCTGTTTCTGTTATGAAGTTGATACTAAATATTACATTAGCAACATCATTAAGTTTACGTGGGTAATACAATTATGAATTATTTCAGCACACTGCTTTGTTCTACTTCTTAATTGAATGATATAATCAAAAAAGGATTTGTAATTATCCTTGGCTTTGGATACTAATTTTGTGTGCCACTTTGATCTTTCTTATGGTTACTTTCAGATTTTTGTTGATCTGTCTGTCTTTAGTGTGGACACATTTTGATTTGTTAGAGGCCTCTATTAGCTTTTTGGTTTTAATTCAGAGTTTATTAATGCCCCAGGAAAATTTACTTCTATGTTCCCCAATAAATCTGGTTTTGACTGGGACCACTTAGTTTACACTGTTTGTTAGATGAGAGTAACAATCATTGGCATATGTGACAGGTGAGGCTACATGGGAGCTGAAAATCTTTCAGCTGAATTTTCATAACCCACCATTCAGTTTAACAAGACTGCCTTTTTAAAGTCCTTGAATTCAGAGGTGTTCTTTCTGGTTGATTTAGATGCTTTAAAGGAAAAGAATACTGATTTGTGACAGGATTTGACCACAGATGTGGATACTGTAGGAGTTATGCAAATAGGTGAGTCTTTAGTGAGCACAAGGTCAATAAGATTCTGACCCACAATTTGTTTGTCTTTCGGCTTTTTCCGGATAGGGGTCACCACAGCGGAACTCCGGTCCACTAATGATTGGCAGTAGATTTCCACGAATGCCGAGATGCCAGCTTGACGTCCAACCTTCAACGAAGGCATGCCAATTTACGCATGTCTTTCGAACGCCACCCAACCACGAGGAGGAATGCAGACTCCACAGAGAATTCTGATCCACAATATGCTGGTTAATTATTTGTACAAGGGAGTTAGCATTTAGCAAGTCTAAGAATCTTTGTATGTACTCATCCTTTTGGTATAGTTACCGTAGTTAATCAGTGTATAGTCCATATGACTCACCAAAAAGGTATTTTTGTTTAAGGCTATTTCAATAAGCACATTTAAAGCTCATCATGGTCCTCTGGGGATAAAGAGTGACTATAGTAGGCAATGAAATAATAATTTCTCCTATTCATGGTAATTTGAAGTTAACAAAATTCTGTTTGTGGGTTGGGTTGCTGTGAATCTGTCTAGAGATATGTGGGTCTCTAACAAATACTGATACTCACCCACAGTTTCCAGCAAGCCTGAGTGTGTGACAGGACCTTAAATCCAGTAAACAGGAACTGTTGGATTTACACTGAAGCTAAACTTCTGTTACAGCACAGATACAGATATACTCACCATGCAGGAGAGCCCTAAGAACTGGCGATTTATTGTCAAGACTTCTGATACTCAGCAGAGCAACACTGAAGTGGTCCACACTAAAATTGACTGCAAGCCTTTTTGTTGTGTTGGAATATCCAGAAGGTGACTTTGCCTAAAAAAGCACTATGTGGCAGCAAATGCTTTGCCCAGCATACAAAATCCCTGAAATGAGAGTTGCAAGCCATCCTTGGTGGAGCAAATCAGACTGTCATTTCTCTCATCTCAAGCTGACACATACTGGATTTCCTGCAGAATAACACCAGCCACTTAGTTAATTATCTTCTCTCTGTATGTGGGCATCATTCTGGGTGAGGGCAGAACTTCACTCATTGTTGCCAGTCTTACATGCATTTGGCACGTGCACAGCAAGTTCCACTAAGTCTCTCTGCATGTCCTTCTGGGTTGAGTGCCTCAGGTCATTCACACCTACATCAGCCACCACCAGACCACAATCATATATGTCCTGTTGGGGGAACTGTACATACCTTGTGGCATCACTGATTATGGCACACGAAAGTCAACTGTCACCGTGTCTTTGTCCAGGTTAATGAGTGCAGACTCAGTGTGCCTAATGATGTAGTCATCAATTAGTATAATATTTCTACTTCAACACTCCATGACAGTGGTAGATTTAAAGTATGCAGCCTTGTGAGTGACTAAGGCATACAAATATGGCAGAATTATGATAGTGGATTCATTTTTTTTCTTCCTCTCTTGCAGAGTTCTGCCCCTTCTGTCTGCCCGTCATCATCCCTCTCCCAACCAAATCAGCCCATTCAACTGAGCCAAGGTTGACCAGGAGGGGCCATCACTAAGGCAGCCACAAGGGGTGGTATGACCTTTTATTATCAAGTCCTTCCCCCTTTCAACTATCCAATAACTCTCTTAGATATGCTAACAAACACCTGGGCTGCATTACCTATCATGTCCACAAAAGTATGACATCAGTAGTACATCCCACATACCCACAGGAAGTACCACACTACAGTTTTCTTAGTCTCCACAAGGGAACTCTGACAATGTTATATGTGCCTCTGGGAGTGTGCACCCCCATCTCTCTAAAATGGGCACAACCATCCTATCCTGTCTGTGCCATTAAGCTCACCAGCCACTAATCAAACTCAGGTCATCTGGGGTGTAATCAGGGCTCTGTCTCCCAGCACCACAAACACAGACTGCTGTGTTAGTAGACTGCTGCTGCTAAGGCTCATTAGACCTGATATTTGGAGGCTTTGGGAGTGATCTTTTCGCACCCTCAGCATATGTTGGTTTGGTGTGATTTTGAGGAGGTAATGATGAGTTTATGGGCTACTTACCAACCATCATTTTAAGAGCTACCAGGCTGTACAGACAATTATATTATACCTCTCACGAATCTGTTAGCCGAGCAATAGTGGATTGTCATTGAGCATCAAGCAGTTCCTAAACTGTCTCAGAAGACCCAGTGCAATGAGGCTGGCAAATAAAAATATTAGACATATATTGGGCTTCCTTGTTTGCCACATGAGTTAATTTGCTGAGGGCTGGAATGATATATTGCATCAATTTAGTCAGTAAGCATAGAGGATATCATCAACTCCTTTTTCCCTATTTTTGACATAGGATTGGGTGTTAACTTTCGCCACTTCTCTCTATTCAATTGCACACTTCCGCCTTCTTTAACACTCATGCCTGACTGTCACAGATTTTCTCTCACACGATACATCCACCTATTTACTGTATGTCCTTGTTTCCTCTTGCCTTCTTCCAGTCTTTCCCAAATCGTCTGTACCAGATTGCCTTCTGCTTTTCTGCACATGTGCCCAAACCACCATAATCTGTTCTCTCTGATCTTTTCTGCAATTGGAACTACTTTGGCTTCTGCTCTTATGTCCTCATTTCTTCATCTGTCCCAAAGTGTGCATCCTACCACCCATCTCAGGCACTTCATTTCCATCACCTCTAGCTTCCTCAACTGTTCTGCCATTACTGCCCAAGTTTCTGAACCATACAGCATTAATGGTTGCACTACTGTTTTGTAAACCTTACTCTTCAGCTTCTTTGGCATTGTTCTATCATATACTATACCTGACACTCTATGCCAATTGGCTGCAGCCCCTCTAATTCTAGCTTTGATCTCTTCATTCAGATTTCCCTTCTCCTCAACCACGCTTCCCAGATACCTGCAGCTGTTAATCTGTTCCACTATCTTCCCTTCTATCTCAGTTCTCAGCGTCTTCTGATCTTCCCCGTTTGCTGCCATTACCACTGTCTTATCTGTACTCAGTTTCATCCCATGTGCCTTCAGTTTTGCACTCCATTCCCCTAACATTTGCTGAAGTTCTTGTTCAGAGTCTGCCTGTAATGCCGCATCATCTGCATACAGCATCTTTGTTGATCTGTCAGATCTGTCTGCTAATGTAGTGCATCACCAGTATGAATAGCAGTGAACTCAGAGCTGAACCCTGATGCACACCTACTCTCACTTGGAACCCCTCTGTGAGACCAAACAGTGTCTGTACTTGAGTCACTGGGTCCTTGTACACAGCTTGCACTAAGTCAATGTTTCTGGGATTTCAAACAACTGCAGGACTGCCCAAATCAGTTTTATTGGGGCCCTGTCATATGCTTTATCCAAGTCTAGGAATGTCCGAGGTGGACTTTCTCCTCATCTCTAGCTTCTTCTCAATTATCTGTCTCACTGCAAACACTGGGCCAGTTGTGCTGCATTCTGATATGAATCCACATCTTACTTTATACTAATTTGTGCATCCGTTTATCAATCACTCTCTTCAGAACTTTCCTGCAGTGTGCAGAAGTTTGATGCCTCTTTACTGCCTCCAGATGTGGATGCTCCCTTTGGTCTTGAACACTGGCACTAGAATGCTTTTTCTCCAGTCATGTGATATACGCCCCTCTCTCCACACTGCAAGGAGTACCCTTATGAACCATTTCTCCTTATCTCACCAAGCATCTTTATCACGTCTGTCTTGACCTAATATGCACCTGCTGCTTTCCCAGACTTCATTTTATTTAGTGCTGCTCTTACTTCTTCTATGGTGGGCTCCTCCTCTTCTCACTGTAGGCTGTGTCTGGGGCAGGACAGCTTCTGTGGGGTATTCTTAATTCAGAAGCTGTTTTAAGTACTCCTTCCGTCTGCCTTTGATGTCCTGTGTACTGGTGAGCAGAGTGCTGCTATCATCCCTTATGAAGGGTGTCTGACTATTTTTATCTTTTTGTCTTTGCTTTGAAAACTAGTAAAGTTTCTTTGTGCCATACACTGAGTTACTTTCCAGAAGATTGTAGAGCGTCTCTGATGCCCTGTTTTTCACTACTGCAACTCTTTTCTTAGCATCTTTGTTAGCCAACCAGTATTCCTTCCTAGCTTGTTCCATCTTTTCTATCTCACACTTTTTTTTGCACTCCATCTTTCTTTTGATGTCTTCCTGGACTTCTGCATTCCACCACCAGCTTTCATTATGTACTGTAGTTCCACACCTGGCTCAGCCGTATATCCATTCTATAGTCCTCACAGATGCTGTTTTAAAGAGCTGCCATTCTTCTTCAACTCCACCTATTTCATCTTCTTCTTGGGGTGCTATAGCCCTGAGTAATTCCTTGAACTGTTGAGCTTTCTCTCCAGCCAACTTCCAGGTCTTCAGCCTGGTCTCTGTTGACCTTAGTGCCTTCTCCGACCACTGTTTGCAGATGATTTTGGCAACCAGTAGGTTATGCTATGAGCCAACCTTTTCACTATGGATGACTTTGCAATCTCTGATTCTGCCCCAGTGCCCTTTCCTTACTAGGAGAAAGTCTACCTGAGTTGCATGTTGGCCACTCTTGTATGTGATTTTGTGACAGTCTCTTTCTGAACCATATGTTGGCTTCTATCAAGCCATCTACCAGAAAGAAGTCTAGAATTGCCTTTCCTTCTTTATTCCTGTTACCCCACCCATATGGACTCGGGCAGTCCTCATATCCTGTTCTGTCTGTCCCAATATGTGCATTCAAGTCACCCATTATCAATGCCAATTCATGTTGTCCTTCTTTATCTAGTAAGTACTAGAAGTGCTGTCTGAATGCACTGTCTTATCATTAGGCTAGAGTCTGGTTGCCATGAGTCTGTCACTAATTCTGATGACATCCCTCACTGCCCTCTGAAACTTCTCTCTCACCACAATTCCCACCCCATTTCTAGCCTGTCCTCCTGTCGAGTAGTAGACTCTGGATACCAAACCAAGTGGTTTTGCTGCACTGCCCTTCCATCTTGTCTCTTGGATACACAGGATGTCCAGCCTCCTCTGTAACATATCATCCACTTCCAAGCTACATCCTGTCCATGAACCTACATTGAATGTAGCAATTCTTGGTTCATGTTTGGGAGGCTGATTGGTTAAACATCCAGCCTTCGCTTAAGAAAACTATCCCAGGTAACTCAGGCTGAGCAACTGGACACCAGCCAGCCAGCAGCTTAACGACCAAGGGCTGCTGGAATTTATGATGGGCAAATGCTGGCTAACAGGGGCACATACACCCTTCCCATCATTAGCATAGGTCCCTAACATAGGTCGGGTCCTCAACCCACTTATCACCTAGAGCCATACTTTACACTGTCAAAAGGCTAGCCATGTCACAGTACACAAGCTGTGATCTGTCTCCTCCTATCTTGAGGATACTATGCAGCACAGCAAATGCCCAAAGCTGTTAGTCTATACAACTCTTCCCCCTATAGGGCACCATGTACAGTCTATGCAGCTGCCCACAGCTCCATTCATTGGTGAGTTTGAGATGGAAACACTCAGCATGTTTTTTTTTTTGAGGTAGGAGGGACCCCAAAGAGACAAAGAAAAAAATACAAATTTCCAACAGGCAATGGCCAGAGATTAGGATTGAACCCTATGCCTTGTACATTGGAGGCAAAGACTTTAACCATTATACCAACTGGTCTTAAGGAACAGAAGACATGCTAGGCAGATAAACTGTGCTGTGATGGGGATGTATTAGATGATGTTATGCTATGCTAAAACTAATGCTGCGACTACTTAAACCCAAATGGAAGAAATTAAGTAATACAGTCTAATCACAGCTATAGCTCAGTACAGCACACAAATTCAGTATAATAATAGTGCAAGGGTTGAAGTAGTAGTAAAATTAAACAAAGGAAGATCTGTGAGTTGTACACTGCTAGAGTTGGGTACAGTACACAATTACAATAGTAACTCAGCAATACACAGGTTCCGTATAATAATAATAGAATGTCACATTACACTCTGCAACAGGAAGCTCAGATGCCACTAACAGTACAAATGGATGTTGGCTTTGAGGCTTCATAATATGGACTTTAAAGCTCAACTTCCCTAAAGATTTTTTTAACTTGGCTTCATTTTCATTCTCAAAATCTATGTATTACATGAAGCTTCTCCTGCAGTCATGGTTGCTTCTTTGGGCTTCCTGATTTCTCCTGCTTGCACTATGTTCATAGAAATCACACAATAACAAAATCAGAAAGGTCCTCAGCTGCCACATAGTTGTTTGGAGATATAACTGCTGATGCCCTCTTCTATTAACTTCAATGGGTTAATGGAAAACATTTTCTGACTGCTGATATCCATGAAAGAGCATGCGATCACTGTACTCCTTCTGCTTTATCGTTTTAACCAAAAATAATCCCACAGTCCACATTCTTCCCCTGTATTAATTATGGTACCTCCACAATGTTTTGACCACACTCACTTGCAGCAGCCAAGTCCCCCATCTTTGCATCACATTTTCAGTCTTCATCAAACCTGACTGAATAGGGTAGATGATTTTTTCCAGTCTTCTAGCCACATTCCCCTGACCATATGAACACCACTTTTGATTTCCCCTGATAAAAAGCCATGCCTAATGAAATTAACCCTGTCAAGAAATTAAACTATGAAAACACTTAGCTTTCAAAAATTACCCCAATCATAAAACAAGTGTATATTAAAGTCTAAAAACAATTTCTTTGCCAAATTTTCAATTTCTAACCATTTACTCAACTTTAACTCGAAGGCAAAAAACAAAAAACAATAAAAAGACATTATTTACTAACTTAAGAAAACTAAACTAATCACCCAGCCGCAAGATCTAACATATGTATAGAAAAATGGGGTGCAAACTACCAAATAAGTGTAGTTTCAAAAAAAGGGGTACATTCCTCATATACCTGCAGACAAGAAAAGTACTGACACAAGAAATTTAAAAACTCAAGTCCCACTAGTCCACACAACATACTTGATGGTATATTGCAAAGCCTTACGGAAATCAAGGAAAACCTACCTAACATCTGTCCATCATGTTAAATAAGCTGGTATGAAGGAGCCATGGTCCTAACCTATGGCAACAGAGGATGCACAATCTTTTGTTCATGTGCCTTTTCACTGATGAAAGAAAAAGTTGGTACAGCTGATGGAAAATCATCTGATTGAATTTACCATCTTTCTCGCTATGATGTCATGATACAGTGGGGATCAGGGAATATACCTCTTCACAATGTAGTGTGATCTCGGAGCTGGAATACATAATTAGCACATGGTATAGGGGTGCATGAGGTCCTGCCCCTGCAAAAAAAAAAAATATATATATATATATATATATATATATATATATATATAAATGCTTTTTGATCCATTGCATCTCAATGTCTGTTCTGGTCAGCCATTAGGTGACTATTTTGGGGTCAATATTATGTTTTCTCTATGGAAGTTTATGCTTCCAACCACAGGCTGTGGTAGTACCAATTCAAAAAGGGGGAGGACAGGTGCAACATGTCAATGCTAATAACCTCCAGGAATTGAAGATGAAACACCAGTCTGTGCACTTTAATCCAAATACACAAATTTTATTACAACTTGTACAGTAGAGTGACTTTCTGGCACAGGAGGAAAAAAAATCAAATTGCTACGTTGCTTGATTTCAGCTTAATACACAAGAAATTCAGATTGCTTTCTAATAGCTTAAATAACACAAAAAGGCAATGTCTACTTGGTGCAGTACCTGAAAAGTGCTTTGTTTGTCTGTAGCACTTGTTGCAGTGTTTAATCTTTAAAATGGCCACCAAGGTTCAGTCAGAAAATATTCCAGAAACCATTTTCAATTACTTACAAAGGCCTTTAAATTCACCTGACACTTGCACATGAAGTACATTCTGAAGAATTTTACGATGAAGCAACTTCTCACAAAGGTAGCATCAAAATTCTACTTTTCAAGATAAAATCCAGTTGTACCTTTCAGCAAACAGCTATAAAATACACAGATTTTTTACAGGTAACTCCTGTCTACATTTCTTTTTTCAGTATTACTACTTGATAACTTTTGTTTGGGAGTTTTATACCTTCACTAGCTAGTAGCAACTTCCTTTCTTAAAACTGTCCTATTTTCTAACTGCTCTAGATTACGTTAAGGGCAACCCTAAAATAATAATGACCACATGCGTTCTGAAGGTTCAGGAGCTATATATCAATACTTGCAAGGCATTCCCTGTATTCTTTTATAAGGTCATATCAGACACAAACAACTGCAGAGCCATCAGTCTGGCTGGGAGTCTGTGTAACATTACAGGAACACTCATAATGGAGCTTATCCAAAACGGCACAAGGGATCTATTCTGGTAAGGCATGGAAAAGTATGGATTAACCAGACATCTTGTGTTATTCTTTGAAGAGGCTACAACAGTAACTGATGAAAGGGTGGCAGTGCATACTGCTTATTCAGACCTTACTATGTCTTCTGACTGTACTCCACATAAATAAGTAAGAGACAAACTAAAAGTTTTAAATGTCAATCCATATATAATTCAACTTTGTAAAAATGTATTTTAGCAAAAGGACACAAGTCAGAATGGGGGGAGTTACTTATTTATGCAGACAAGTGTTACCCATTTCTCAAACTGCCTTTCTTTACTGGGCCAGTTTTTATGCGGATTACTTTGGGATAAAAATATGGGAAATGGGCTATGGTTAAACAAATATGATGATGACAGTAAACTATGTGACATAATTACTTCAAGAGAATATGTTTTAAGTTCTCCAAACTGGTATATAAAATATTCACCGGATATATTAAAGTGATCTTACCATCAATGTCAATTAATATTGTATCATAAAACTTCTGGGAAGCAAAAACCTAACACCCTACAGCTTTTATGCTGCAATAGTTCGCAGAGGTTTCTTAATTACGTAGCCCCCACCACACCCCACCTGGGATTAAACTGAAAAAAAAAACAATGTCTGTTTTAGTCCACTGAAGCTGGCTGTCATTTAACTAAATAAAACCTCCGGGAAGCAAGAACCAGACACCCTACAGCTTTTTTGTTGCAATAGGTGAATGACAACTTAGTTTTTGTAAAGTTCTAAGGCTTAGTGTTAAAAGGTGTGTTAGCTCCTGCCATGTGCAAGGGTTCTTTACTCCGCATTATCCCAGCCAATGGCCACTAGATGGCAGCATAATACCTTGAATTAGCCTTACACACACACACACACACACACACACACACACACACACACACACACGCACACGCACACGCACACGCACACACAGTCTTCCAAGTCCCAAGCATTCACTATGTAAATTAGTAAATTTCTGCTTTTTACTTTCAGCATTCCCTCTATACTAATCACAACCCTCAAAACTGCTCAAAAACCATGTTTGTGTGCTTACAGTGATACTGACTTAAAGCATCCCAGAGCTATTGAGATTAATCTTTTGTGATATACTGATATGTTAAGCTTATTACACACCTTAAACTGATAGTTTTTCAACTGTTGTCCCTGCGGGGATGGGACCCATAAGTTTTTGATTAATCCTGCTCTGGCTGCTCTCTACTCCATTAACTCTGTCTGCTACCCCCACCCCCTGGCCATCTTCATTAGTCAGTCCCCTCCTACGGTGCCATCTTTAAATTACCTAACTCACATTCAGCTTGCATCCTGTAGCTACTTTAGCTCCCCTACCCACGCGTTCGTTGTGGATGCATGGCAAGTAAGTAGAGCAGTGACACATGTATACTAGTGCTGATATGCATTAGTCTTCTTATTATTCCTGTTAACTGTGGGGGCTGGCCAGCTCCATTCTCTACTCTCACTCCGCACCTCATCCTACCCCCATCCCCACCCACCCCACATAACGTTAACCTTATACCTAACCTGACCCCTCCCATACCTCTATTCCACCTGTCCCATAACCCTCCTAATTATTCCCCCAGTCATATCATGCCTCCTAACTACTCTACCTCCCCACCCATTCTAAACAGGGCCAAATAGTGCTCCATCCCCTAACCTCTAGCTATCTTCCTCATATTCATTCTGTTATCACACTGCACTCAGTCATCATCATGTCCATCACTATTACTATGATCTCACTTCTCTCATTTATACACTCACTCATGACAATAATCACAACTCACCAGACACCCAACATACCTCCTACACCCACCTGTACAACCGCCTCATATAAATCACATTTATCAAGTTACTCAGGCATCCACCCTAGCTTATTCACAGCTAACACCTCTGTACTATCCAAAGTCAAAATTCTACTGCTCCAAAGACACCCTCATTATCACACCACCAGCAACAACTATCCCATTCTCAGGAAAAAAAAAACTGATAATATTATCCACATAAACTGCCAAACCATTATATCCCATTGCGGTGATATACAACCCAACACAGGCCCAACCCCCCCCCCCACACCCCCAGCCCCAGCCCCAACAAACCTAGCAAATCTCTCATGCTACCAACTGTAAATCTCAAAAACCTTAGAAACAAGATACCTGAACTCCAGGCGTGGATTTTACAAATCAACACAGATATAGCAGCTATCAAAACCTGGTTGAAATCATATGTAAAAGACACAAACTTTTGCACCTCAGGCTACTCATGCCTAAGAGACAATCGGCCCTACAAGAGAGAAGGGGGCTGCAGTACTCTTCCCTAGCAAATATACTTTACTTCCCTACTCAAAACAAACACCCAACTTCTCCCCAGCCGAAGTACTAATCTATATATTAAAACTTTCACATAATTGCTCTGTACATTCCTCCAGGAAACAACATACCAATATTATAGAGCATACTTGCTTCGACATCCCAAAACATAGATAATGAAACCATCATCCTAGGTGATGTAAACATTGATTGGCTAGACGTTGCCCAAAGAACCCTTCAAAAAACAAACTTTTACAACTTCTCCCAACTAATTCAAAATATCACCAGACACCACAAAAATAACAACTGGGGCTCCACAACAGACTGGATATTAGTGTCCAACCCTAACAATATCACCATTGCAGGCATACTACCTAATACCATTAGTGCCCACCACCCAGCATAAATCCTACACAAATCTTCCCCAATCCCAGGCCAACACCAATACAAATCAACCAGAAATTTGACTAAGTTCCAAACATCCATATTTAATGAAACTTTAGCTAAAGCAAATTGGTAATCCCTCAGATCCCTACCATTTAATGACGCTGTTGAATTCTTTAACTCAAAATTCCTAGACATCCTAAACTGGCAAGCACCCACCCACCAAAAACAGATAAAACATAACTATGCAAGCTGGCTCCCAAAATCCACCAAAGAAGTCATGTCCACAACAGACAAAATCTGGAAATTGTGGTAGAAAAACAAAGACCCCTCAACTATACTACAATACAAGCAATTCCATAACCAGGCAAAACAACTAATAACCAGAGATAAAAATAGCCCATTACCTCCATCTACAAAGCCAACATAAAGATAATTCCAAACAGTTTTGGTCCTCCATTAACCAATTATTACACCCAGGCTATCAAAGCAACCCATCCCCAACCCAGACAAAACCCCAGCCGAACTTGCCACCCTCTACAATTCCTACTTTACTGACATCATAGCTAACCTAACTATCACCTTTCCTACAGTTAGCACAACTACCACCAAGACAGATGATGACCAAATCATGCCAGAAAACAATCCTACCCTTGATTCCAAACTAAACTTCTCCCCCATACCCACTGCTGCAATAAAAAAACTTTTACTTAAGCTAAAGCCCCGTACTCTGGCCCCTGACAATCTACCTCCACACTTCCTGCAGCTAGCTGCAAACTCTATAGCTTATCCCATCAGCATACTCATTAACAGATCAATTATTAGTCCCAGACATCTAGAAAAAAGCACACATTCTCCCCTTACACAAAGGTGGCACCAAAACAGGCACCACAAACTTTCGGCCCACAGCAATTCTTTCACTCCTCTCTAAAATAATGGAAAAATGCATCCATGACCAACTCCTCAACCACCTGCTTGAAAACCAAATTATACCACCCACTCAGTATGGTTTCAGACCAGGACACAGCACCACTACTGCCCTCCTCTCCTTCCTAGATACAGTCAATCAGGCACGGGATTTTGGTAAAATAATTGTGTCTCTTTTCCTAGACCTCTCCAAAGCTTTTGATACCATTTCCCACACCATCCTCCTCTCCAAACTATCCACCCTCCACATTTCCCCACCTACCCTACAATAGCTCTCTCTCCAATAGGCAAAAATCTACCAAATTGCAACAATCTTACTCTCCCTTCTTCAACACTTCCATAGGTGTATCTGCAAGGCTCCATACTTGGTCCTATCTTATTTAGCATCTTTATTAACAACTTTCACTCCACTCTCCCACAACGCTCAGTAATTCAGTATGCTGCCAACTCTACAATAATATGCACGGCAAATTCCAGCTTTGAACTCCAGCAAATCACCCAGAATTCCCTCGCCTCTACTGAATCTTGAATGCTTAACAATCGTCTTGCCCTAAATCTAAAACAAAAACTAAACTAGTACTTTTTACTCCTAAGAAAACCACTCCAACAGATTACAAAAAAAATCTTCACTATACAAGCCCGAGACAATATCATTATAGAAGTTGCCCCACACACTAAACTACTAGGCATTACTATAAATGAAAAACCTTAACTTTGACTTGCACATAAACAATAACATCATGAAAACACACCAAAAGCTCGGTACGCTCTACAGGCACCAACACTTTCTTAGCCTCTCTACTAGACAAACCCTTGCAATCACCTTTTTTTATTACCCTCTCTCTTTTATGTTGCCTCTCTCCTCACTAACATCCAAAAATCTGCAAAATTCAAACTTGAAATGTGTTACAACAGAATTGCCAAATTAGCCATCAAAGCCAAATTCTAATCCCACCACTGTAACTCACTGAAACAATTAGGCTGACTGGAACTCCCTCACCATGTCTCATTCACCCAACTAACTAAAGTGCACAAAATAATCTACAGCCCCACAGACTGCCCTGCTCTCTCGACACTACTCACTCAATACCAACCCAGCGGGCAACTAAGATCTGAAAATCATCTACTTCTAAAAGTAGAAAAGCCCTCACCTGTTGGTCAAGTCCTCTATTCCTTCACAGTCGCCAAACTTTGGAAATCACTTCCACCTTTTATACTAACTTCAAACAAATACTGAAAAATCATCTCAACTCTTCCTGGCTATGTACCTGTTCTATAACCTAACCTCCTCCTTCTCCTTAAATGATAACTAAACTCCCATGCTTTTTGCTACTGCTGATGGATGATATTTTCTCCATAATTATAATTTTTTTTATCACTTGATACTGGTACAATAATGCTGATTACTATATCCCTGTTTATACATCTCTGACTGAATTCAACTGGCAACCAACAAAATTCCTGCTTTTATGTATATTCTGTATATATTGCTGTAATCACTATCTGTAACACTGTATCAACTTTTGTACCAATTAATGTTTAATATTTTCTGTATCTATGTTCTTGTCGGATTTTTCTCCCCGGGTCTCCACTGAAAATGGGCTCTTTTAGGCCCAGTGGACTTTCCCAGTAAAGAAATGTAATAAATAAATAAAACACATAAATGTCAACTGGCAAAAAGGACATACATTATAATTACAAATAAATGTCCAAAACAAAAACAAAAAAATGATACATACCATCAATACAGACTTGGGGACACTGGCACACAACAATTAAAATTTTGATTGGCAAAGCTAGTAAAACATATTTTATAGCCCATCTAATTTTTAAAGGGCATGTCTGGGCAAACCAGACACAGCATTGTACTGCTTTAGACCTCAGTGACCCCACCCATTATTAAGTATAGAGTTGCATTTTACAGCCTTCAAACAAGCAACTAAAAGAGCTTGAAAAGATATATTGATTTATCACTGGAAAAAAATTCAAAGGACTTGAAAACTGTAACTATTCACAATGGCTTCAGGCGTTGTAAATATATTTTGTTTCTTACTGGTTACTAAAAGATAACCTCTGCATAGTCTATTAGGCAATGTCTCATCCATTTCTATTTGAAAGTCTATGCTTAGAATATACTGCTGGAGAAACTGAGCACCAGATCATAGGAGGTTAGTAGGCTACTGGCCCTGAGGCCCTTAGAAGCCTAACCAAGAGTTTAGCACTTGTTTAGACAAATCAGCACCCGATCCCCCTGTCCAGCAGGGACATGGGTGGAATCTCAGGGGTATATTTTCTGTTTTCCATCCAGTTATCCAGGTTGCGCTTAAAAGGGGGTAAAGAGGCACTCTTCTTGATGTGGAGAGGGAGTCTTTTCCACAGATGGGGGAGTCTCTGAGACACAAATCTGTCCCGCCAACAAGTCTTGTTGATATCACAGACCAGGGTGAGGCTGTGCGTGCGGATTACTCAAGTGGAGCTTGACTAGCGGATATGCAGCAGTCCCATCAAGGTGGGGTCCATGATCACCATGTATGCCAGACAGAGGTCACCTCTGAGGAGTCTGTATGAAACTGAATAGAGGGATAGTGCCTTTAGCCTATCTATGCATGGTAGACATTTGAGGCCCTGGATTCTTCTAGTGAGGAACCTCTGTGGTCTCTCCAGCTGCTGCATGTGCTTTGCAAGGTACATGCCGAAAGAGGCGTTGTACTCAATAATGGGCTTCATAAGGGAAGAATGAGGGATGTTATGACCTCCTTGTCTCTGGATGAGATACCCTTACTTATGACGTGGGCCATGTAGAAGGCTTTCCATACAACAGAAGCAACATGGTGGTCAAAAGTGAGATTGCTATCAACCTGGGTGCCCAAATCCCTCATGACTGATTGAGTACTTAGGATATGGTTATTAATGTGATAATTTTTGGGGACGTCACTCTCCCAAAGGGAATGATGATGCATTTTTTGGTATTCAGCTTGAGGCCATGTTTCTGGCACCAGTCAATTGTCTGACTGAGACCCTCTTGGAGGATGTCCACATCACTAGGGGAACTGATGACAACACCCAGCTTGCAGTCATCTGCAAACTTGGTCAGCCATAGCCCACTGGTTTTGGCCTGCACCTCAGAAAAGTATATCCCAAATAAGAGAGGCCCCAAGACCGAACCCTGGGGTACGCTGCTTGTTACGCGTCTACTGCTTGAGGTGGCTTCCTCTATTTTGACTACGTGGGTTCTATCATTGAGCCAGTTTGCTACCCATCTGGTATCATATGGATTGATGCCTAGTTGAGGGAGTTTATCTATTATGGCCAAGTGGGGAATAGTGTCATATGCTTTGGCCAGGTCAAGGTAGGCGGTGGTTCACCATCTTCCCCTCTTCCATGGCTTTAGTGACTGTCTCAAAGAAGTCAACTAAATTTAACAGGCATAACCTCCCATGGATGAAGCCAAAACTGTGTGAGATCAAGTGTTTGGAGGTTGCCAATGTTCCCCATTTAGAACTCATCACTGTCTAAATCTCAAACTTCTAGGTTGGCTAGAACTTAATAACCAAATTGAATTTCAACAACTCTCCATTACCCATAATATTCTATACCAGCCTAATAAAACTCCTATTCTCAAAAACCTCATCTCCCCCTACACAAACCTAGCTACCCTTCGATCTGCAAATAAACTACTGGTAACCATTCAGAAATCCCACCATAAGGCAGGTAACTCTCTTTTCTCAAACTCAGTGGGGAGGATCTGGAACAAGCTTCCCAGTAAACTGACATCTCTCATCATTACCACTCTTTAAAAAAACAACTAAAAATTCAACTAAAATTACAATGGCTATGTCCATGTACTAACCCAGACTAACCCCCCCAGTATTACCTTTTTCTACATCTCCCCTCCACTCCCCCACCTTGCTGAATTTAGTAAATTAATCCTCTCACTCCCCTCTTTGTGAATTATCTAAGACTTTTCTCATGGTAAACATTACTGTAGTTTTGCCTTGCTAAACATTTGTACTCATCCACAGTAGAATTAAGTTATGGTATAAATCAACTTGTTGATGGATATTTTCAAGTTTATGTATTTTGGATTTTTTTTTTTTTGTTGTTTTGTACTTTTTGTTTGTCTCGTATTTATGTAGATTATAGTGGAGCTTATCTCCCCGGGCCTCTACTGAAAATGGACTTGTATCCAGTTGGACTAGCCTGGTCAACAAATGTAAAATAAAATAAATAAATAAAATAAATAAAATTGTTAATGAGGTCCATGATCAAACGTTCCATGGCCTTGCAGATCAAGCCAGTTAGGTTGATGGGTCTATAACTTCCCGGATCGGTGGACACTCCACCTTTGAGTAAAGGGATGACAGTGGCTGTCCTCCACTCAGCTGGGATGAAGCCAGTACTCAGGCTTTGGATGAATAGGATGCTTAATGGTGCTGCAAATTCCTCCCTGAGTTCACGTAGGATGCAGCCTGGGATGTTATCAGGTACCATGGAGGTTGTATTTTTTCCCTTTGAGAGAGCAGTGATGAACTGTTCCCTAGATATAAGAGGAAGGGGGCAGGTACTGGGAATGTCCTAATTTACTGGGGGGGGGGGGGGCAGAGGGTTAAAGTTTTTGCTGAATCTGTCAGCCAGCAAGTTTGCTATATCTATGACATTTGTATATGTGGTGTCCCTGACCACCAGTTCTGAACAGATCTGGGTACTTCCTTTGAAACTGCAGACATATGTGAAGAAGGCCTTATAATTGTCTCTAGTAGATGTGGCCAATTTCGACTCGAAGTTTGCTTTGGAGGATTTCACTAGTGCTCTTATTTGCTTGTTCAGGCTAAGGAGACATTGCTTCCAATTGGGCAACTGCTCCTTCTTGGTCTTGGACAGCAATTTTTTCCTTTTGTTATAGAGTTTATTTATTGAAAATGTCCACCAGACAGGTTTACTCTTCCTTGCGGAGGATGATTTAGTCCTGTTGGGTATTCCTGATTCCATGCATCTATATAAATGCTCGTATAGTGCTTTGGTGTAGTTTTGGATACTGCTGCCAGTTCCTACAGAGGGGAAGTGGGATGTGAAGCTGTTTATACCATCCCTAAGGAGGTTGTAATCAGCTTTGGAGAAGTTTTATGTTTGATTCTAGGTAGAGGGGGGTTGGGGAGATGGTGACTTTGAAAGTGACCACTTTATGGTCGGATCTTACCAGGGAAGATGATATTATATGGATGCTGCAGTGGTTACTCATGTTGGTTAATACCAAGTCTAAGATATTTATCACCCCTTGTGGGAGTATCAACTAGCTGTTCCAATGCATTTGCATTGACAAAATCAAGGAATCTCTGGGCATTTGTGTTCTGGCATGAGTAGTTCTTCCAGTCTATGTTTGGAAAGTTAAAGTCACCCAGGATCAGGGTAAAGAGTTGAACCTTGATAGATTTGAACAGGTCCAAATAGGCGGAGTGGGCATCTTGAGTCAGATTTGGGGGCCGGTAGCTAGCTATGATTTGAATAGGGTCCTGTCAATGCTTAACTGCACCTGGAGTGTCTCCTGTACATCATACTGTTTAACCAGCCTGGAGGTGTGTATGTCTTTAATGTATATTGAAACTCCACCTCCTTTGGCTTTACTACCCACAGTTTGGGGTCTGAATGTATGACAGGATTAATAACCAGGTATGGCTGGAGTGCTCTCCACAACTTTGAACCAGGTTTCTGTGACTGCACAAATGTCAGCATTTTCCAGGGTTAGGAATGCTTGCAATGAGTGCAGTTTTATGTTTAAACTCCCAGCATTTAGCAGCATGACCTTTAATTTGTGTTTTGTTGAAATTTTTATGTTGGTAGTTTTAACCTCATCACTTTTCCTAAAAAAGGCACTACAGGGGAGGCAAGAGCCTTAGCCAGAAGCCTGAAGCCCAGGTGAGACAGATGCAGGCCATCTCTGGCAAAGCATCATGGTCTGTCGATCATATCATGGAACCGAATGATAAAAATAAAAGAAAAGAGTAATGTTATATCTCAACAACACTATTATAAAAGTTGAAACACAAACTAAACTCCTCGCCACCATTACTGATGACCAACTAAAATTTGACCTACACATCCAACAAAGCATCAAAAAACATGAAAAACTAGGACTACTTTACAGAAATAAAAAAATACCTTAGTGTAGAATCCAAATATGCCCTTGCTCGAAATTTCTTACTATCCAGCCTACTCTATGCCTCCCCTATCCTGACTAACCTACTCTCTTTATTCACAAACTCGAATCAACATACAATAAAGTTGCTAGATGTGCTGTAAATCATCCCTACTCCTCCCACCATTGCATGGCCCTACAGAAACTTCACTGGCTTGAACTCCCACATCAACTTACTCTCACTCAGCTCCAAACTGCTCACTTCCTTCTCAATAACCCTACTAGCTGCCCATCACTGTCCAAACTTCTGTCCTATTACACTCCCAATCGTCTTCTTCATAGTTCCAACCAACTCTTACTACTGACCTAGAAACCCTGTAAACATATAAGCAAAAACCTTTAGAAATACTCTGTCTCTCACAGCTGGCACAAACTCCCATTACATATCAGAAGTATAATTCATGCCAACAGCTTTAAAAAGACACTAAAAGATCACCTGCTTAACTCCAAGATCTGTCAGTGCAATCACCCCGTGTTAACCTCCCGTATACCTCTGTCTATTCATATTCTACAACCTCTACCTAGGAAGTGTTTTGGCATTACTTCTAATTCTTGTAAATATTAGAACATGCTAGCTTTTCAGCACCGTGACTAAACTGTTTGTATGTTTATATTTTTAGTACTCACACTTTCTTATGTGACAACTATAATTTGTTCTGTATACTGGCATTTCAGTTTGTGCTCTATTTTATTTTATATATAATGTTTATTGTTGAAGAAGTTATTGGAGCTTTTCTGCTCAGGTCTCCATTGAAAAAGTTTTTTTGTTGCAACTCATATGGTCCAACCCGGTTAACAAATGTGAAACAAAATAAAATAATATAGTATGTAACGTCTTCTGAGAGTTTGAAATTATGAAATAATCTTCCCCTTACAAGTAGACGTCAGCATCAACTTCCTTTAAAATTATTTCTGCGCACGCACACACATACTCTACATATATATATAAACTTTATATAAATATATATATATATATATATATATATATATTTATTTATTTATATATATATATATATATATATATATATATGGGTTTACTTAATAGTATTGAAAACCCACTTACGTGAAACTGACATGATTAAGACAACAACAGCGAAATGGCAGTTAATCGACTCCTCACATCACCAACAGTTTACCGAGGGAAAGGAGGCAGTCGGACAACATTCAAAACAAACCACAGCGAAATAGTATGAACCCACAACCCCCAAACTAAATATACCAAGTCCGAGATCACACTATAGTGGATAAATGAGCAAACTTAAGACTGTTGGCAGACTACCTCCTTTCCCTCAATAAACTATCAGTGATGTGAGGAGTCGATGAACTGCTGTTGCGCTGCTGTCATCTTGATCATGTCAGTTTTTGCGCAAGTGGGTTTTCAAAACTATGAAGAAGACCAATGTATACGTGTGTGTATGTATATACGTGTGTGTGTGTGTGTGTGTGTGTATTATATATATACATATATAAATATATATATGGGTCTTCTTCTATCGAAAAAGCACTTTTTTGTAAAACAGAAAGCCAAACCCACTTTAGCAAAAGTGCACTTTCGCGAACAACGATTCACCGAATCGGAAAAAAAAACATTTTTGCAAGGGGGCAAGCCCCCCTGCACCCCCCACACCCCTGCTACTTATATATACCAACTCCGAGATCGCACTACAGTGGGGAAAAGGATACATTTCCTTACCCCCACTGTACCATGAATCGGTGTTCACGTTTTACTAAAGTAGGTTCGGCTTTCTGTTTTTTGAAAAAGTGTCTTTACGATAAACAGAAGTAGACCCATATAATTAATATATATATATATATATATATATATATATATATACACACACACACACACACATTTTATATATATATATATATATATATATATATATATATATATATATATATATATATAGGGCCACTTCTGAATCTCTAAATAATGAATTATCGAATTTCAGTATCTCGAGACCAGAATACCTAAAGGCCACAAAAATGAGAATATTTATTTTTATTTTACATTTGTTTACCGGGATAGTCCGACTGGATACATGTCCATTTTCAGCGGAGGCCCGGGGAGAAAAGCTTCACATAGACAAACTTACATAGATTACACAGAAGTTAGCAAACAATTATAAAAACAAAGTGATTATATACAATGGGTTAATAGTGTTCCCTAGTAGTGACTCACAATTCTCATGGACAGACAATTAAAAGTAAGAGACATCAGATTGGAAGCAGAGCTTGGTGATGTAGTTACAAGTTATGAAAATTGCAAAATATGCTTTTAGTTTATAACTTAATCAGGGTTGGTACATGGGCATAGCCAATTCGCTTTGAGATACTGTTTGAGTTTTTTTTTTTTTTTTTTGAAGAGACTTTTGGAGGATTGTAGGGTTATATAGTTTGGCAATGAATTCCAGGTTTTGCCAATGAAGTTGGCAAACAGGGATTCACCAGCAGAATACACTATACCGGCATGCAAAATACCGAAAAAAAAGAACAATGAAAGATCTAACCCTCCCCGACATAGCACTACCTTATGTTTAAGCACCCCCACACCCCTGCTACTTATAAATACTAACTCAGAGGTCACACTTACACCCGCAAGAAACACACACACTTCAATTGTACAAAATCACCACTTTCAACACTTACATAAACACTCACACACACACACACACACACACACACACACACACACACACACACACACACACACACACACACACACACACTCACCTACCTACACTAACCAACTCCTAAAACTTACCCAAAAAATAAATCAAACCACAGTTCTAGCCAAAACCCTTAGAAAATACAAACCTTCCTGAATCTCTGTAAACAAACACACATCGCCCGCCATGCTCAAAACCTGGAAACCATGAACCGTTAAAGGGACAGCACACTAAGTAAAACAGATCACACAACACCTACTACATATTCTGGAAACTCAGGTCGACAAAATGCAGTTTTGTACAACTGCACTTTCAGCATTCTGGTTTCACGATACTGAAATTCAATATTTCAGTATTTCGAGATTCAGAAGTGGACTGTGTGTGTGTGTGTGTGTGTATATATATACATATAAAATATCAAGATATGTCTACAGCAGTCAATCTTGTCGAAGGCCAGTAGATCATAAGTTTGTTAACTGAACCTACTGACCTACAATTTCATTACATCATAAAACTGCAAGTACGAGAGCAAGCACAGCTTTAAAATACATCACAGTTTTATACACAAACTGCACATCCTGCTTAAAACTGTAGAAGCTGTATCTGTGTTAGTAATTCTGTAGGCTGCATACTCACTTTTCATGTCTAAAAATTCAGAAGGCTGTGGGTTCTATTCCCATAAGTATCTGGATTTATATTCTACTAATGACACATTGTTTGAGGCAGGGGAGGAATGCTGCACTCCTGATATGTGGTCTTCAGATGAGATATTAAAACTAGGTCCTCTGCCTGAGTTGGCTGTAGCTTATGTAGAAATAAAAGACTCCAATGAGGCACTTGCTGCAGGAGTGCAGGAGAATTTTCCCCATGTCCAGGCCAAACTTCACCCTGAAAATGGGCCACAAGCCTAATCACTTTTCTCAAGACAAGTAAGCAAATATTTAATGTGAGAAGTCACTGCCACTTAGAGGGAAACAAAATACTTCTTCAAACTTTTAAACACTAAGTGGTAAAATTACCAACACCATCCATCCAGCCACAACTCCTTTTTCCCATTTTTACATATGAAGTCAGGGTGTCACTTCAGTAGTGAATATCATCTAGAGCCAAGGTTTATAATGCTGGGTGGCTAGCCTTGCTACGGTAGTTCTTCCACACCACACACTCACACCAATAAACAATTTAGAGTGTCTAATCCACCTAATGCATGTCTTTAGAATGTGTGAGGAAACTGGAGCACCTGGAGGAAAAATACATGAACATAGAGAGGGCATCCAGACTCCACACCTAAGGCACCCCAGCCAAGAATCGAACTGGTGAACATCTTGCTGTGAGGCAACAATGCTATCCACTTTGCCACGGTGCCGCCCTACCACTATCACAATCTCTAAAAAATAATTCCTTCAATAACTGCTAAAACAACCATAGGGCATCTTTTGACTCAGTTCTACAATTTCCAGTATGTTTAAACATATAGGTAACAGTGACAGTAACACACAACCACAGATATTTAAGATAAGTTTAAGTTTTCACCCTTACTTCTTTCCAGATTGTGTGGAGTGAAAATTGTTAGTTATAAACTAACCACTGACAAAGTCACTGGAAGCAGAAAAGAGCAGGAACGTTATGCACTTTTTTGTGAAATGTAAAAATACATTGTTTTTGTAACCCTCAAAATTCCTTAGACTGTAAGTTCAAATATACGATGATAGAAAACAGAAATATAATCTTAACCATGAGAAGAAAACTGTATAACAGCAAAAATACATTCTGCAGGCTTTAATTAGAGTGATGGCAATTTACTAAATCTTACCACAACATAGGTGCCTTAGTTATTATTCATTTATTCATTTGTTAAATCATTAATTCTGACACTACTTGCTTAATCTAAAACAAGGTCACATCCCAAAGTTTAACCTGGTAATCACTGGGCACAAGACAGAGGAAAGTACAGTTGAGTAAGAACTTACCATAACATAACAGTGATGTCTCAATGATCACTGTTGCAGTATTCCAGACATATGTGTTGTTACCACTGACATCCATCCAGGGTACCAAAGGTTTACCTTTCCTAGGTCACATGTCCGATGCATGACCTCAGCTCGCATGCACTGGGGTACACAGATGGACGTACAAGCATGGCTCCTCAGACTATCTCCAAGCCAGTGGCCTGAAGACTACTGACAGAGGAGAGTTGCCAGCCAGGAGGGGTGTAGCTGAAGTAGGTAAGAAAATTCCCCCACTCCCATGTAACACAGCAAAGGCTAAAGCAAGGTGGGAGAAGAAAATGAAGGTTAAAGTGAAAAAGAGAAGAAGGGATGGAGGGTGAGATGGAACACACAAAATTAGTCAGTACGACATCTACTGCTATGGTAAGTTCTTAAACAGCTGTACTATGCCCAGACTGCTGCAGTATTCCTGACATATGGGCGATTACCAGAACTGAAGGGGGAAAGGAGGGTGGTTGTCTACCAAGAAGAGTTGTCCAGCAGCCCATACAGAAATGACTGAACAAAGGCTGCCCTGGACCTGGAGAAAGAATCAATTTTTTATTGTTTGGGAAAGGTGTGTACAGAGGGCCATGTGGTCTCCTCTAAAATAGAAATGGAATCTACTGATTTTTACAATACCCCTGAGGAAGCCATTGCTCTGGTGGAATATACATTAGGGCAGGAAGGCAGGGTCTTACCATAGTGCGAGTAGTACAGACTTAGAAATCCAAGCTGCATTAGTTTTTTTTTTTTTTTTTTTTTTTTTTGGAGACTGGCTGGCCCAGTTCAGGGCTCATAAATGATAGAAGCAGCTGGTCAGTCCTTTTGAAGGATTTAACTTTGTCCAGATAAAATCTGAGGTACCTGTGAATGTCCAGAAAATGCAAGATCCTTCCCACCTTCTTTTGCAGATTGGGAAAGAAAGTGGGAAGACGTTCACTATCTTTGGCATGAAGGATGGATTAGCCCTGAGAGTCACCCTGTCCTTCAGAAAAATAGAAAAGTGGGAATGGCCATGAGAGCGTGTAGCTCAGAAACTCTCCTGGCAGAGGTAAGAGTCAAGAAGATGATGTTTTCCCAAGTACAGAATTTTTAAAGAAGTGGAAGATGCTAGTTCAAAGGGAGGGAGTGTAAGCTTTTATAGGACACAATTAAGATTATAAAGGGGTAAAAAAAATTTACAATCATACTTACATATGTTACCAATACACATGACTCCATACGAATTGCAGAATGAGTCATTACTTGGCAAATTCCGAGTGCTGCAAAGAGCACTTTTGGCTAACATCAAAGATTGAAACAATATTAATTTCATGAACTTAAATCATAGTTTGACTTAGGAATGGGGTCAATTCTCATCATGATATTAGAAACCCAAAAGACTTGGGAGAAATTAAAAGGGGTAGAGATGGGTTTCCTTATTGGGTTAACATGCAGGACTCCCCTGAGAAAAAGCTTGACCTCTGTTCTACCCCCATAAGTGGAGGGCTAACAGGGAGGCAAGCACTGACAGCAGACAGGTGGGCTTTTACAGGACAGTAGGCCAAGACTGACAGAAGACGTTTGCAGAAATATTGCAGTACACCAGGAATCTATGACAAGAGTAGATTCTGATTATGTTTGTGGCACTAACAGGAAAACCTTTTCCAGGTCTCCTGGCTTCCTGTAGGTCTTGAGCAACCTCTTCAAAAAAGTGCTGTCTGAGGAATTAAAATACATTCATAGGGTCAGGCTGAGGAAATAGAAGATTTGGGTGGAGCAGCAATCCTTTTTACTAAGTTATCGGGTCCAGTTGAAGAGGAATTCTCCTCTAATTTCCCTTTTTCAGGGGGAAATTAATGCTGCCTCAGCCAAAATGGCACCAATAAAATGAGTTTGGGTGCTTTGAGAAGAACTTTAGAAAAGGCAGCAGCAGAGCAGCAGCAGAGAGGAATTTCCCAGTCCACTAGAAGGAGAAGGCATCTGTCCTCCAGACTGCTGGATAAGGGTCCCTGGTGCAGAATTGGATAGCTGATGTTTGGTTGGTGATGCAATGAAGTCTACCTGAGGAGTGCCACACTGCAGGGTGATCATGCAGAAGCCCTCTCCATTCAAAGTCCATTTGTGGGGGTCCTCCAGGGAGCAGCTTAGGAATTTGCTAGCACACTGTCCTGAGAAGTGATGTATGTGGCTGTAAGTGTGATGTACATTTGGGTTACCAAGTTCCATGCCTCCTGTGCTAACCTGCTCACTTGTAAGACCTGGTGCCTCCTTGTTTGTTTCTGTACCACATGACTGTGGTGTTACCTGTGTGCACTAGTAGTAGCCGGGTTATCAGAGATGGACAACAAACTGAAGAGCTTGCAAAAGAGCCCGCATTTCTTTCAGACTGATATGTTCTTTCAGGAACTGATGTTTTTTTTTCCTTTGGTGAAAGAGAGATGTCCAAGGATGCAGAGTCAGCCATCTTGGACTGAGCCAAGGGCTTAAGATGCTGGGTCTTGAGAAATGTGTTCACAGTAGAAAGCCTTGGTCTAAGAGTTTTTGGAACAAACAGCTGACACACCAAGCAAGATTTGTGATCATGTTCTGAGCCTTAAGCAAAAAAGACACTTGGTATAAAAGTCCTTGCACAGAATCTGCCTACCACACTTGCACTTACCCCTCTTAGCTGACATCTACAACTTTTAAAATATCAAAAAATAGAAAAGTAAGGTTTCCCCAGCGGGGTGCTTACCTGGATAAATTATCAAAACAAAGCTACCAACAACCAAACAGCAAACAGTCTGATGGATGTAAGATCTGTGTCCAGGTTGGTGGTGAGATAGTCTGAGGATCCACTCTCATACATCCAACAATATATCCCCAATTCACTGGAGCTGAGGTCATGCATCAGACATACAACCTAGGGAATTTAAACTTTGGTAACCCAGTCAGATGTCAGCAGTGACGACCTATATATCAGGAATACTGCAACAGGGATTTTATTCAGGACATTTATCCTGAATGGGATGTCATCTTATTACAGAATACAATATTCACCATCACACAGCACACACAATAAAGGCCAGTTTTAAAGGACTGCCAATTCACCTACAGCATGTCTTTCTAATTTGGAAGGAAGGTGGAGCACCCAATGAGAACTTACAGAGACACAGGAAGGACATTCATACTCCATAAAGAATGCATTCCAACCACGATCTAAACTGGACAATGAAGCCCTGTCATATATCACTGCCAGTGAATGTGCCACAGGGATACCCATATTCTAATTACTACTGATAAGACTTAAAAATACAGTATCAAAGCTATATGGATGGAAATAATCAAAGCATTAATAAAAGAATTCATGAATACAACACACAGCTCAGGCCATTAATTAATGTAAATACTCAGCATACACTTAGGAGTTTTGTAGTTTCATGAAATGTGTAGTAGTGAGATCCAACCATACTCCCACCCTTTCCCTTTCTTGGTCATCTCACGGATGTGTCTAAAGCTAAACCACCATCACAGTTCCCAGACAGCAGCTCTTACGCGTATACTGCACTGCATCGAACAGCATGAGCTTTACCTGTCCAGCTGTCCTACCTCTAGTTAGAAAACTTCCTCTTAGTACTCTGCATTATTTTAAACAACCTGATAGCAATACCTGAATATTTTTATTTTATTTTTTTATTTTGACATTTGTTAACTGGGTATGTCCGGCTGAGCCAAAGCCCATTTTCAGTGGAGGCTCTGGGAGAAAAGCTCCATACAGAACAGTTATAAATGCATTGTAAAATAGATAGTATAAATAACTTTAAATACATGGCAACTCAATACAGTGGTAACACTGGATAAGAAGGAAAAATCTAAATTACAGTACAATATGCAAATCAGCAGGCAGTGAGGTAGATGAAACCAACAATCAATGGTTGTTATAATTACATACAGAACTCTGGATGTTGAGTAGAGCAGTTAGTAGGCTCAGGAAAAAAATAAGTACTAGGAAAAAAAAGATTATACTGAAAAGAGTAAAACAGAGCAGTTTATAAACAAAATAATGTTGACATGGATAAGTGGCGTGAAGGGTAGGGAGAGAGGTTGTGCTTTGGCAAGAGCAGATCCATGAGTTGAGCAGAGTTTCCTTTAAAGCTTTTTGAAGATGTTAGTATTGGGTAAAGTTCTAATGTTCAGTGGAAGTTTGTTCCAAGCTAAAGCTACCAAGTAGCTATATAAATGTTGGCCGATTGTTCTTTTGGGTTTGTAGATGTCTTAGAGGGATTGGGGAGAACTTCACAGACAGCGATTGGGAGTATATAGGGAGATGAGGGAAGAGATGGCGGAGCAGTTGAAAGGTTTGTTGAGGATGGAGTGAATAAGGAGCAGTTGTGGTAGTAGGACTTGGTGGGGAAATTCAAGCCAGCTTAGGGTTTTGAGAGAAAGGCAGTGGTGAGAGCCGCAGGGTTGATTTGCAGAGAACTTAGTGATTTTGTTGTATGCGACCTCAAGCTTGGTCTATAGAGAGGATTGTAAGTTGGTCAAGATTGGAGAGGCATACAAAAGACTGGGAAGAAGGTAGGCACAGGCAAGGGAGAGTCTAGAGCCCTTGGTGAGGAATTTTTTGTTTCTATAAAGCAAGCCCAGTTTTTGGTGTGTTTTCTTAATACAATTTTGGACATGCAGATTGAATTTAAGTTGATTGTCAATGATTGTGCCTAGCAGCTTGATATGTGTTTCAATGTTAATCACAGCATTGTCAAGTGATGTGATAGTAAACAACGATTTGAGATGAGAAAAAGATTTAGGAAGAAATAAGTGAAGTTTGTTTTTTTAGGGTTGAATATGAGTTGATTATTAGTTAACCAATTTTCGATGGAGTTTTGAGTTCACAAGTGGAGGTCTGACAAACTATCTGAAGTAGAGATGATAGTGGAATCACCTGTGTATTGTACAAGAGAAGAGCGAGAGCAGGAAGTGTGAAAACAGTTTGTGAAGATATTAAATAGTAGTGGTCCGAGGATGGAGCCTTGTGGTACTCCTTAATTGACAGAAAGGAAGGGTGAGAAGGAAGAGAGCCATTTGACAGACTGCTGTCTACCGGTGAGGTAGCTTGAGAATCACTTAAGAGTAGAATTAGAGAAACTAAGATTGGACAGCTTGGAAAGGAGCTTGAGGCGGGAGACAGTGGAAAAGGCTTTGGAAAGGTCTAAAAATAGACAGGAGACTAGTTTGTTATTGTCTCTAGCTTGTGAGATAATTTGAGTGGAGGAAATTAGAGCAGTAGTTGTACTACAGTTAGGGCGGAAGCCGTGTTGGGTAGGAGTGAGAATGTTTTCTTGAAGATAGTCCATAAACTGCCCGTGAATAAATTCTTCTAGTATTTTTGAGAGGGGGAACAGAAGTTAGAGAGGTTGGTAGAGTTTCCTCCCTTGTGGACTGGTACAGTGTAGACTAGTTTCCAGATAGTGGGAACTGTAGATTCTTAGATCAATTGATTAATTAGGAAAAAGACAGGGTAGGCTATAGAGGTAGCACAAGCTTTAGAAAGCAGGGTGGTAGATTATCGGCTAAGGGACAGCATTGCTTTAGTTTGTTGAGTAGGGATTTTTATGTAGCCAGTGGGAACGGGACAGAGTGAGAAGGTAGTTTTAAGGTTGGGGGGATTAGAGAAGTTAGAGGTGCTTCCATTCTGGGTTAATTTGCTGACGAAGTCAATGAAATAAGAGTTAAGAATAGTGGCGGTTTCTACAGGAGAGTTGTTAGGACAAGTGTACTAGGGCTAACAGGAAAAAAAATCTTATTAATAGTGTTCCAAAATTTTTTAGGATTACTGTGATAGCTTGATTGAGGCTTTAGGAAGAAGATTTTCTTATCATTTTTGATAAATTTTTAGTGAGGTTTCAGAGTGCTTTATAGTTTCGGTGGTGTATTGGGAATTTAGATTTTTGCTAGTTTCTCCGCGCATTGTCTCACTTGGGCATTAGAGTGTGTGTGGACTAAGTAAGCCAAGGTGCAAAGAGAGATTTTACTCTCATTTTCCTAGGGTCTATATTATATTCTCGAAAGCCGACAATGTTGAATCTGACATTGTTGGCACGAGAATATCGAATGCTCAGAATCTCAAGCGTGTAAACGGAAATCTCTGTAAGGGGAGATTTTCCATTTACTGCAATGTAGTGTGGTCTCAGAGTTGGTATATTTAAGTAGCGGGAGATGTGGGGGGTGCAGGGGAGCTTGCCCCCTGCTTAAACCCGTTAGTGTAAAAATTAAAGTTTTACATTTCTTTTTTCCATTTTTGAAGTTACGGAACTTCGACAATATGGTGTCGACCATATTGTATTCGATTTTCCGTAACTTCGATGTTATAATATAGACCCTTTTCCTAGGATATCTAGGATTAGGATTTCTATGAAAATGTTGAATTTGTGTATGGCATCATCTAACGGTAAGTGAAAAAGGAAGGACCAGTTTATGGAGGAGAGTCTGTTATTGAACACCTCCGGGTTAAAGTTAGAGAAAGTATGAAAGTGTTTGTATTTGTGAGGTCTATTCTGTTGTAGAGAGTATCTTTGAACGCATGTGGGAGAGTGGTCACTTCAAGAATCAGGTAAATATTTGGGGTTCTGGCAGGTGTTTGGACTGGAAACAAGGATCCAGTCCAGTACAGTTGGTTGTCTTGCTAAAGTGGGTAGGAGTTGTGATAATATAACCTTTACTGAATAAAAAAGGTTAATTAGCTAACTGCAAATGCATACCTTTATCTTTGTATTTGCCACAATTACGACGACTCCTGGGAACAGCTTCTACCAGTGGAAGAATTTCAGAAGGTGCACCTGAAAAACAAAACATATTTTTCAACAACAAACATATCGGCAACTATGCAAAAATGGTGAATGCACTGTAAAAGAAGAAATACTGAAATTCAAATATAAATACAGGCATAAAAACATACCAAGTTTTAATAAACAGGATTACCTGAAACATTTAGGGAGAGCTTAACATGAAATGCTACCCTTCTGTCACCATAGTCAAGATGCTCTGCTATGCTACCCGCAAGCCAGATTCAAATAGTGTTCTAAGCATTGGAAGAAAGGCAGGGTAGTGCGGGGGGGGGGGGGTTGAACTGCCAATGTTAGCACACCTTCCTTGGGCAGAAGGTGTAGGTTACAAGTACCATCTGATTGTTTCTCAGTAGAATTTGAAAATAAAGGTAGTAAGTAGTTCTCAAAACATTTGAGGCAAAGCACGTAAATGTAGTAGGCGAGAAGAAACAAATGTTTATTGTAATTCCAACTTTGGCATCACTGTACATTCATGCACACTGCATCCCACTGTCCCGTCTTATGATTAGGCATAATAAAAAAAAAATCCACCCCTAAGATGCAGTATGACACACCTCGGCAACTGCTATGTGAACTTATTCCTTCTTTTTAAATACAGCAGTGTATTACTGGCTGAAAAAATAAGTGATGGGCAGTAAGCTATGACGGCAATATTTCAGTGAAGTGGCCACAGAGTTTAGTCAAAGCAAAACTTCTTTAACTGCATATTTATCTTAATAGCAGCAATGACTGGTACAATTCTTAATGAACTCCCAGTTCTCACTACAGCTTCTGACATTTTTTTAAGCAACACCTTTTTTGAATTATCACTTGTGACACAGGCAAATTCACATTTACAAATATTACACATTACAGGTACTGTTCTATACAATACAATCTTACATAAATTGTTCAATTCATACTTTCTCTTAAACCTCATTCCTTCTCCAGAATATTTTTCTGTATGTAATGTTCCCACAATTTCCATTTTTTTCTTTGTAATTTACTCCAACCATTTTCTAAAGATCTTACTTTCTGTTCTTTTATCTCTGTTACAATATTCATTACTTCAAGTATGATTGGTTTAGGCTTTGATTTCCACTTTCTACTAATTGTTTTTTTTTTTTTTTTTTTTTTTTGGAAGCCACCAGAATTAAACTCAGCAAGGTCTTAATATATCTAGGCAATTCCCATTCTGTATCCCAGCTCAAAAAAAATAATTTCCTTTGTTACACTCATTTGCTCACCCAGTATTTCCGACACAGTTTAATACAGCTTCGGACATTAGACAAAACAAGGATCTTCACTGTCATCTCCTATGTTTATTAACTTGGAAGTACATCTAGGAAATGTGCCGGACCTTCTACTCTTATCAATCAATACTAACTCTCTTCCTACCAGTCTATCAGCCTTGAACCCTGTCCTTTATGCCAACGATCTGGTGTCATACAGATAAAAGGCAGCTCACCAGAAGACAGGGTAACAGCTTCAAGGTAACCTAGAATGTCTGTCCAACTACTTTTAAGGCAAACAACTACTGCCAAACTCAAAAGTGAAACATTTCAGGATATTTTTCTGTAATTGACTGTTAATTTGTTCCTCTTGGGTCTCCAAGTCACTTGAAAATACTACAAAAGTATAAATAAATACTAGGAGTATTTGTTTTACTGATTAAAACTCATTGCTTCTACCTTGGCAGCACATAATTTTGTCACTTTCCGTACCTTTTTTTTTTTCCAATAATTTTTTTATTGATTTTATACACAAGAACAAACAATTCACACAATATACTAACTGGCAGTGAATAGAGGTTACCAACTATAAATGTAAATAAAACATGACACTACCATCACTAAAACTAATACTTATATATAATATCTACAAAGTGCCACTAAGGAGCTTTAGCAACAAAAAGGAACATGAAACAATAAATATAATTTAAGTTATTGCGTAGGGTGTATGTAATAATTGTGCATCGGACTGTGTTCTAATCTGGGCCGTACTGTAAGTTAAATCATGTGCTTGGATCATTACTTCCCTCATTCCTCTAATCTTCAAGGATGCAGTCAAAAATAAGTTTCCAGAATTTATGAAAATAGGCTCATTTATTTATATTTTAAATAATAAGTCTTTCAGATTATATATATTTGATCGCCATGCACCTAAAACCATTCCACGTAAGTTTAGTATGATCTAACCAATTTTTCGTAATGTATAATTTGATGAAAGAACACAGACTGATTAGTATATGAAATTCCAATGTGGAAAATCTAAGATCAGTGATATGGAGAACAGCAAGCTCCCAGAATAATGATTTTTGATACCCCATTTTTTTCTAGACGAACCTTTAAAGAACACCAACGTTTATGTGTATGTTTACAAAACCATAAAATATGAACGATGTTAGCCGGGGAAAGGAACAGCATGTGCAGGAAGGTGAAATCTTAGAATCAAACTTATTTAGGGATAAGGGAGTATAATAGGCATTATTATTAATCATTCATTGTGTATACATCAGCTTCTTAAAAGGAGAAAATGTGATGGTGAATTAAATTGCTTTAAGTTTCTGTTCTTCTGTAAGGACTCTTCCTTGCTGGTCCCAGTACTTACAGTATAACAGTACTGATTCGTGTACAATGGAGCTAACCAGTTTATAGGTATTTGATAACATTCTTTTTTGCAGGATAAACTCTCCAGAAATTGCGTTAATCTGGTTAAACGCGTTATTAATAGTTATATCTGATCTGAGTACAATAGTATATTTATTGTTCACATTAAGGGCAAGATGTACCTCTTGCAATGGTTTCCCCCTATGTGTATGAATACTCCACACCGTATAATCTTTAATTAATGGATAGTCTTTAAGATCCAAAATTTTGTTATTAATTCTGATGTTAAGGTTCATGTGGATAGGCTGAAGAAGAGGTAAAGCCCTGTCCAGATTGAGCAATTATTATCAAATTCTGAAAAACTTTAATTTTCATTTTTATACTATTGTTTAACTTAATGTGACTATACTTCGTCAAAGTTATAAATGGGAGGGCCTTTGGGTTTACGTTATTACTAATCACATGTTGACACCACATTTTAACCCATGTTGGGGTCCAACTGTTTTCCATAAGGCAATATCTCGAAAATGAAATAATTCTGTTAGTACAGATAATCTTATAGTATAACTGAAAATCTGGTAGATTTAGTCCCCCTTTGTATTTGGGATTTATCAGCCTAGCATAACTTATTCTTACTGATTTGGGGGAGCCAAACAAATCTGGCTAGTTCTTTATTAATTTTACGGAAAAAGTTGGTTGGGATATCATAGTTTGATGCATTAAAGTGATATAATAATTTAGGTAGTATGTTCAATCTAACAATTGCTGTTTTTGATGTCGAGAGTTTTAGCTGTTGCCATCTCTTTAGATCCTGCAAAATGTTGGCCCATTCTTTAAGAAGGTTATTCTGGTACATGGATAGGTGATTATGTTCAAAGAGAACTCCTTGATATTTGAAGGAGTATTCAATTTTGTGTGGAGAATCCGGAAAGTAATTTTCTTTATGCAAAGGATTGGTAGGAAATATATGAGATTTCTTATAATTCACTTTATAGTAGGAAACTCTCGAGAATCTATTCGTTGTTTAACTAACTTTTCCAGATCTGTGTTGGGACATTCAAAGTAGATAATTAAGTCATCTGCAAAAGCAGAAAGGGCTATTCTAGTGTTTAAGACTTTAGGAATAAAATGGTAAGCGTTTTGTAAGATATGTAGAAAGAGGGGCTCAATATATAAATTAAAAAGGTGGGGAGAGAGAGGGCATCCCTGTCACGTTCCATTAGATAATTTTATGGGATCTGATAATTTGTTGATGTAGAGAAATGCATACGAGCTCTTGTACAAGGTTTTAATCTGATTAATAAACCCACTGGGTATGTTAAACTGACACATGGCTAACACTTTCCGTACCTTATAGTTCAGTCAGTTATGCTCCTCTGTGTGTAATCTATGGTTAACTTGCTCTGCTTCTTCTACCTTTCTCTGTACCATTTCCCTTGGCATCCAATGATATACCAATCATAACCCTTGCATTAACAGCTTGCTCTAACAGCCTTTGAACTACTGGTGCTTTCACCTAGGACCTGCTATATAAAACAGCCAATGGCTCAGCAGAACAGTAATGCTGTGTGTGAAACTTATGATAACTGTACACTGCAGAGAATCTACCTTCTGGATTACTTAGCCGTTATGGTTTCACCCTTCTCCATCCACCTTCCACCAGCTCAGTTTCCAGCTGCACCTACAGTTGGAAAACATACCTTCACTGACTCTAGCTGACTGCAGTGCATTATGTTCCCTGAATATAGCAAAAGCAAAGGCACATATAAAAGGATAGTAAACAATGTAAGCTCCAAAACTGTTAACCCCCGAAAGCATAAAAGAAATCTGGTACACTTTTCACCAAAACAGGAGGAAGCACACACAAGCATCATATTTATGAACATGCATTCAGTCCTGTGTACTGCAGTAACTTCTCAATCATATATAAACAGTTCTCAGGCAAGACAGCAAGAAACAAACTAAAGTAAAAAAGCCTATCAAGTTTCCCTATAATCAATGACAGCAATGCTTTCACATAGTTACTTAAAAAAAGAAATAAATAATTCCCTCAATTCCTGCATTCCCCTAAAGAGAAGAGGTCAATCTGTTAACCACTTTAACAACTACAGAGATTCAAACCGCAACAGAGCACTAAAGACAACCACAAAGCAAACAATTATCAAAAAATGTTTGAATAAAAAGTAATGTGGGAGAAAGAAAAGACAAAATAAAAAAAGGGGAATCAGCAGTCTACTGTTAGACTGACAACCTCATACAACAGTACAAAAAAGATTTAAATGCAAATTTGTTTTCATTAATACAATAGATTTAAGAAAAAACATTATCTACACCAAGAAACATTGGGCCGTTTGGAAAACGAAGTGGCTGCTGCAGTGCAAAAATATAAACAACAAAACCTAGAGATTTTTGAAAGGTATAAAAAAAGAACCATGGACATGGGAAAGAAAGAGTAATTTGATATGGTGTAATATTTATACAAATGAGAAAACCAAAATAATCAATACAAAAAAGCAGCAAAGACATCTGAATGGAGAGATGATAAAATCAGCAAACAAAGGAGAGTAGCATTGCTGGACATGAATCCATCCTCAAGTCTTGGTGAGTAACCTCAGAAGGTGGCCCCTTTTTTTTTTTTTAACAAAATTTCATCAAGGCAACACTGATATATAGACTGTTATAAGTAGGTTAAAAAATAAAAAAGGCAGCTGGGTGCACAAGTCCCAAGATAAAAAAGTGTCCAATCCTGGTAGGCACACTGGTACCAGGAGTGGAAAAAATGACAGTGAAGAATCATCAAAATATGGAAACATTCCTACAATGGGGTTGGCCAGGCCAGGACCCCCCCCCCCATTGTAGAAGGAAGTAGCAGTCCACAAAAATCATAAAAAATTGAAAGGCCAAAAAAAAAAAGCCATAAAGATGACAGAGCGGACTACTGATGATAAGAAAGAAACTGTGTACTGTTACTATTAAGCAAGAAGCTCAGAATTTCCAGACAGAAGATATACAAAAAGATTAAGAGATAAATTAAAGGAAAGAAAAATACTTGCACAAGAAAAACTGTTAAATGCTTCAAATGCAAAATTGTTTTCATTAAAACAATAGATTCATGAAAAACCTTACATACAGCAAGAAACCTTGGGTAGTTTGGAAAAAGAAACGACTGAGGAAGTACAAAAATATAAAGAACAAAATCTAGAGTTTTTTGAAAGGTCTAAAAAAGAAAAATGGACATGGGAAATAAACAGAGATCTGATATGCTGCAATATGTATTTTAAAGGAGAAAGCCAAATTAATTAATACAAAAAAGCAACCCCAATGTTATTTGAAGAGAAATACAGGCAAAGGCACCCAGATATGGAAAATTTCACAATACAAAAAATAAGATCACAAAGGGGAAATGTAGAACAGATCGGTAAAGTAGAAGTTACAAAACAGAAGCTGAAGTTATTGAATATCTGCAAAGTGAAGAATTTAGTGTAGAAAGTCTAACACTGGTTATATTACAGCATGATGGAATAACATGTGCCCTAAGTAAGGAGAAACAGGTGACATCTGAAGAAATATGGACATGAGAAAGAAAACGAGATTTAATATGGTCCAATACTTATGCAAAGGAGAAAGAAAAATTAATCAATGCAAAAAGACCAGCACCAAAGATATTTGAAGAGAAATACAGACAAAAGCATTCGGACATGGAAAATTTTACAATATAAAAAAATAAGAAAACAAAAAGGGAAAGTAGTAAAGAGGATTAGTAATGGAGAAGGTAAAGAAATAGAAACTGAGGTTATGGATTACCTGCAAAGTGAAGGATTTAGTGTAGAAAACCTAACTCTGCTAACATCACAACAAGATAGAATAATGAGTTCCCAAATTAAGGAGAAGCCAGTGGAGTCAGAAACATCTGGTCAGTTGCCATTTGAAGATACTTTGGGGCCTTCAGTAGGAAACCAGTACAAAAGTTCAGATGGAGATGCACAGCAAAGGAAGGAACAGGAAACCATGGTAACTCTGATGCAATCAATGTTATAGAGTGATAAGCCAGTGAGTTCTCATATGAAAGAGCAATGGATGACACAGGAAGATGCTCTGGAACTTTCTGTAGAATGCCTGCAGGAAATTGAGAACAAAGAATATGCCCTCAGTTTAGAAGAAAATGATCTAAGGGAAGAGTTGCTTGACTTGCTAGAGATGGATAGACATATTAAGATCAATGAAAGAAATAGACTACAGAAAGTCAGTAAGTTTGATAAAACAAATGAACACAGTAATCAGGGCTGTTCATAGAAATTCACACACTGTAACAGAAGTAAATAAGATATATTACTGTGCAACTAACTTAACAGATGAAGTCTTAACACAAAAACATAGGGAAGTAAGGCACAGAAAGGGGAAAAATCAAATGCCATCATGGAAGTACTGAATAGAGAAAACTGTAAAGCAATTAAGACAAGAAGTGCCATTGTTAGAAGTGTACAAGAGAGGGAAAAGATCAACAAAATACTAAGAAGATAGACGTGATAAAAGCAATCCCCAATATCAGAACAGATCAGGATCTATCATACACTATTGCAAATAATAAACTAAAGATATCAGCACCGGCAGAAAAACTTAGAAAATGTGCAGATAAATGTAAAGGAAAAATACAGAATAAGCAGTTTATTGATAACCCAAAAATGTTTTATAGAGAATTGGGGAACAAGGCAAAAGGAATTGAAACACCACCAAAAACTGCCACGGAAATTGAAAAAAAATAAGAAAAACTTCAAACTGGAAAAGCATAGGCCCAGATGCAGTACCTAACTTCTGGCAAAAGTATTAACATCTTTACATGAAGATTTAGCCACAAGAAAGAACCATTTAAATGCACACCCTGAACAGAAGCCACGCTGGTTAACAACAGGAAAAACAATACTCTTCCTCAAGAGTGAACCTGCACGCTATCCAAAAAAACTACAGATGAATAACTTGCCTTCCAACAATGTATAAACTATATACTGGAACTGATGGTAACACAGTTTATAGTAATTTAGAAGAAAACTCAAGAATGGCATTAGAACAAAAGGGTAACAAAAGAAAGTCATGTGGAACAAAGGATCATCTGTTGTTAAAGTCATAATGGAAAATTGTAAAAAGGGAAAGAATCTCAGCATGGCATAGACAGATTACAAAAAAGCATCTGACAGCAATCCACATTCATGGATAAAAGAGTGCTTAAAAATGGATATGATGCACCATATACTGATCGATTACATTGCAGCAACCATGAAACAGTGGTAAACCACTCTGCAGTTAAGCCATGATAAAGGACAAATTACTACTCCAGGAATAAAAACTCAAAGGGGAATATTCCAGGGTGACTTTTGTCACCGCTGCTCTTTTGGCTTGCCCTCAACCCATTAAGCTGTTTACTTAACATATTAGGTCATGGCTACAGTTTGGCTTCCAGAAAACAACAAAGTGTAAACACTTCTAATCTTTTTATGGATGATTTAAAACTGTACAGTTTTATAGGATGAGGAACTATAAGCACAACTACAAGTGGTCAAAACTTTATCAGATGATGCAAGAAAGTTATTTGGTCTTGATAAATGAGCAAAAGCAACATTTAAAGCAGGAAAGCTACAGCACAAAGAAAATGTCAGTCTGGGGCAAGAATGTGATATAAAAGTAACTTGAGCAGGAGGGAGTGAATAAATACTTGGGAACTGCTGAAGGATTGGCAATAAAACATGAACAAATGTGAACAGAACTCAGTAAGGCATATGTTAGAAGACTAAAATTAATACTGAAAACAGCCCTGACATCTAGAAACAAAGATCAAGCTATAAACCAATTTATTCCTCCTGTTCTGACTTAATAGTTGTGAGGTGACTGATTTGCCCCAAAAGGTATTGTCCAGTTGACAAGAAAACAAGGACCTGAAAGGTATTGGATCAGATGGACAGGAAAACAATAAAAATACTTCATGCTTATCAAATGCTATATAAAAATTAGTGTATACCAAGATTAGATATTCCTTATTCTGAAGGAGATATGGGCTGCCACAAAACTGGTTACGTATCCAGATCTTTAATAGTAGGACTGTATACATATCTGCTGACATCACCAGATCCAGAGTGAAAGTTTTAAAACATGAAGAAAACAAGTCTACGATGCCTTCCCTGCTTAGTTTAGCAGAAGCATATCGGTGTCAAGCGGGAATGGAAATCAAACCAGAAATGGACAAAAATTAGGCAACGACTGAATGTGGCAAAAAATAGAAAGAATATAAGGAGAAAAATCAGAGGAGAAGGCAAGAAATGTGGAAAATGCATAAATATAGTTGCAAGTACAGAAAACTCCTGGAACAACCTCATGTCTATCAAAATCTGATGCAGAAATAGTTAAGGAGAGGTGAATTTAAGCCAACATATGAAAGGTTAATATTAGCAGTCCGGGATAGTGGACTACGTACATGTTGGTTTGCAAAGTCCATTGAACATGTGGGAGAAACAGACAAATGCAGGTTCTGTAAAACAGAACTGGAAACATTTGTTCATCTTGTTGCTGGGTGTGATACACTAACAGCTGAGGGCCTATATACACTGAAAGGTATAATAATGTGGCAAGACTGTTGCATTGGGGATTGTGCAAACATTACTATATTGAGGTAGCTGGGAAGCACTGGAAACATGAGCCACAAAGCATTACACAGAATAATGAAGTTTATATCACATGGGATTACCCATTGCCAACAGTTCAGAAAATAGATGAGAGAAAACCAGATATAGAGTCCATGAAAAGAAGCCAAAAGTAGCACTGATCACTGAATTTGCTAAACCCAATTATTATAGTGTCTTATGTTCAGAGAGATGCAAACAGGAGCAGCCTTAGGTCAACTGGTTTCATAGGCAAAAGGGCTCCATGGCACCCCCCACCACACTACCTGTTGCCCCCATCCTGGTCTACCTACACCAAATAAATACTGGAAAAGCACCCCTGCTACAGTGGTGCCCTAGACGGACACCTAGATGGCCTATGTCTAAGGCCGGCTATGGATGCAAAGTCATAAAATACCAGGATTTGCAGGCAGAAATGAGGGTAATGTGGAAGAAGGATACCCAGACAGTCCCAATAGTGGTAGGAGCAACGGATCTCGTAAAAATAATTTACAGTTGTATTTAGATATGCTGCTGATAAATGTAACTGCATATGAATTACTGAAGGAGTCAGTTCTGGGCACATTGCTAGATGATGCGAAGAGCACTTCTGGCTAACATCAAATATTATAAAAATCTTCTTCCAAACAGCATAAACTATTAAAACTAAGAATGAAAACATTGCTAAGCCACATCTGAATACTGTACAACTGAGGACTGTAGAACACACTCCCAAAATAAATTCTCATATAAATTTTTTAGCGCTTTCGTCCATTTTATTACAGAACTTCATCAGAAATAAAATAACCACAAGCTTCACATCCTTTGTACACATCAGTTCACACTAATTAACCAATCCTACATGTCAATAAAAAATACAAATGTTTAAAAAAAGGCAAACACCAAACAAGCAATTACAACATCAAGAAAACAACAGAAAGTACTTATGACAATGTAATTAATAAAACGTTATAATCAAATGGCTTATCAGTGGCAAGAAAAAACACAATAAACCCAGAAATTCTCCATGAAATGATATGAGAATTTATTTTGGGAGTGTCTCCTACAGTCTTCAGGTGTGGCTTAGCAGCATTTTCATTCTTAACATCAAAGACTGAAACAATGCTAATTTAATGTACTTTAATCATACTTTGACTTATGAATAGAATCCATTCCCATCATGGTATTAGAAACTCAAAAGACTTGGAAAAATTAAACCAAAAAGTACTACATTACTAATCTGGGTATCTGCTGGTATTCTGAGGATCTTTTTCACAATCCTCAAAAAAGAAAAACTGTAAATGCAAATATTAAGAATATATACCTAGTATGAGGATGTTTTATCTTAGAAAATGTCCCTTACTCTGAGATAAAGTGACCATGGAGTTAATGTGAATCGTGTATTATTTGTGTGTGTGTGTGTGTGTGTGTGTGTCTGTGTCTATCTGTATGTATGTATATACACATGTATATACGTACGTGTGTGTGTATATGTACATACATATACACACACGCGCGCACACACACACACACACACACACACACACACGTATTGTAACTTATGGTACAATTACTGGGGGATATAAATAATAATATGCTTGAAAAAAATTATTTTATCTCTGGTGGATACAAAGTTCTCAAGTTGATAATCCATACTTTTTATTTTCTATCAATAATCTTGGTGCAGCCTGAAACATTTGTACAAGAAACTCTATCTAAACCAATAAAAGTTCATGTGTACATACTAATCGCAACTCATTATTACAAGACTCTACATTATTGCTGGATTGATACATTAATAAATCAGCTCTGGTTTCAGCAGCAATATAGCTTGCTTAACAGTATTATCTCCATAGCTCATTTCTTTAAATAATTCATTCAGATCTCTGGATTCTCCACCAAATTTTGTTTATTACTACAAAACTATCTTGCTGTATGAAATTCAGTATGGGATATTTTAATAACATACTTGGAATAACATGGTGGTATCTGGTAAAAGATTTGCAATACACTGTAGTTTGTAAAGAACCTTCAACCAACTTAGTAACCATGACGTCTAAAACATCCACAATGAATATGCCATAGTTCTCATTGAACTTAAGTCCATCTACATGACAAATCAAGTATGACACACATATTTTCAGCCCTTCCATTCTACCTTTCTATTGCAGCTTAGTCATCATAACACATCCACGTGTCCATATAACTACACTGCTTATTGCTAACCTTATTATAAATACAACAAAGCACAAAATCTATACAGGGTCGGAATGCCTGGTCATTCAAGCATGAATTACAATGAAAACTGTGAGCTACTGGACTTTAATGAACCATTTATGCTCTGACATTTAAGGTTGAGAAGTCTCAGACACATTGGTAAAATTAGTGCAGGCTATGCACAAGGACCCAATAATAAAAGTACGTACAGTGTTCGGACTCACAGAGGGTTTTCCAGTGGGAGTTGCTGTGTGTATCAGGGTTCACATATGAGCCCACTGCTGTTCATACTGGTGATGGACAGGGTCCAGTGTATCGAAAGACCAAATTTTCAAAACTCATATGGTCAACAATTTAGTTCGTTGAACTGTTCTGACTGAGATCGAGGTACAGTGAGGATTGGGGAATTTGCCCTTTTCTCTCCTGTAGTGCGATCTTGGAGTTGGCATAAATAATTCTCAAGAGTATGGGAGTCACAGCCCCCCACATGTGAGATGCAGAGGGGCTGTTGTCGGGTGTTGTGTGGCTTTACATCAGTTTTTTGATCAACTGCATTGTTGACCATATGACCTTGAGTATATGAGTTTCAACAATGTGTTTTTCAATAAACTGATAGAGATCCAATTGACTACAATTGCAAACAGGTTAGCAGAGACAGATCAACAAAGATGCTGTATGCAGACTTTGATGGAATGCAAAACTGAAGGCACATGTGATGAAACTAAGTACAGATAAGACAGCTGTAATGACAGCACATGGAAGAAATCAGACGAAGCTGAGAAATGAAACAGAAGGGAAAATAGTGGAGCAGCCAACAGCTTCAAGTATCTGGGAGGACTGGCTGAGGAGAAGGAAAGTCTGAATGATGAGGTCAAATCTGGAATCAGAGGGAATGCAGCCAACTGGCACAGAGTGTCGGGGAAGTGTTTGACACAAGAATGCCAAAGAAGCTGATAAGTATGGTGTACAAAACAGTAGTGTGGTCAGTGCTACTGATGTATGGTACATGAACCTGCACAGTGAAGGCAGAGCAGTTGAGGAAGCTAGAGGTGATCGAGATGTAGTGTCTGAGATGAGTTGAAGGATGCATATTATGGGACGGATGAAGAAATGAGGACATCAGAGTAGAAACTCAAGTTGCTCTAATTTCAGAGAAGATCAAAGAGAACCAATTACTGTTATAATCAGGCATGTATTCAGGAAAGCAGAAGACAATCTGACAAAAATGATTTGGGGCAGACAGGAAGAAGGCCAGAGGAACCAAAGGCATCCAGCAAAGAGATGGATGGACTATGGGAAAGAGGACCTCTGATAGTCAAGCACTGACTCGAGAGAGAGATGGCAACAGTTGATGGGACACTCTGACCTAGTACATAAAAAGGGGTTGATGATGGTGATGAAGATGAATTATTACCTGAAAGTATCACAAAGAGTTATCAAACTTGTACATCGGCATGAAAGTATATTTCAGTAAGGGCCTGACAATTTATAAATGCAACCTTTGTGTATTCTATGAAAGGCATATATTTGTAATGTATGTGGTTCGGCAGTAAAATTAACGAATGATGGTGGAAAATGCATGCTATTTGAGTGAAATTCCCTAATGTGCGTCTTGTGAGGGCCTCAAGACACTATTATATATACATTACTATTTAGCAATAAATGCTACATTAGTTTATCCACACATACACTTTATCTACATAAATATTTATATCATATATACAACAGACACACACAAATGTATTTTAACATTTCAAAACCCAAAACACAGTCAATGGAGAAAATATCTATATGACAACCAGTCTCACCTTACCCAAGGGCTTTTTCAAAGAGAAAAACAGACCTTTTGGTATAATCACCTTATAAACAAGTTCACCTAATCAATTAACCAATCGTGAGCATATTAAATACAATAAGTCAGCTAAATTTAAGTGAAAATTTAATAGCATATTCAGAAGGTGCTGCTCTGATGTTTTAACTATTCTTTCTATAAATTTTATTTTACTAACTGAAGTATACAAACACACTAGTGTGTGTGTACATCTCTCTCTCTCTCTCTCTCTCTATATATATATATATATATATATATATACATATATATATATATATATTTTTATTTTATTTATTTAACATTTGTTGACTGGGAAAGTCCGACTAGGTTCCACAGATCCTGTTTTCAGCGGAGGCCTGGGGAGAAATGCTCCAGAATGTATACATACATCATACACACATGTATTTTTGTGTGTGCATGTTTAATGGTTTGTTTTTTATACTAGGCTACAGGTTCCAGACCTCTATTCTGCTGCTCTCAACCTGCAACCAAGCAGGGAGGACCTATTCACTTAACCACAACACAAACGCCTTTTGAAACTCAAGCAACTTTACAGACACACGCACATGGTCAAGCACTGCCAACAATCTCTTATAACTAGTTTCTTGTAGTTGTGTCTTACCTGACACTGAATAATCTGTGTGGGTCTGTAGAACTGTGTAGAATACATGCAGTAGACATTATGGCCAAGAAGACTGGTTTGTCCCCAGTCACACTCAATGGCCTAAGTCTATTTCCAATCTTTCACCAGTGGTTACTGTAATAATGGGCAATAATGTACTGATGCCTTTTCAACACACAGTATTATTATACAACTTAATTGAGTAAAAAGTTATAAATAATGCTTTAACAAAACATTACTAAACAACAACAGCTTCAAAAGAAAGAGAACTATACAAAGACAGAGAAATGTACATGAATAAAGAAAAATAAAGACAAGAAAAATGAATCCAATGGCAGGTGTAAAGAGAAAAAACTCAGATAAATGAGTTGTTTTCAGCATCCAGCCCAAAGTTCAGCAACCTGCAGTATGTTACAGCATTATAGTCTTCTTTCGATTTACAACAAATCATTCTATTACAGAAAATCAGGCATTACCTCCACAAGTACACACTTGGTGGCTTCACTATCCAGACTAAAAGAGATCTCCTGCAAAATCTCAAACTGAAACAGTGTTGTAGCTTATGTGGCACCCATTGTAGTTCCACAATCTGGTGGAAAAAAAAGGTTCTCTCCAAGTTAAAAATGTAGCAAATGTCTTGCGACAAATGTAACAAGCAGATTGCCTTAAAATATATGAAGCACTTCAATGCTTAAGACCTGATCACAAAAACAGTGCCAGAGAGCTGGTACTATAATACAGTGTGTCATCATCAACTGCTAATTGTGCCCTTTAGCACCTTGTGCTTGGGGTAGCCACCCTTTTTACCTCACCGCAGCTATGCTTCTGCACTGAAATTAAATTATGAGATATTCGTTGCAAGAACAACCAATGTACTATAATTCTTTATCCATGGGAATTAGCCATAGGTCGGCATAGATCTTTCTGGCCCAACTTCCAGAGCTTTCAGACATCTCCAGGGCAGAGCCAACCCCCCCCCCCCCCATGTTTAAGACACTGACATAGCATTCAGCTAATGGTTAGGGAGAGCAGTCTACAACATCTTCCATTCATTTTTGTCAGAAGGAGTGATCTGTCATCAGTTCATCTCTCTATTTCCAGAAAATACCCAGTTTGGGAGTCTCTATTTCCTTTTCCTTCTCTAAACTTGTAACGGTCGACTAACTGGTTTATGCTAATTGCATTTAGAAGTCCAATTTAAAAGAACTTTTTTTTTTCTTACTAGGTCCATAACATCCTCAGAAAAGACGATCAAACAACTATGCTTGCAGGAGACAAATTCCATACTATGTGCAGTACCTTTTCTGTCTGGAAGAAAATCATCACATTTTACCCTGCAGGCACTGCGATATCCTTAACAGGCTTTTCCCAGTTGTTCCCACAATGTTTGAACCTTTATTTCTTTTATTTTGTTTATTCATTGTTCACTAGGTAAGCAAACTGGTCCTAGATTCCTTTTCATCTATAAACACACACTTTTTACAATTTTACAACAGAGAATGAGATTTGTATCAGTGTCAGTGATCTTTTGTTACAGAGTTATTCAGACCAAATTAAGCATAAAGTCTCTTCACAGTAAGAGGCTCTCCAGTTCGATTCTCGCCTGGAGGGCCTTCTGTGCGGAGTCCGCATATCTTCCCTGCAGTCAAGCGAGTTTTAAAGGCATGCAGGTAGGTGCGTGTGTCTCTTCTGTGAAGGTTGGGTGTCGAGCTGGCAACTCAACACCGTAAAAACACCACTGCCAATCAGTCTGCAGACCAGTGATCCACTGTGGTGACCCCTAACTGGAAAAAGCTGAATGACTTGCTAAACATGATATATTCTAGGATGAAGATTACATCAGTGCGAGGGAGTTTTGTTTCATTATTAAGAATATACAACTGAAATGATACACAGAAATACAAACAGCAATACTCAATAACATTTCATCATGCCTCCCTTGAAAGACAATTCCAATGACAGACAATATTTACCTTTTACTTTAAGATTTTCTGCACAACTTTACATACAAGTGGCAAGTGACAGCTAACCATGCTTTTAGATGAGTGTGGGAGTCTGCCTTAACTTTGCTATTAACTTTTTATAACAATGTGCCTTTACAGATCAGTTTGGGGTTATATTTAAGAATATTAGTCTAACAGTATGAGTTAAAAAAACTATTAGTGGTAAAATGTGCCTTTAGAATTCAAATAAGATGTTCCACAATTTTTTCCTGAAAGGTGAGTATTCTGTAATTACCTTAATTCTTTGAGGTGGTTCCAACTGGAAGGTACAATTTTACTAAAGGTTTATTCTGCCAAAGTGAGGTCAAGGTGGGGGTTAATTATTAGACTCATATTATTCTCATGACTTCTGAGAAAAGAGGGGGAAGTACTTAATTTGTAGCTAGTTTACAAGTGAAAAACAGAATTGGTTAAGTGGCTTGAAGGCGAGAGTATATAACAGAAGAGACTGAGCTGTTACTGGTTGCAAGATGGCTTATTTTTGCATGGTGATGCAAGTGTGCTCAAGTTGGGGAAACAGGTTGATGAATCTACACACAGAATTTAGTGCTGTTTGAATTTTGTTAGTAGACATAGACAACTGACAAGGCATACTCAGCTCTGGGAATAAATATATTCTTAGCTACAGTTTGCCTATCTTCCATGTTTTAAGTGGCTGGAGATGGAGAAGGCAACTTTCTGATGAGTCGAGACTTTTGAAACGTCCATGTCAGTGTGAGTTCTGGTTAGATCCAGAGTTAGTCCTGTGTATATGCATCTGTTTTTGTCCGCACCATACTGGACATTGTTGGGTATGAGAATGGCTAATGGGGACGGTGTTAATAGTTTTTGATGCATACCAATAGACATGGTTGCTGTTCTGGTCATACTAAGAGTAAGCTGAGCAAAAGATACTCCTTGTCCAAATAACAAGAGCTTCTTTTGCTCCAAATCTATTGCCTAATGCCAAGATTTTTGTTTGCTCCTTCTTGGAGCAATGGAAACTCTTGGCACTAGACAATGGGTAACAGCACCTCTCCCCTCCAACAACAACAAAAAAAATACCCTGACTAGGTAATAAATCAGCCAAAGAGGAATCTACACAAAGATAAATGTTAAAAACCTAACATTCCTAATCAAGAAAACCTAGGTACAGGACATGAGGCTACAGTGACCCTTCCAGTATCACAGATGTCCTGAGGGCAGTGGCTCTGGATAGGTGCAGCCTTGTCCACCTTCCCCAGTTACTGACCTTTCTTAGCCACTACAGAAGCAGACAACTGAACTGTTTTTTATCCTCTCAGCAAGATCTCTGGAAATGTTTTCAACAAACAGACTGCACACAAGTTCCAAAACATTTGCGATGGACATCAGTCAACATCACACATCTAGTGTCACAGGGACCATTCTCTTCACGTGATATTTTTACTCAGAAACACACACTGACATGCAGACTATTGAACACCAGTGGAGACATCAACCACCTTTTCTGACTCCACAGGGACAAATGCCTGAACAAGGGATACACTCCTATCAATGTCTGCCCTGGATAGCAACTTCTTTGATTACAAGAACTCTGAAGAGTATATGGCCACATGACAAATGATCAATCCCATCCTGTGTCCTTCGCTTCTACCTCAGGGTGGTCCTGCTATTAAAAGAAAAAGGGACCTGGTCCTTTTCCAACCCCAGACATTAGACATTGACTTTGGTGAAGAGGACATGGTCTGTTTATGCCAGCTATTATCTCCCTTGGGATATGACACACACAGGTTCACAGAAGATTACAAGCTTAATGGCTTAAGGGCCCTTACAAGCCTAGCCAATATAACCTGATTTTACCCAATATACAGCCTCTAGGGGCAAGATGATGGAATGGATTTGTGCCTGTGCACTATCTTGCAGACTCCCCTGTCCCATGAGGGATAGAGGAACTACTCTAGGTGGGAATTTGTGATTCCCCATCCATTAATCCAAACTGCGTATGACAAGGACCAGTGAAGGGCTCTGATTAATGTGAAGAGGAAGCCTGTTCCAAAGGAGGGGCAATCTATGAGACATACAGCTGTCTCTCCAGTATGTTTTGTTTGAGTTGCTGGGTAAGTTTATATCTGTAGATCAGGTTACCCTCATGCTGTTTGACTTGCAGATGTGTGGCAGCTAGATTTATGAGTGCCTTGTAGGTCAGGCATAGGTCACCCCTTAATAGGTCATTAGGAGACAGAGTAAAGGGACAGGCCTTTTAGTCTATATGCATAGATCATGTGGTTTGCACCCTGTATTTTCTTTGTGAGGAACCGCTGTAAGTGGTTAGTCAAGTACATGCCAAATGGAACACTTTCCTCAATTATTGGTCTAATGCGGTCTGATTACACTGGGATATTAATTTCCTTGGATCTGGATGCCATACATTTACTTATAAGTTGTGTCACATAAAAGGATTTCCTCAGCATTATGGATACATGTTGGTCAAAGTTCAGGCTACTATCTATCTGTGTACCTAGATCTCTCACCTCTAAGTCTACTCTAAGGTGTGTGCTACTGATGTTGTAATTTCCAGGGGTATTTGACTTCCCAAAGGGTATAATAATGCATTTTTTTGCAATTAGTTTTAGGCCACAGTTCTGGCACCAATCATATGTCTGATCACTTGGGGATTCAGTGATTGCCCTCAGTTTAGCTTACAGTAGTAGGCAAACTTTGTCATCCAGAGGCCTTCCACATTAGCCTTGACGTCAGGGAAGTATATTCTGAACAGGAGTGGTCCCAGCATGGAGTCCTGCGGCACATCACTAGTAATGGCCTCTTGCTAGATCTTGATTCACCAACATTAACCATGTGTCCTATCCGTGAGCCAATTTGATATCCAACTGTTGATGTAAAGGTTTATGCCCAGTTTTTTGAGTTGATTTATAATACCCGAGTGTGGAATTGTGTCAAATACCTTGGCCAGTTCAAGGTAGGAGGTATGTACTGTTTTACCCTCATCCATGGCCTTAGTGACTTTCTCAAAGAAATCCACCAGATTCAGTAGGCATGACCTACCCTTGACAAAGCCGAAATGGGTTGGATCCAGTGTTTGGAGGTCTTCCTTGTCATTATTTATCAAGTCCATGATTACTCTTTTCATGGCCTTACATACAATACTAGTCAAACTTATAAGTGTGTAATTTCCTAGGTCAGTACATGGTCTCCCTTTATGCAGAGGGATGACTGTTGCTGTCCTCCACTCTACCGGGACAAATCCAATCCAGAGGCTGTGGTTAAATACAGATCCTAATGGGCTTGATAAGTCCTAATCTGAACTGTTTAAGAGGCAACCTGGTATATTGCCAGGAGACACAGAAGCCATGTTTTTAGCTTTAGAGAGTGCAATGGCAACCTGTTCTTTGGTGATAATTGGCAGTGGAGTGGTGCAAGATATTTCTTGGGGGGAACAGGGGGTGATGGGGAGGTGGAATTTCAGCTGAATTTGTTGGCCAGCAAATTTTCTATAACTTGCAGCTGAATATCGCTGATGCCATCTACAACTAATTCTGCACATTACTGGGTGTTGAACTTAAGACTGTGGGCATAACTGACAAATGCCTTATGGTTATCCGTAGCTTTGGAGGCTATTTCTACCTCAAAGTCTGCACTCAGAGACTTGACTAGTTCCCTGATTCACTTGTTTAGATTCTGTTGTCCACATTTCCTCTTGCGTCTCAACAGGATTTTCTTTCTTTTGTTGTACAACCTATTAACACCAGGGGTCCACCATGGTGGCCCGTTTTTGTGGTTTGACCTGGGTTTATTTCGGTCTGCTACTACCATTTTCATGCAGTTGTTTATATAGTCATACAGGACTTTTGTGTACGACTCTGCATTGGTTTCTGTGTTTTCTGGATTTGGGGGAGATTGAAAACTAGCTATGCCATTCCTTAATAGGTGGTAATTTACCTTAAAGAAGTTTTTACAGTTTTTGAGGTTAGGTGGGGGGACTAGTTTTGCATTTATTTCAAGGGAAACCATTTTGTGATCTGATCTTACCAGTACGGACATCACACTTGTGGGGTGCAGCACTCTCCTACATTTGTGAGTACCAGATCTAGGATATCTGTTTCTGTAGTGTGAGTGCATTCTAGCTGCTTCAGGGCATTTGAATTTACAAAGTCAAGAAATCTTTGGACCTACACATTAGTGGCTGTGTATGCCTCCCAATTAATGAATGTGGTAATTAAAATCATTCATTAGTATGGTACTGGAGTGAATGGTGAGTGATTCTTGTAGCTTCAGGTATGATGTACAGGTTTCCTGGTTCATGGTGGGGGACCTGCAGCTACTAAGAATATGGTAATGGATTTTCCCATGGTTAGTTGGGCATGGAGTAGCTCAAGCAAGTCATACTGTTTGACTGGCTTTGAGGTGTGTTTATCCTTTATGTAGATAGGTACACCTCCAACTTTTGCTCTTTCATTTTCAGTGGTTGGTCAGAATGAATGAAAGGCAATATAGCCGTGCACTGCCAGAGTGCTTTCCATGTCTCTGAATCATGTTTCAGCAAAAGCACAGATGTCAGCATTCTTCAGGATGAGGAGATCTTCCAGGTAGTACAGTTTCTTGTTGAGGCTCCTAGCATTGAGCAGTAACACCTTTAGCTTGTCCTGATTAGCTTTGGTTATGTTGTAAGGTTTGTTTTTTTGGCAATGTCTAAGAAGGGCACTATAAGGGTGGATAATGTTCTGGCCAATATCCAAAAGCCTACACATGGCAGGTGAAGACCATCCCTGGCAAAGCAGCATGGCCTATCAACCATGTCCTCCCAGGTTGACAAGTTTTGGACAACTCTGGAATGACACCAGTAGCTAAATCAATTGTTAAAGTTGATCATTTTCTGTTGGCATTTTGGCATCATCCTTGGAGACAGTAGAATGGTGCTCAATGCTAGGCTCATGCCTGACTAAAACACATATTCTGAGAGCTCAATCATGTCTCTCTCTTCATATATTCCAAGGAGGTACTTCTCAGGTCATTCTCGCCCACATGGACTATGACTGAGTCATACTGGTACTTAGGGGTAAGTGACCTGAGTGCTTGCGTGATCTGGTGAATCCTGGCCCCTGACAAGCAGCTAACTTTAACCTTCCCCTTATCCAACCTGGTAAAAGGGACATCAGTGTGTTTCACAATGAAGTCTCCTATGACCAGAATATTGGGCCATGGAGTCTTTTGTCTTATGGGCTTGGTAGCTGAGGCACAATGAAATGTGGCTTTATGTGTTGTTATGCAAACTTTCTTATTTGTGTACATGCACAGTTTCTCAGGACTGCACCTGAAAGTTCTTTGAGGTTTGGGTAAGGTACATGTGAGCCACTCTGGATATATGGATCTGTGTGTGTGTGTGGTCCTTTGCAGGTCCGGTCAGTGATGTGTATGACTCACTGACAAACTGTTTGCTGCTTTTTGTGTCTGCATGTGAGAGTCTAGCCTCCAGTGTTAATGTGTAACTACATTTCTCACATACTGTATTTGCCTGTTCAAGAATTAAGTGGTTGTCACTGTACAAAAGGTAATTGTTATAGTGCCTCAGAACATCCACTATCCACCAAGATGGATGCAGAGATAGCAGGAAAATGCCTTCCTTGACTATAGGTCCTATGAAAGAACAGGAGTGGAGGGTGTTTGCAACCAGATGAGGAAAGGGTGCTTATGTGGTGTCATCTGCAGCTAACCTTATCAGCAATGCTGCCTGGCGCCAAATCAGATGCTTTCTGAGCAGCAATTGTCCTGGGTGCTATAATAAAGTAACTAGCACAGTAAACCTTCACAGTATAATGAAAATAAGCAATGTTTCCAGAAGTTTACGTCTGCACAGGGCCCTGGCACAGTGAGCAGCTCTGCGCAAATGTGCCAAATTTATACCAGGACTGGGACTACACAAAACTGACTACTGAGCCCTCTGGCCAATAGAACAACTACACTTAGAGCCCTTTTCTGTGTTTCTCACCTCAGACAGACCAGGTAAACACCTACTGCCACTGGATGAATAATCCCAGTCCTCCTAATATAAAAGCACAGTAAAAGTGTGCCCAGAATGAAATGCGACCACAAACAAACTTAAAGATACAAATAAAACAGTGTACTTTAAACAGCTTATAAAAGAGTGATTATTAACTAAAAATACTTCATTTTATACACATGAGCCAAGAGCCATTTAATTGTACAAAATTTGTAAAGGCACAAAAAGCAAGTTAAACTAATTAATAAGCCCTAAAGCCAATAAAACAATTACATGAGGAATCTCTAGCGTGTTTCCCTACCCTATACAGACCAGGCTTCCACCCTGTGGTCTTCTTTCGGCTTTTCCCAGTTAGGGGTCGCCACAGCGGAACTACAGTCCGCTCATGATTGGCAGTGGATTTTATGGTGCCGAGTTGCCAGCCCGATGCCCAACCTTCAACGAAGGCACACCCTTTCATGCTTGCACCAACCTGCATGTCTTTAATGTCACTCGACCGCGGGGGGGATATGCAGACTCCACACAGAAGGCACTCCAGCCAAGAATCAAACGGGAGAACCTCTTGCTGTGAGGCGACAATGCTAACCGCTGCACCACTGTGGCTTACAAGGCTTTCACCCGGTGGTACTAGAAGGAAAATTCACTGATATCTTGATATAAAAACATAAAAAAGTGCTTATCTCAGTGTAAAAATACATTACTTTATACAACAGCTAGGGTAGCTAATGAGTTCAGAGCAAGTAAATCAGTAGAACAGACAATGAGTGGGCAAAAAGCACTTTTTTTCAAAACAAACACAAGGAAAAGGAAATAAATGATTCAAGATAAAAACAGCAGTTTAGAAAGGAAGATTATAAAGCCCAATATACAGTAAGGGTCGGCAGCTTACAATCGCCAAGTTTAAAAAGCAGATCAAGGAATGGGAGGGAGGGAGGATGGTTGGGTGGTAAAAATAACTAACAGGGAGTCACCAAGAGTGTTTTTAGGTTTTGCAGGCTTTGAGCCTTATTAGAAAAAACAAAGACTCAGAAATTGTATGCGTATTTAAGTATCACTCAAGAAACAAAATAACCAATGGAAAAATAAATGTGACATGTGCAGCCTAGATAATGTAAGTATCTATCTGCCACAGACAACAAAAACACCAAGCCAAGCAGATTTCTTAAAATAGAAAATAAAATGGAGCAGGTAAAACAGAAAGCTGTGGTTCTGTAGGGACACAAGCACCCCCCCCCCTGCATCCTCCATGTGGAGGGCTGTGCACCCCACCTAAATTATATATACCAACTCCAAGATCACATTAGAGTGAGAAAAGGGTAAACTTTCTGATCCTCATTGTACTGCGATCTCCATTCAAAACTGCTGAGACAGATTTATTGTAGCCTGTGTTTAAACGGAGAAGTGTTCCTTTAACTGAATACCGGACTTCTGGCAAGTTGTAGAGTTCGATGTTCCGGGTTTCAATATTCTAAGGTTTCAATTAAATGGAGATCCTCTATTATGGGCGAGCTGTTTTGAAATTCGATTATATGGGTTTTCGACGAAATGCAGGGAACCCACACAACATACACACACACATCTATATACATTATATGTATACACACACTTGCACACACACATATATACGTACATATTTATCAGATTAGGTGGAATAAAAATACATGCCAGCATAATCCTTTTCCTTTGAAAGTAGCTCCTTACTACTAGAAATTTACCACTTTTATCATTTTTTCTCTACTATCACTATTGGAAGTCTGCTAGAAATTAATATAAGTACTCCCTTTTCCTTTATCCCAGATATGTTGCTGAATAACCATCCTGAAATCTTTTCTTTATCAAAGTCACATGCTCAGTTGTTTCCAAATGTGTTTCCTGTAGCAAAGCTATTTGCACTCTGCATTTTTAATATAGTCCACTGCTCTTTCTCTTTTGTGTATACTTGTGGGACCATTCACATTTAAAGAAAATATGGAAAGTGCTGTCAGTATGATAAGAAGCTATTATTCCCACCTATTATTTCTAACGACTTTTTTAATATCTAGGTTCAGCTTTTGAGTTGCACTGCATCACTGCATATACTAATGCTTGGCAGACTGATACAGTTGTTTCTTGTCATATCCCTTTGAACCTATGTTGATTCTTATAAGACTTTTTATTTTAATGAAAACCCACAAGCAAAAACAAAAAAACATACCACCAGAACACCCCATAATCTATTAGCTTAATACAAACACACATAACTATGTACATCTTCAAAAAATGAAGTTTAATAATTGTCCTAGACTGACAGCTACACTCACAGGCTTGAAATGACCTATAATGAAGGTTATCCATGTGAATACGCATATTAAAGCCTATGCTTCTACTTACACTATGTGTTGTCTGTTTTTACCTTATCTTTTTTCCTGTCTCAGATGTAGAAAACAACTTGAATGCTTTCAGAAAACATCATCTTTTAGCCAATGAAAGAAAAAAGTATTCTGTTTTATTGCCCTTTTTTATTTATAGCTGGTACCCAAAGAAACATGAGAACCAGATAGATAGACAGCTGCCTTCAGCTACAAGCTTCTCATGTTGCACTGTGAACATTTATTTGCTAAAAGAAAACGTTTCATTACATTTAGTTTTCTTTTACTTGCTTCTCCTTAAAACTTGCAGTTAAATCAATCCAAGGGCTTTAATCCAATCATTCTCCTATACAAAAGTAAGAAAAAGCACATAACTTTTACTTATATCATGCTATTTTTCTCAGGCATTCTCTTTTTACATTGCAGTGCCTACATTTCTTAAAACTGAACAAGAAAGAAAGAAGGAAAGAACGAAAAAGGGCACTTGTTTACTTTAGCATTCCTATTGCATACAAAAATAACTGACAAGAATTGACATCTGGGGCAAGAAAAACTAAAGAAAATGGCGTCGGCTGCTTGTTTTATACCCCTGGCGGCCTGATGTCATGGAAGAGGAGACAGCAACCGACGCAGGACCCAGGACTTTGGAATTCAGGCCGACTGAGGGCAACCTGCCAGCAGATTACCCAAATGTAATGACTGCAACAGTGAAACACGAAGTACATCTGCCCTTCTCTTCATAACCTGGTTCAAACCTACTCCTGCCCTAGATCACTAAGGGCTTCAAACAAAAACCTACCAAAAGTTAGAAAATCCATTAACAGTTTCGGTGATTCTCTTTTCTCAAACCGTATATCCGCTTTATGGAATTCGCTACTACAAGTAATCCTAAACACTGCTAACCACTCCAAATTTAAATATCTTCTGAAATAACACCTTAACAACTGGCTGTGCTCCTGTACCAAACCTACTTGAAATACATTTCTAGCCTAAATACCTGCACACTTTCCCTCTCTATCTATGTGTTAACTAATCCACCTTTAATTTTTTATAACTATACTTCCTTACTTTACTCAGTCTTTTGTTCTTCCCTCTTTCTCTATATCTCAAGTGATTCATATTTAATTGCACCTTGACCAGTCTACCCAACAAGCTTTCAAAATTATTTTCTACCAAATGTGTATTGTATGTAATATTTAGCTCATATTCAAAGATATCTTTTCATTGTTTAAACATTATCTTTGCTTATAATTTTTGTAATTTTATGTCGGCCATGTATGATTTTACATGATGTAATTGTATGTAAAATAATTTCTAAGTTCTTGTGCTTTGCAGGTTTTTCTCCCTGGGCCTCAACTGGAAATACTACATTTATGCATTAATTTCCAAGTTGCTGGTTTTCTTCCTGTTGATCTCTATCTCCCAAATCCAATCTCTGGTTCATTTCCAACATACTCCTCTGTCTTCTAGTCAACTGCTGTGCATTTTTCTGTCTTGCAATAATTTTTCCTTGGAACATTGGAAAAGGTTCATCTGGCATTCTTACTCTATGAGCTTTATCATCAGAAGAAGAAGCAGACTTTTCTTCTGCTTGATAGCTCACTTTTTGTTGAAAAATGTGCGTATTTCCTCCTTAGCAAGTTCTGCATCAACAAATGACTGACTCTCCAGGAAAAAAAAGTATTCTGAATATAGCTGCATACAGCAGCTTGAAACTCACACCTGCGTTTCGACATTCCCTTATTGATGGAATAACTTTATTCCCCTTCTGTCTGGGGTACAATGTGCAACCATTTTCCACAAACAATCTACTGTCTTCATCTTTTAGCACTTTGTCCTTCTACCACGGTTTTGTCAGACTCAACTCTTTTTGTTGGTAGGAATGCATCTTTACTATAAGAGGTCTTGACTACTTTCTCATATTTAGGTTTGGAGCATACACACAATGTGCCTTTTCAATTAACAACTCCTGCTGTGGAATACCAGTCCAGTTGCTTGTTTATGCTTTCATAAAATTAATACATTCTGTTCCTTCCAGTTTCTCTGATACAGCAGAAAATCTCAGGTTTCCCCTATGTGCTCTGTCCTCTAATTCTACCACTTTTTGAAATATCTCTTTTTGAGCAGTCTCATACTCAGCCAGCCTTTTCTTCATTTCATCCTCTCATTTTTGCAGCTCTATCAGCTATCTGAATACCTGTTTACAGCTTCTTACATCTTTTTCCAGCCTCTTGTTATCTAAGTTGATATACTCATTCAGCGTTTCAATTATTTTAATCATCCCTGAGCACATTTGACTGATTTTTTTCCTCTAAATTACTGGAAGTCAAGTCTTGCACGAAAGATGGAGCTTGAACTGCTTTTTGTGTAACAACTGCAGTATTATACCCAGGCACAGTATTCGCCTCACCTTTTGTGACTGATTTTCTTTCAGGTTCTCTAAATTTCTTCTTTGCAAGACTAATTCACTGGCTGTCTTTTCCGAGTTTCTGCTTTCACACTGGAAGAGCTGAAATTAAGATGTTACTTTGTTTTCAGCCACCTTGGAAGTCCGAACAGGAGTACAGAATTGACCACTTCAATGACTTATGGTACACAGCACCCAAGACACAGCTAACATTTTGCAGTGTTACTGCAATTTACTTTCTGGTTTAAGTTACCTGTGAGAAGCATGACACATTAATGTTTCACCTGAAGCAATATCAGTTATTTATGAATTAGTTTAACTTGGAAGGTGGTTATACTAGATCACATTACAACCCACACGAATTTTGTTCGTTATCTAATTCAACTGTTTACTGAAGAAATTCATGAAGTTCTTTGGATTAAGTACTTAAACTCTATCTGACGTCTGACATACTGTATCTAAGGGGAAGACTGAATAGAATCAACCTCTTCAGAGGTGACAAAAACATAGGAATAGAAGTAGATTTTTGTATTTTTGTAATTTTATGTGACGGACATGTATGATTTTGCATGATGGTGAGAAGGATGGAAGTTGATGTTAAGCACAGACAACTGCAAAGTAATGCATCTGGGCCACAATAATACAACAATGCAGGAAAATGGCTTGGGTTTATAGGTTCATAGGTGTGTACTAGGCTAATGTCCCTGGAGCCTTTACAAGCCTAGCCCATAGGATTACCTGGCATTGTGCCACCTGACCTTAGTTCCCAGTGCTTCTGTCAAGTAGAGCCACTGGAGTGATCCCCGGGGTGAATTTTCTTTTCCCATCCACTCATCAACATTTCTCTTGAAGATGGCCAGTGAGGCACTCAGTTTGACATGTATGGGAAGTCTATTTCACAGCATGGGCAGTCTCTGGGTTATGAACCTGTCCCTCCAGCTTGTTCTGTTGATTGAGGTTGAGGTCTCTGGACCATGCAGTGCGGAGGGATTGGGATTTCATTAGATGTAGCATTTCTATCAGAGCTGGGTCAGACATGGCTTTGTAAGTCAAGCAAAAATCGCCTCTAAGGAGGCAATATGAGACAGAGAATAGTTGGAGTTTTTTGAGTCTGTCCTTATAGGACAAGTGTTTAAGGCCTAAGATCCTCTTTGTGAGGTATTTTTGCGGCCTCTCCAGTGGTTGTAGGTGTCTAGTGAGGTACATGCCAAATGGGGCATTGTACTCGATGATTGGCCTAATGAGGGAAGAGTAGAGGAAGACAATGACCTCTTTCTTCCTGGATACAAAACCCTTAGTAATAAGATGTGCCACATAGAAGGACTTTCTGACCACAGTGGCAATGTGGTGGTCAAAAAAGAGGTTGCTGTCAACCTGTGTTCCCAGATCTCTTATGACGCCTTCTGTGTTCAGTGGACTACCATCGATGTGGTAATTCATGGGAATCGGGTTTTTCCCAAAGGGGATGATGATACACTTTTTGGCATTGAGCTTAAAGCACCAGTTATTGGTCTCAGTCAGGCCTTTCTGTAGGATGTCAACATCACTTGGAGAGTTAATTATGGCTCCCAACTTGCAATCGTCTATGAACTTTGTCAGCCACTGTCCCTTCATCTTGGTCTGAACTTCACAGAAGTAGATATCAAACAGGAGAGGACCCAGGACCGAACCCTGTGGGACTCCACTCGTGACTGGTTGATAGTCTGACTTGGAGTCTGCTACTTTCACACTGTGGGTTCTATCTATCTGTGAGACAGTTTGCAACCCACCTAGTGATATAGGGGTTGATGCCCAGCTTAGTGAGTTTTTCTATAATTCCTGAGTGGGGTTTAAAAATCAACAAAGAAAAAATGAAATTCTGCCCCTATACAAGTTTTAGTGTGCTTGCAAAGTGCACAATACAAAATCTTTGTGTTCCTACTAGGAATAAAAACCTTCCCTTCATTCAAAATGTGGGTACATTACAAACATGCACTACATTTTTCGCTACTGAAAAAGTACCAATGGACTTGAGGGATGGGCCATGGGAAGCTAAACTGTAATACAGAGAGTTATTTTGGCAAATAAAACTTGAAGCCAATATTTTCCCTGGCCTCAACGGTCATATAAATATAGCCCCTGTGTTAAAATTAAGGGCGGCTAAATTGTAGCTAGGAATGAATATAAGTTTATATTGCAAGGTGTTGATTTTTAAACTTAAATAGTTTAACAGCTTTTTAGTGAGCCTTTTATATTTTGACACAAGTGATATTTCTTGCAGTTTGTTTGCTATATCTTAAATGTTGACTAGATGGTGCAAAACGACAGGACTCATCTTTTACATTATAGAACTTTTAAGTGATTAAATTGAATAAATGTTACTTGTTTTTATTATTTTTTCACAGTTGTTGTCAATTTTAAAACAAGTTTAATATGAACATTTTAATATGTAAATAATGTATTTTAGGAAAACCCACAGTTTGTTCATGTGGTTATTATATTTCATAGGTTCATAGGTTAGTACTAGGCTAACTGCCCTTTTGGGCCGTTTGAAGCCTAGCCAGTTACCCCATATATTTTTAACAAGTGACAATTAAAAACAGCCTTTGATTGGTTAATGATTTTGGTTTTACTATATAAAGGTGGGGATTTAGTGTTGAATGCTATCTGATGAAGTCTGTTGGATGAAAATGTAATTGTAGTGTTGTGAGTTAAACTGGATTAAAAGTTGCTTTTCCATAAGAAGGATTTGTTTGTTGGTGCTTTCTTCAGTCGTATCTATACTTTTGGAAACTATTTTGGAATACCATAAGCAGAGAAACAGGGCTATGGCAGCAGTGGACAGAATTCTGTAGTGTATCCTCAGGGGGGAAAGATTCCATAAGTAAAGAAGCAATGTTTCCATTCGACAAGTCCCTGGTCAGGACATGCAGTTCTGAAAGCCATATAAGCTGAGGGGCATAAAGTTGCTGGAAGGAGTCCTGAAGACAGCCATGAGAAGTATGGGGGAGTGAATGGAAATGGCCAGTGTCTAAAGACACTTAAATTCCTCTCACTAGACATCAGAAAGAATGGGGAAACTATGTGGCTACAAAAAACACAACTAAAATTATGAAGGGGTTACCAAGAGCAACTAGCAAATGGGAGGGGAACAGAGAATATAGGTAGCAGATTCTAGTGACCTACTGCTCCCTTAAACTGCAAAATGTAAAACAGGGTGATGAAGGAAGAAATACATAGAAGCATTCAAGATGACAAGGGCTGGTAGAGAAGGAGAAAGGGAGGAAAGGAGGGATAATGTTACGACAGATTTATTAAATAAGCAAAATGGACAAGCTGCCTCCATATGCATCAAACAAATATAAACATGAATTCATTATTTTCATCATAAGGATCACTGTAGCAGGATTTCATAATATGATTGACAGAATACCATAAAGTTTACCCTCAGCTCAGAAATGTAGCTAGTTTGTTTAGTACCCAGGGTTATGCTTTCATTTGGTGCCCCTTCCCATAAAACATGAGGAGCAAAAAGAAAATCTTCATGATAATGTCTGAAGAGCAAAAAAGAAAGAAAAGCACTTCTTTCTGTTTAGCTGACTGACCTTACAGCTGTCTGCTCTCTTCCACCACTCTACTGAAAATGTTATCCAGACTACTTACATTAATGTTTGCACTTCATTACTTTAAACAATACAAAGCTAAGTACTATGAGAGCTTCCTGACAGCACCACAACCTCACTACCACCCTATCCCTCTTAGAAACTGGTAGCAGCTTTAGGAAGGATCCTAAGGCACGTATGTTACACTAATTCAATACACTATTCAAAACAAATCTAAAAGAATACCCGTTAAATACCTTGATATGTCACTGTAAAAAAAAAACAATCTAAACTTTCCTCCCTAAACAACTCCACTCACTCCTATTCTATCTGTCCTCTGTTACTGCTTCTCATAACCACTCTACTCATGGCTCCCTTACACTTTCCCTGTCTATGCCTTCACCCCCCTGTCTCTGCCTTCACCCTGTACATAACTGCCCCTCAATTTCTACAACTAATCTGCTTACCAACATGAGTGACTGGTGTTCCAAACCTGATGTCAACTCCTCGTTGGTCAGATCCGACCATAAGCTAATCACCCTAAGTATCTACATCCCACCCCCACCCCCCATTACGGAAACCACGGTAAAACAAATTCTCCAAAGCCAACTTCATGCTTCTTAAGACAGAAGTGGCAAACTTCATGACACCTATGCAGATGGACAATACAGTTACGACTGCTGAATCCTACACAAGTGCACTCTATAAGCACTTACACAAGTGCATGGATCGTGCTATCCCGAACAGAGCCAAGATGCTATCCTCCAAAAAAAGGAAGCCAATCTGTTGGTCCCCTGCGACAAACAAACTCTACAACAGAAGGAAGAAACTGTTGCAAAAGAGAGTAAAATCCCATGGGTGGAGGAGCTCCCTGGTCAGCCTCAGTAAGAAGCTCAGATCCCTTATAAGATCCTCCAAAGCTATCTACGAAAACAAAATCGCCACTGATTCTAAGGACAACCACAAAGCATTCTATAGCTATATCAGGAATCTCAATGGCAACACCCAGATCTGCTCTAAGTTACAGCACAACAGCACAAAAATTACAGAATCAACTGATATTGACAACATCCTGGCAGATAGGTTCAGTGCTAACTCTACCCCCCTCTCACCTCCTAAAGGCCCATATCTATACAGAAAGAATGCAGAGTCCCTGTAATCACAACTATGCAGGTAAAAGTTGCACTCTCTAAAGCCAAAAACACAGCATCCATGGGACCGGACAACATCCCAGCTGCGTTTTACACGAACTTCAGAACAAACTGGCTCCCCATCTAAGCACCATGTTCAATCATAGCCTCACATCAGGCTTTGTGCCCACTGAATGGCGCACAGCAACAGTTATCCCACTCCACAAAGGGGGAGCCACCACTGATCCCAGGAACTATCGCCCTATTAGCCTGACGAGCCTGGTCTGTAAGGCCATGGAACGTATCATCATGGAACTCATAAACAAGGACATTGGTAACCTCCAAACTCTGGACCCCACCCAGTTTGGGTTTGTGAAAGGCAGATCATGCCTCCTGAACCTGATCGACTTCTTTGAGGCAGTCACCAAAGCTGTAGACAAGGGTAAGGTGGTTCACACAGCCTATCTTGACCTCGCCAAGGCTTTTGACACCATCCCCCATTCTGGAATTATAGATAAACTCACTAAACTAGGTATAAATCCTTATGTCACAAGATGGGTTGCCAACTGGCTCACTGACAGAACCCACACTGTAAAAGTTGCAGACTCCAAATCTGACTGCAAACCAGTGACAAGTGGAGTACCACAGGGTTCAGTCCTGGGACCTCTCCTGTTTGGTATCTACTTCTCTGAAGTACAGGCTAACAAAGAAAGCCCTTGGCTAACAAAGTTCGCAGATGACTACAATCTAGGAGCCATAGTCGAGTCCCCAAATGATGTGGACATCCTACAGAAGGGCCTCACTGAGACAGATGCCAGCTCAATGCCAAAAACTGCATTGTCAGCCCCTTTGGTAAAAACTCTGTACCCATGAACTACCACATAGGTGGCAGTCTACTAAACACCGAATGTGTGATAAGAGACCTTGGAACCCAGGTGGACAGTAGTCTCTCCTTTGACAATAACATCGCCACAGTAGTCAGGAAATCCTTCTATGTGGCACACCTCATCACAAAAAGGTTCTCATCCAGGAAAAAAGAGGTCATTGTTCCCCTCGACTCGACACTCATTAGACCCATTATAGAGTACAACTCCCCTTTTGGGATGTACCTCACAAGACATCTGCAGCAGCTGGAAAGGCCACAGAAGTACCTCACAAAGAGGATTACTGGCCTTAAACAGATGCCCTAAACTGACTGCCTCAAAAAACTCCAGCTTTACTCCGTAGCATATCGCCTACTCAGAGGTGATCTCTGCCTAACATACAAAGCTATGTCAAACCCAGAGCTGTTGTACATGCTGTACCTAAAGAAATCCCAATTCCTCCGAGCTACACGCTCAAGGGACCTAACCTTGTCACCACAATAAACAGGACATGCTAGAGGGATAGATTCCTGTCCCAGAGACTTCCCATACTCTGGAACAAGCTACCCATCTATGTCAAGCAAAGTTCCTCATTAGCACTCTTCAAGAAACATCTTGATGAGTGGATGGGAAATAGGAACTACACCCCGGGGATCACTTCTGTGGCTCTGCTCAACAGGGGCACAGGAAAATAACTTTCTTGGGTGGCATAAGCCAGGGAACCTTGTTGGCTAGGCTTACGTAGGCCCTTGGGCCAATAGCCTAGTACCTACCTATGAACTTAAGATATGTATTCAACCAACTTGTTTTACCTTACTTTATCTTACATTTGAACTCAATTTTTTTTTTCTGTTAGTAAACATTTACTTATGATGATACACTTGTGGTACCTTCTTGAGTACCAAACTCTACTCTGTCTGTATACTGTTCGCATTAATGTAATATATGTAACCTGTTGTTATTCTGTGGAGCTTTTCTCCCTGGTCCTCTGCTGAAAAAGGGTGCTATCTCAGTCGGACTTTCCCGGTCAACAAATGTCAAATAAAATAAATAATAAATAAATAAACAAATAAATAATTTGAACAGTATGCACACTTCTTTGATTCTTTAAAGTAGTGGTTGGAAACAAGCAGGCACTGCTGGTTGCTGAAATGCTGCACTTAACACAGAAAATAAAGTCTTATTTATTTATCTGCAACCCTGCATTAACGAATAACATTAACTAATTCTGCTCCCCTATGCAACCTGGCACTCAAGCAGCTGCCCCACTTGTCTTCCCTTCCTAAGGCTTTGCCTCATCTTCAGGAAAGGGTGGACAGTCTACAATATTCTGTGTAGGACAGCCAAAACAGAACACAGACTTTATAATACTTTGAGAATGCTGCATCGATGACCAGATTGCAGCCTTACAAATACTTTAGGCAGACAATTTTTGAAGGAGGATGATGTTTGTAGCTTCTGACATGCTGGAGTGAACCCTAACTTGTTAAATCAGGGTCACATTCTATTTGTCATAAAAGAAAGTAATACAATTAGCCAAATACTTAAAATGGTTGGTTTATGATGAGACAGCCACCCTTCTTTTCATAAAACACAAACAGCTGATAAGACTATCTCAATGGTTTAGTTCTTCCACTGCAGTATTGCAGTTGTCTGTGCATAGTCTATCTTACCTTTGCTTTCATTTTTAGGAAAGAAGACTGGTAGTTGAGCATATTAATTCATAGAAACTGATAAAGGTACCATAAGTGCCATTTAAAATTTACTATGAAAGTTACATGCAAATAAAATATTTGACGTGCATTCATATAAAAAAGTGATGTTAGATTGGATATTTTTGTGCATGAAACATTGATACCTTCAAGATATGATTGATTTGCCACTGGCAAGGGGATACCCAGCAGACCCCAAGGGAGAATCTGGGCGTTGATACAACTAACTAACCAACTAACTAAATAAATGAATGAATGAATGAATGAATGAATGAATGAATGAATGAATGAATGAATGAATAAATAAATAAATAAAACCCTTAAGTACTAGACTCTGAAAGATATATCTGTTCTCTACAACGTCTATTCTCTCAACTTTTTCAGAAAATAGTTATACCAAATTAACCACAGTATTTGATTTATTTAATTTCAAACTTACTAGAGCTCTGAATTTAAGATCACTACTTAAGTTTTTAATTAAAAATAGAAGTAAAATTTCCTTGACACCCTTTACAAGGCTTCAAATCCCTGCTCCATTTTGGAATTCCACTTTGTCAGCCAAAGCAGGTTTCCTTACAATTAAGACCTATGAATTATATTTTGTCATTTTTTGCAAACGAATGTGGCCACATTAAATTACTTTTCTCCCGCCATATCTATTACCAAAACCTTACAAATTAGGAGTAAAATAAGGAAGCTGGCTTCCTGGTTCCTCAATATGTTTGACAAAGAAAGGGAGATATGCCTGTGAAAGGATTTAGATTAAGGTTCGTGTTCTTAACCTGATCATTCTGGTAACGTAAAAAGAATAAATATTTTTTGTTAAAATTCGCCTTACTCTGAGCTTCTGAAGTTATTGAAATCACATAAGTTTATTGTCTCACCAAGCAACCCTGTAATACAAGTCATTTTATATAGCCTATCTCTACCTTAGCAAAATGGGTTGAGCTATACCACAAAAACATTGTTGGCATAAATGTGGGCAGCTTGGCTCTTGGAAACGTGTGGTGGAGTTGCTTCAGGTTGCAAAAGTCTTGGTTGAAGGTGGTAGAGTTGTTCTTTTCATTGTTTTCATTCATGCAGTGGATATAAAAGGTTTACACACCCCTGTTAAAATGCCAGGTTTTTGTGATATAAAAAATGAGACCACAATAAATCATTTCAACACTTTTCCCACATTAATCTGACCTATAACCTGTGCAATCCAATTGAAAAACAAGCAAATATGTTAGAGGAAAATATATATAAAAAAAAGTAAAATAAGCTGGTTGCATAAGTGTGCACACAATTAAACTAATACTTTGTTGAAGCACCTTTTGATTTAATTACAGCATTCAATCTTCTTGGGTACACACCTGCCATCAGTTAAAGAGACTCTGATTAACCCCAAATAAAGTCCAACTGTCCTAGTAGGATTTTCCTGACATTTACTCAGTTGACTGCTAAAAGCCTACAAAGCATCAAAGGGATCTCATTGCTGAAAGGTATCAGTCCGGAGAAGGGTACAAAAAATTTTCCACAGCATTGGATATACCATGGAACACAGTGAAGACAGTCATCAAAAAGTGGAGAAAATATGGGACAAAAGTGACGTTGCAAAAAACTGGACATCCCTCCAAAATTGACAAAAAGACAAGACGAAAACTGATCAGGGAGGCTGCCAAGAGATCTAAAGCAACACTACACACACTCTGTAACTCTACTTTTACCCTTGTTCTTGTTCAACTTGAGGTTGTTCTGGCTTCAGTCTTTTCATTCATTCATTCAGCCTCATCTGTTGTTCTCCAGTTTGATTCCATGCAAGCTGTCATTAAATGTATTAACATTATCAAGCCCTTTGATTACCAGTGTTAACTGCTTTCTGTAATACTATATGAAATGAAAGTCTTAGAAATTGTGTACCCTCGCAAAGGTGGATGAACAGCATACAGCCTGGAACTTTCTTTATAAGGTTTTACAAAAATCCCTAGTTTGCATCAAGCACAAATACTTCCCACAGCATGGTAGATGTCACTCTTCAGTTATACAAAACTTTTTTTCAGGGCTCAATGACTCATAAAAATACAAATTCTGAATGGCTTCACAACAATAATAATCCTGTTCACCCAATTCAGTAGACTGTTATTTTTTTTTAATCGTACTAATTTCCTCTGTGCATATAACTCTTTTTCAGTTCTATTCTGCAAAATGACTACACCTTCCACTGCAGCATGTACTACATAAAGCTCTGTAGGAGGCTGATGAATATTAATGATAAACTCCTGTTTAACACACCAAACCCATAAATAAATCTTTATTTTCTAAGAAAATAATCAGTCTGACCTTATTCTGATCCACACATTCACTACACATTCACCCTATGAAGTCTTTTTACCATGCAATGCTTCTGACAAGTCAAACAATTCAATATTGAAGGTTCATAGGCAGTATCAATTATGTGAAATTGAAACATGCACTTTTCATTCATACATTTACATATAAACACTTTCTGACCTTCTAATTTTACATGCTATCCAAAATGCATAAGCAATTATACAACTGCTTCAGATTACTCCACTTCCTATCCAGTGCATCACATATTTTGAAAAAAAAAAATTTTTAATTATTAATTTGGAGAGTTTCTTCTCATATTCCCAGATCAGTTTCAGGTAGCCATTTTTGGTACATTTTATCTTGCACACTGTTCACACTATGCACATTCTCAAAAAATGATGCCCACAAATAACACTCTGCTCTATTATGTACAATCATTTGAACTGTGAATTAATTTATCTTATTCTCTGCAGTTTATCAAAATGAGGACGTTTTATTTTTAACATGCCTACAGTCACATTTTGTGCACAAGGCTTTTCCTATGCCATGTTTCCCTATCTTCTTATATTTTCCAGGTACTTTTTATCTCCTTTTACTCGTTTTGTTTTCTGTTTTTCTGTCTCACAAGCAACTCTACACACAACACACTCTTTGGCAGCCCTTTTAATTGTGAGAGGTCACTTCCCTCACTCTGCACACATTAATCAGTTTAGCACTACAGCCTATTCTCTCAGTACTCTGTTCCTCATCTATAAACTTATGATAACACATATGATCCTGTTTCACATTAATTACTTATGCGGCTCACCAGAGTCACTGTTCTTGGCTTGATTCTCAAAGTTAATAATATAACCATGAACAGATTCTTCCACTGCAGTATTGCAGTTGTCTGTGCATAGTCTATCTTACCTTTGCTTTCATTTTTAGGAAAGAAGACTGGTAGTTGAGCATATTAATTCATAGAAACTGATAAAGGTACCATAAGTGCCATTTAAAATTTACTACGAAAGTTACATGCAAATAAAATATTTGACGTGCATTCATATAAAAAAGTGATGTTAGATTGGATATTTTTGTGCATGAAACATTGATACCTTCAAGATATGATTGATTTGCCACTGGCAAGGGGATACCCAGCAGACCCCAAGGGAGAATCTGGGCATTGATACAACTAACTAACCAACTAACTAAATAAATAAATGAATGAATGAATGAATGAATGAATGAATGAATGAATGAACGAATGAATGAATAAATAAATAAATAAAACCCTTAAGTACTAGACTCTGAAAGATATATCTGTTCTCTACAACGTCTATTCTCTCAACTTTTTCAGAAAATAGTTATACCAAATTAACCACAGTATTTGATTTATTTAATTTCAAACTTACTAGAGCTATGAATTTAAGATCATTACTTAAGTTTTTAATTAAAAATAGAAGTAAAATTTCCTTGACACCCTTTACAAGGCTTCAAATCCCTGCTCCATTTTGGAATCCCACTTTGTCAGCCAAAGCAGGTTTCCTTACAATTAAGACCTATGAATTATATTTTGTCATTTTTTGCAAACGAATGTGGCCACATTAAATTACTTTTCTCCCACCATATCTATTACCAAAACCTTACAAATTAGGAGTAAAATAAGGAAGCTGGCTTCCTGGTTCCTCAATATGTTTGACAAAGAAAGGGAGATATGCCTGTGAAAGGATTTAGATTAAGGTTCGTGTTCTTAACCTGATCATTCTGGTAACGTAAAAAGAATAAAGATTTTTTGTTAAAATTCGCCTTACTCTGAGCTTCTGAAGTTATTGAAATCACATAAGTTTATTGTCTCACCAAGCAACCCTGTAATACAAGTCATTTTATATAGCCTATCTCTACCTTAGCAAAATGGGTTGAGCTATACCACAAAAACATTGTTGGCATAAATGTGGGCAGCTTGGCTCTTGGAAACGTGTGGTGGAGTTGCTTCAGGTTGCAAAAGTCTTGGTTGAAGGTGGTAGAGTTGTTCTTTTCATTGTTTTCATTCATGCAGTGGATATAAAAAGTTTACACACCCCTGTTAAAATGCCAGGTTTTTGTGATATAAAAAATGAGACCACAATAAATCATTTCAACACTTTTCCCACATTAATTTGACCTATAACCTGTACAATCCAATTGAAAAACAAGCAAATATGTTAGAGGAAAATATATAAAAAAAAAAAAAAAAAAGTAAAATAAGCTGGTTGCATAAGTGTGCACACACTTAAACTAATACTTTGTTGAAGCACCTTTTGATTTAATTACAACATTCAATCTTCTTGGGTACACACCTGCCATCAGTTAAAGAGACTCGGATTAACCCCAAATAAAGTCCAACTGTCCTAGTAGGATTTTCCTGACATTTACTCAGTTGACTGCTAAAAGCCTACAAAGCATCAAAGGGATCTCATTGCTGAAAGGTATCAGTCCGGAGAAGGGTACAAAAAATATTCCACAGCATTGGATATACCATGGAACACAGTGAAGACAGTCATCAAAAAGTGGAGAAAATATGGGACAAAAGTGACATTGCAAAAAACTGGACATCCCTCCAAAATTGACAAAAAGACAAGACGAAAACTGATCAGGGAGGCTGCCAAGAGATCTAGAGCAACACTACACACACTCTGTAACTCTACTGTTACCCTTGTTCTTGTTCAACTTGAGGTTGTTCTGGCTTCAGTCTTTTCATTCATTCATTCAGCCTCATCTGTTGTTCTCCAGTTTGATTCCATGCAAGCTGTCATTAAATGTATTAACATTATCAAGCCCTTTGATTACCAGTGTTAACTGCTTTCTGTAATACTATATGAAATGAAAGTCTTAGAAATTGTGTACCCTCGCAAAGGTGGATGAACAGCATACAGCCTGGAACTTTCTTTATAAGGTTTTACAAAAATCCCTAGTTTGCATCAAGCACAAATACTTCCCACAGCATGGTAGATGTCACTCTTCAGTTATACAAAACTTTTTTCAGGGCTCAATGACTCATAAAAATACAAATTCTGAATGGCTTCACAACAATAATAATCCTGTTCACCCAATTCAGTAGACTGTTATTTTTTTAATCGCATCTAATTTCCTCTGTGCATGTAACTCTTTTCAGTTCTATTCTGCAAAATGACTACACCTTCCACTGCAGCATGTACTACATAAAGCTCTGTAGGAGGCTGATGAATATTAATGATAAACTCCTGTTTAACACACCAAACCCATAAATAAATCTTTATTTTCTAAGAAAATAATCAGTCTGACCTTATTCTGATCCACACATTCACTACACATTCACCCTATGAAGTCTTTTTACCATGCAATGCTTCTGACAAGTCAAACAATTCAATATTGAAGGTTCATAGGCAGTATCAATTATGTGAAATTGAAACATGCACTTTTCATTCATACATTTACATATAAACACTTTCTGACCTTCTAATTTTACATGCTATCCAAAATGCATAAGCAATTATACAACTGCTTCAGATTACTCCACTTCCTATCCAGTGCATCACATATTTTGAAAAAAAAAAAAACATTTTAATTATTAATTTGGAGAGTTTCTTCTCATATTCCCAGATCAGTTTCAGGTAGCCATTTTTGGTACATTTTATCTTGCACACTGTTCACACTATGCACATTCTCAAAAAATGATGCCCACAAATAACAATCTGCTCTATTATGTACAATCATTTGAACTGTGAATTAATTTATCTTATTTTCTACAGTTTATCAAAATGAGGACGTTTTATTTTTAACATGCCTACAGTCACATTTTGTGCACAAGGCTTTTCCTATGCCATGTTTCCCTATCTTCTCATATTTTCCATGTACTTTTTATCTCCTTTTACTCTTGTTTTGTTTTCTGTTTTTCTGTCTCACAAGCAACTCTACACACAACACACTCTTTGGCAGCCCTTTTAATTGTGAGAGGTCACTTCCCTCACTCTGCACACATTAATCAGTTTAGCACTACAGCCTATTCTCTCAGTACTCTGTTCCTCATCTATAAACTTATGATAACACATATGATCCTGTTTCACATTAATTACTTATGCGGCTCACCAGAGTCACTGTTCTTGGCTTGATTCTCAAAGTTAATAATATAACCATGAACAGATTCAGTGGGCTTATAGTATACCATGAAGAAAAACTAAATACATGGCAGTTAGTTGTTATGCTTCCAGCAACTCAGACTTTTGCCTCATTAGTATATTATATTTTTCACTTACTCCGAATTCAAACATATGATAGCAAGATGTACCTTTTCAAACTTCTGAAATATTCCACTCACAGTCAGCATTAAATCAAATTTCTGGAGCCACAGATTTCAGTTCTCACACAAAGTACTCTGAAGACAGGTGTTACCAGGTGGCTGCAGTTGAACTATTTTGCAAGAAAAGATGAACAACATAATTTTTATTACTGCTGACACATGTACATAGAAAGATATCATCGCTCTGCTTCTAATGCCAAGTAAGATTTAGATCTTCAGGATGGTCTAAAGAATGAGCCAGAGATCAGATACATGCGACCAGCCTCACTGACGTGCATTTCAGACTGCTCAACTGAAGAGGATACCAGAATGCAAGATATTCATTCTTAACAGACGGCCAGAAGCATTCACTTTTTAAAAAGCTATGCACGTTATTACAATTGTTTAAGAGGAACTTGAAGAAGTACATCTGAATGAGTAGTTAGACCACTCTGTAGTCTGTAACTGCATGGACAGCTTCCATGTCAGTGTAGAAGGCACTTCTCTATGTATCGATTAGTGTGAGTAGTCACAACAAGAACCAATGTGAAATTCAGTTAACTTATTTATTTATTACTATTATTATTTATTTTACATTTGTTTACCGGGATAGTCTGACTGGATACATGTCCATTTTCAGTGGAGGCCCGGGGAGAAAAGGTCCAATTAGACAAATTACAAAAATAACATTTAAAAAATATAAAATATAAAAAAGTATATAAACAACATTTACAACAAAGAATAAAAAACAAAGCGAGTATGTACAAAGGTTTGTGGTGTTCCCCAATAGGGATACACAATTCCCATGGTCAGACACAATTTAAAGGCAGGACACATTAGATAGCATACAGAGCTTACCTGTTTGACATTTAGAGATTCTCCTTTCACTATTTAATTTAATCAGGACTGGTACACAGGCAGAGCCAGTTAATTTTGAGATACTGTTTGAGGTTATTTTTGAATAGACCTATGGAGGACTGTAGGGTTATATGGTTTGGCAACTAATTCCAGGTTTTTCCAACAAAGTTAACAAACAGGGATTCACCAGCAGCATTGTTAGCTTTGTGGGTTTGGATGAGTAGTTTGTTGGCTGATTGCAGGGATCTCAACTGGATTTGTTACTGTAAAGATAAGAATATGTTCTCTGACCCTGGCAATGTAGGGCAAGAAACCTATAGCAAACCAATATTCTATCAGTAATGAGTTCTACTACATTTTGAAGAAATCATGCCGGTTAACACATGACTGATACATAAAGAACTGCCCACACCTATTCAAAGGATATGGCACTACTAGAGACACCTTCAAGACGATCAACCTATTTCTAAAAAAGAATGCAACACTTTATGAATACATCCTAGTGTTGTGCACAGCATTACCTACTAAACAGCACTGGCTGGACCAGCACTATACCAGGTCTCTGCAACATAAGCCATATCAACTTCTTGAGTATGATAACTAATAACTATCCTCTTGTTCTTGAGCTACCTGCAATAAACAGGGATAATCCCGTCCATTACATTATTTCACACAGCATACATCTGTTTTAGACCCTAAATGTAATCCAGTGATTGCAGCTGTACCTCTGAGGGAAGCTTCTCTCAATATAAGGAAGAAGTTTACATATTTTTAGTAAACTAAAGCGCTAACATACAGTTTTTGTTTCCTAGCGTGGTGCTTTTTCCATGTTTTATTTTTTCCCTCAATATAATGCTTTCTCTAAACACCTAACCACACAGAAATATTGTTATACATCTTAAGGAAAACAATACCATCAGAAGAGATAAACATCCCTCAAAAGAAAAGAGTACAAATCCCATTTGGAGAGAAGGAAAGCCAGTACATTTCAGCAAGTATTCAAACTGCATGAATGACTACAGCAAACAAGAACACAGATCTACAAATAAAAAATAATAATATTCAGGATACAGAAAAATTATACAGTCCCCCTTCCAAAAAACAGAAGATAGAGAGTACAGCAGATGGCTCTAAGGAATGATCTCCAGACGTTAGGTCTTTCACAATTGATGGAATACAATTAAGACAGATGGTAAACACTGCTTTTTAACAATCAGCAGTATGCCTCTAACATATCACAACCCCTGGAAATAATGATGCAAGAAATAACCTCAGCTTGGCAAATCAATTACACAACACTATCAAAACTATATGAAACCAGCTACTGATAATAAAGTCAGTTTAATGCTAACAACCAAAAATGCACTAAAGGATTAAAGAACAGGTGATTAAATAGTACAGCTGAAACAGTAAGCCAGTGACCAATCCATTCATCCACAAACCCTTTTTTCCCATTTTTGCACATGGAGTCATCCAAAGGTTAGGATATTTTGCTACTGGTACTGTAAATCCAGTATGGGTTAAATGAAACACATAACTGTTAAATAAAGATTTTCAAAGTTAAATATCATGCTTCATTGATGTCAAACATTTAAAAGGCAATGTACAAATGCAATATGCAGAAACTGTACAAGATGAACACCGTGAAAAGGGTAAAATATTAATTCCATTAAATTAGAGGCAAAAACACAGTATATAATTCCTTTTCTATTCTCACTGGCATGTGTACGGCTAAATAGAAACAAGAAAAAGGCACTTGGGATTAATGCAGTTACTTGGTATTTTTAAAGGGGACCATGGAACATTGTTGTGGTTAAAAGACTTGCTAAAATCAGGCTACTGCAACACAACTTGTTTGCAGTTAGTTGCACAGATGCCCTACAATTATACAACCAACTACAGGTACAAGATACACAGTTGTCAGGTGGTCATTAGATCTGTGCATATATGTGCTGCAAGGCTTCAAGACTTGTGATTGAGGAACTACGCATATGACTAAAAATAAGTCAAATACAAGCAATCTAATCAAACTGTAGTTATTAGTCTCTGAATTACCTGTCTTTACAATTCTTCCACTGTCCATTAACACAACTTTATCTGCCATTTCCAAAAACTCTATTCTGTGGGTGCAGAGGATCCTAGTCTTGGACTTGAGAAGGCCAAGAATGCATTTTTCCATTATGTGATCAGCAACATCACTGTCAACAGCAGACAGAGGGTCATCAAGAAGGTACATGTCTTTATCCTGTAAAATGGTACGAAGGAAAAAACAGAAAACAAGAGTGAGCTGTACTCAGAGGTAAATACTACATGCAGGTAGAAACAACAAGCAGTGCTATAACAGAATTGCCCGCTTTGCTGCAAATTGCTCATATAGAACTCATCACTGTACTGCTCTGAGACAGCTCCACTGGCTTGAACTGCCCAACCTCCTAACCTACAATCAGCTCTGCCTCTGTCATTCTATCTATTACCTCCCCAATAAGTGTCCTGCCCTCAAAAACCTAGTACAACATCACTCAGCCAAAAGGCCTCTTAGATCATCAAGCAAACTACTACTAGAAGTCACCAACAGCTACAATAGCTTTGGAGACACACTATATAGTAGTTCAGTGGGTAAAAAAATGGAACTCTCTCCCCACAAGCATAGAAAACACATCGTCCAAAGCCTCCTTTAAAAACCTCATTAGGCAACATCTCAAGCAACGTTGGCAGTGCCATGACTGCTCCTCAGGCTTGTGAAAGCGGATAAGGTACACATACTAAACCTAGAGTACTTGATAATAGTTTTCACTCTTACTCACAAACACTGGCCAATGTACAATGTATGTACTGTACCTGTGTACTATGTAAGTATTCCACCTATGTTCCAAATTACAGCTGTACACCACAAATCTATTAATTACCTTTATTTTTAAATTAATATTTTCTTGTTTCTTCTCTCCACTATAACTTTTGATGTGTTGCATATCACTGTAAAAACATATCTATTGTAATTTGTGTGTATACTGATCATGTCTAAATATCTAAATGCATCTGTAATTTTTCGATGTGGAGCTTTTCTTCCCGGGCCTCTGCTGAAAAAGGCCCTTTTCGGCTCAGTCAGACACCCCCGGTTAACAAATGTAAAATAAAAAATAAATAATAAATAATAAAATATTCACAAATGTGTTTAATGCACCCAAAAATTCATACCAAGTACTATGTATAATATTTCACAAAAATGTAATTGTTAAATGTTAAATGCACTAACTGGACTCTATACCTAAATGGATGGCAATTCAAATTCCTAAAAACAAATACATAAATTAACACTAATTAATCGATCAAGTAAAAGATTTCATTTCACATGGCAGAGTACTTCAAAGATATTTATTTTAAAAACACAAACAGGTTAGAAAGAAAATGTGTATTTATCTATAATATTATTTTTATCTGCATAAAAAATATACATAAAAAAAGAAGTTATGTACTCACCATAATGTTCCATGTGTGTTGTCCATCTCGCCTTCATTCTTCACTGGTTAGGTTCAGAACTAATCCTCAGTTCTGACTCGGCCGTATAAAAAAGCTTGAGGTCTTCCATTGGCTCGTGGCTGTATCCCTGTCCGATCATGCCCTAGGAAAGCTCCGCAGATCTTGTTTGCTGATAACAACAGTTACCCAATGGACTATTTTAACACCCTATAGAACAATGAAGAAGATAAGAGAACATTACGTGCCAAATGGAACCGCTCGGTCCTCCAGGAGCCAAAGGCTGGGGGGGATGCAAGAATGAAGGCGAGCTGGACAACACACATGGAACATTATGGTTATGGTGAGTACATAACTTCTTTATGTGATGTTGTCCTATCTCGCCTTATTTCTTTACTGGCTGGGACAGCATCCCTGTGCATCATATTTCTTGGGAGGCTCACGGGAGAATATTCTTCAGAACAGTGGACCCAAAGGAGGCCCTGTTCCTGGAGGCCAAATCCACTTTGTAAAGAGTAATAAAGGTATGAGGCCTTGCCAATGTTGCAGCAGCATAAATGGCATCAATTGGTAGTCTAGTGCGAAAAGCAGAAGAAGCTGCTATGGCTCTCGTAGAATGAACATTGACTTTACAGGGAAGACGTTTGTTGTTAGATCTGTATGTAAAAGTAATACAATCTGATAGCCATTTTGAAAGTGTGACCGTAGATACAGGAGCACCTTTCTTAGCTTCTGAAAATGAAACAAATAATTAGTCAGATTTTCTGAATCCTTTGTCCTATGTAAGTAGAAACGTTAATTGCCTATGTATATCCAGTTGGTGTAGCATATATTTTGCCTTGTTGCCATAGCTGGGAAATAAACACTGGTAGTTCTATGGACTGATTTAAATTAGACTCTGAGCATACTTTTGGTAGGAAGGATGGGTTTGTTCGAAGGGATACTCTGTCTTTGTGGAAAAGCATGTAGGGGGGCTTTAACGATAATGCTTGCAGCTCTGAAACCCTTCTAGCAGAAGTGATGGCAATCAAAATAATTGTTTTCCATGTTAAGAACTTGAAATCACAGGATGATGCAGGTTCAAAGCAGGGAAGAATCAAACAGGACAAAACAAAGTTTAGGTCCCATGATGGTAGAGGAGTCTTAATGGATGGTCTTAACAAAAGAGGGCTTTGCATAGTCTGTGAGACATCAGATATGGAGCTAAATCATTTATGTGACAATTAGATATCGATGCTATCTGGACTCAAATGGTAGCTGCAGCTGCACCTTCATTAAATAGCTTGGTTAGAAATTCAAGAATAGAACCTATAGGAGCAGAGAAGGGATCAATGTGATTACTTAATGCCCAGGAAGAGAATCTTTTCCATTTGCTCATGTATAGTTTTCTCATTGAAGCCTTATGAGACGAGATCAAGATATGTTTCACAGAAGGAGAAAGGTTCTGGAGCCTGACTATATTTGGAATTGGAGCAGCCAAGCTGTCAATTTGAGGGTTTGAAGAGAGGGTTGGAGCGTTCCCAATGTATGAGTCATAAGATCTGGAACTGGGTCCAGAACCCTCGGCTCTTCCTGAAGATGAGGCCAAAGGAAGGGGAACCAAATTTGCTGAGGCCAGTATGGGGCGACGAGAATCAGACTGCTTCTCAATAAGCTGGCTTTCTGAAGAACTTTGGGTATCTAGGGAAAGGGAGGGAAGGCATAGAGGAGACCCGATGGCCAACCATATACAAGCGCATCCCTTGGTGACTCCCCCAGAGGGGGGATTAGGGCAAAATAGCTGCTGCATTTGGCATTCACAGATGTGGCAAAAAGGTCACAGCAAGGCTGGCCCCATTTGTGGAAAATCATCTCTGCTACTTCTTGTTTTAGGGACCACTCATGAGGCATCAGAATCGCTCTGATGAGTTTGTCTGCTATCACACTGGATTTCCCCGGGATGTGCGCTGCTATCAGAAAGCGTTGGGAGGAGGTCGCCCACTGCCATACTCTCAGGGCCTCTTGACAAAGGGAGTAGGACCTGGTTCCTCCTTGTTTGTTTATGCACCAAACAAATGACATGTTTTCTGTCTGTAGTGCAATAGTTCCCAGCAGAAGAGAGTCCTAAAGTGCCTGCAATGCCAAGAGCACCGCTCTCATCTCTAGGACACTGATGTGCAAATGGGCCTCGTGATCCTGCCAAGTGCCTTGGACTGTCCTTCCCAGATGATGCGCACCTCCCCCCCGCCATCTGGGAGGCGTATGTGGTTACTGTGGCTAAAGGCTGTGGAGGGACAAAGGGTTGACCTGATGTTACATGAGTGGAGTGAAGCCACCAGCGAAGCTCTTTCTTGCAGGACTCTGTTATCAGAATTTGGTGGGACATGGGTAGTTCCTGCAATGACCACTAAGTGAACAGTAGCCACTGCAGAATTCTCATGTGCATGCTAATGGAACTAAGTTTATTGCCACTGCCATGGTTCCCAAGACTTTCAGAACTGTTCTTGCCTGTAATCTTTTCTTGGAAAGAAGGTTTAAGACCTGATGTCGCAGAACTAAAACTCTTTCTGGAGATAGTTTTGCCATAATTTCTGTTGTTTCTAGATGTGCCCCTATAAAAACGATATGTTGAGATGGCAACAAGGCAGATTTTTTGTAATTTATCACGACTCCTAGGTGAGAGCAGAGAACTAATGTGGTGTCTCTTGTTTTTAGTAGCAGGTGCTTGGAGGTGGTGGTTAGGAGCTATCGTCTAGATACGGAAACACTCGGAATCCTAGACGTCTCAAGTAAGCCGTGACCACTGCCACACACGAACACTTTCAGGGCTGCAGTGAGACCAAAGGACAGAGCCTGAAATTGGTAATGATTGGCTACCAGCCAAAAGTGCAGATGACTCCTGGATGGCCTGTCCATCTTTATGTGGTAGTATGCATCCTGAAGGTCTATAGAATATATCCAATTTTCTTTTCCCAGAAAGGGAAAAATTGACCTCAGTTTTACCAAATGGAACTTTGTCTTTTTTACTGATTTGTTTAATCTGCTGAGATCCAAAATGGGCCTCCAGTCCCCTGTTCTCTTTGGCACTAAAAAGAACCTTGAGTAAGCTCCAGATCCTATCTGGTCTGTGGGGACTACATGGATGACTCTTTTGTCTAGCAACTTTTGAATTTCTAGAGTTGCCTGTTCTCTATGATTGGGTGGAACGTCTAGGGTGTTCTTTATGTTTGGGAAGGGATGGCAAAAGAGTATAAAGTAACCTCTGGATATGATACTTTGTACCCACTTGTCTTTTGTTATTTCTAGCAAGGCTTCTGGGTACAAAGATAAGTGACCCCCGACTGCTTCCTGAGATGGACAGGTGGGGCTCCCTTCAAGAGCGCTGAAAGGGCCTACCATGGAATGAATCCCTGTTGCCCTGATTTTGCGGACCCCCTCTGCTGCGTGGATGGCATCTGCCATTACTGCTTCCCCCTCTGCCCCTGGTGGAAGTGTCATCACGTGTGTCCTGAGAAGCTCTCTGGGATTTTCGGAACCACATCTTTCCTCCCTTTTGACCTTTAAGATAAGGTCTAGAAGGTAGTAAAAAACTGGAGTCCTACATCAGAGAGAGTTTTTCCTTCTTGCTTGCGCTTGGTGTGTGTGTCCTTAATTTTTGGCCCGAAGAGGGATGAGCCACCGAAGGGGGCATTAACAAAGGTAGACGTATAGGGCTCCACAAAGTCACAAAAGCACATCCAGGAAAGTCTCCTCAGGGAAATTCCTGAGCCTGCTAGCCTGATCGCTCCATCTGCTGCATAAGAAATAAGCCTCATGGAGGACTTAAGCACAGAGTTTAATGTGGAGAGCTGAGAGGAAACCTTGTCTAAAACCCCTGCAGCTACTGAACCTTGTAGAGTATCTCCTAGCTCTTTCAGGAGAGCTCTCTGCAATCTAGTAAAATGAGTCAGATAGTTCAGCGATCTGAGTGCAAATGTCATGGAAGAGAACATGCACTTCCAATATCTGTCCATCGTACGAGACTCTCTTTTTGGTGGATGGACAGATGAGGATGTCTCTGAAAGTTCCTTTTTGGTGGCTGCCACCACCACCATAGCATCTACTGGGACACCCTTAGTAAGAAATTCGCTATCAGCAGGTGCAGTAATAAACTTGTTTGGCCTCCGAGGAACAGATTCCACTGAGCCTGGAGACTCCCACTCCTTTCAACTAACTATTTGCATGAGCTTGTCGAAAGGCGGAGACAACCAAGTGATGGAAGGGTGAGACCCAAAGGCCTTCAGGTATACAGACTCTTCCTCAGAAGGGTTAATGGGCTTGAAGCCACCTCTCTGCTTAAGGATTTCTAGGATGTGTGTGAAGGAGACATCCTCAGAGGGTGACCATGGGGACTATTCTGACTCATTGAGTTCTGTATCAGAAGTGAGGAACTCCTCTGGGGAGTCTAAATGTTTCCTCTTGCATAATCTCTTTTGAGGGACCTCTGTGGAATGGTATTCCGGAGAGGTTTCGGAAAAAAGGGTTTCACCCAATGGGGCATCCTGAGGCTTTGGGTCTCCACGTCTGTGTGGATGCGATGGTACCGAGACAGACACTGGTGCCTTTGAGGGAAGAATGCCTGTACCTGAGAGTGGACCCGTCAGTGGTGACTGCACTCTCCTCATCACCTCGAAGGCCCCCTGCCCCTGATCCATGGAAGCTACCAGCTCCGAAGAAACAGAAGGTATCCCCGGATCCAACAGGGTTGGCTCCAAGGCCGATGTAGGAGCTGAGCTCACCTGTGCCGAAGCCCCAAGAGGCAAGCTCAGATCAGACAACTGTCCAATCTGACTTTCCTCCCCATACCTGACTGGAGAGCATCGGCTCCTAGACCCCCTTCAGTTCAGAGAGAACCAAAGATGTTGGAGCAGTAGTCTGGCCCGAAGATCCTAGTGCAGGTCTCTGGTCTGATGGTTCCACTACAACCAGTTCCAGACACTCTGGCTCCAAGGTTCCAGACTGGATCGGAGGAGGAATCGATGGAGGGGTGGTGGTCTTCAACAGCTCCAAATCCCTCTGGATTGGAGTTGACAATAGTTTGGCCAGCGCTGGAAAGTTCAAAGGTCTCCGCACCACATGATCCACATCATCATTGGAGAGGCTCCTGGATGATCGAGAGGAGGGAGTAGGAGATCTGATTCATTGGAGCAATGAAGATCTCAGAGTTGGAGAGACCAGTTCCATTTCTGGAGACTGGCTCCGTATGTAAAACTCCATCGGCACCGAAACTACAGCAGGAGCCTTGGAGGAAGTTTTTCGGGCCCAACAGTCTTTAGGTCCAAGGATGACTCTTTAGCCAATTTCTTTGTCAGCTCCGAATGAGCAGAAGTAGTAGTTCGTTTTCCCCGACTTCTCTGTTCTGAATGATGTGGATTTTGGTAATTTCGACATACTCTGATCCTCTTCAACTGCCTCTGTGAAGGAAGTCTTTAGTAAACTTCTCAAAATTAACTTATTTTTCCTTACCAACAACACCCTGCTACTGAATGCATGGCAAATGGCACATGATTCCTGCAGATGAACTGCACCAAGACAGTACACACACACAGTGTGACCATCAGTTAAAGACATTTTTTGATTATATTTAACACACTTTTTGAACCCCAAGGGTTTAGATTCTTTAGGATCCTTAGACATTGTAATATCAATGGCAACCAACAACCATAAACCCAAGAAAAAATACTACTATTACAATTTTTTTTTACAATAAACAGCTAACCAATGGAACTTAACTAGAAAAAAAGAAGGCAGTTATCAGATAAAATGAATCTGCCTACTGAGAGAAAAGGTAGGAATGGGAAGAAGGCCCTCTAATTTAAACAAGCCAACAGTAGCTCTCTAACTAAAATGAGCTTACCACATAAGAAGATTAACCAAATATATTACATTTTTAAAGCTCTCTAACTTAAACAAGCTTATTTCAAATATAAGTAAATATAAGAGAATATAGCCAGGATAGGGAAGAGGTAAAATGGCCTAGAGAAGAAACGACGGCCAATCGCAACAACAAACAACGAAGCAAACACACTAAGTTAAGAACTACATACTAAATACTATAAATCTTTATCAAATTCACAAGGCACAATTATCTCAAAAAATTTAGAAGTAAAAATACAGACTTAGCCAGAGCCAAAATAGAAGCACCAGATCTTGTTAGCAGCAAACGAGATCTTGGGAGCTTTCCTAGGGCATGATGGGATAGGGATATAGCCATGAGCCAGTGAAAGACCTCGAGCTTTTATATATGGCCAAGTCGGAACCGAGGATCAGTTCCGAACCCAACCAGTGAAGAATGAAGGCGAGATAGGACAACATCACATTATATATTATACAATTACTGGCCATTAATATTCCAAACTGAGCATGCTGATTGGTCAGGCAACCAGCATGCCCATTGTACATTGAGCATATACCAATGGAAAAAAGTCAGGCCACCAAGACTTTCTTCTATTAATATATGCTACGGAAATTCTACTTTTTTTTATTTTAAAAAAAGTAAACTTTCAAAAACCAGAGACGTGAAAAGGTACACTATACAAAACTAGAGAAACGTACCTGATTATCCTTACATTTTCTCTGTCTCGTCTCTCCCATACAATGAAAGTCTCACGATTTAAGTTATTTTAATTAAAAACAACAAAAAAAAAAAAGCAATGGAAATCTTTCTTTCTCTGTTGCTTTCTTGACACAGTAATGATCTACTGTGTAACCGTGGGAATGTAAGTCCCATACAATGCGGAGTACATCAAGAAGGCCCCGGGATAAAACGCAGAAGAGCAGCATGGCACAGTTATACAAGGACATTATTTAAGAAAAGTAAGTAACTTTTTTCTTAAATAATGTCATTGTAAAATAGCAATAACCCATGGCTGGGTGTGGGTAATGCTGATTTACCCACAGCTGGCTTTGCATGGTCACTCGGGCTTCGCCCTCATGACCAAACCACACCAACCATGGGTAAATCCAGCATTACCCACAGCCAACTGTGGATTATTCCTATATAACCAGCACTGAAAAGCCATCCATTCACAACCCTTGTACTTTTACACATTGGGTTGGGGTGCCATCTCAACAGTGACAATCATCAACAGCCAATGTTCACACTGCTAGGTGGCTAGACCTGATGCGGTTATCCCTCCATACCACACACTCACAACTATGGACAATTTAGTCTGTCCAATCCATCTACTGTACGTCTTTGGAACATGGGAGGAAACCGGAGCACTTGGAAGAAACCCACATGAACACGGGGACATGCAGACTTCACAGAGAATACACCTCAGCCGAGAATCGAACCGGGAAACCTTTTGCTGTGAGGTGACAATGCTATCTGCTGTGCAACTGTGTGTTAGCAGCATTAAAAATTATGCTGATCAAATACAAATTCTCAGAAGAGGACCAGCACAATTATCATGATTAGGTTGATTTAGTTCAGACGTCCTGCAGTGGGGGCACACAGAGTCTTTGCAAAGGGACTTCCAGTATGGAGTTCTTAGCAACGTACTTAAATCCTTAAGTTCTGAGGCATTGCTTACTATTTAATATGATTTTAGTCATTACAAAGGCTTATATATTCCTTTTTCATAGATCAAACAATGTAACAATTTTTCCATTTGCTTTAATTAAATCTCATAACACTTTTGGCACTGTTGAAAGCAGTATTGCCGGATTCCACACTGGTGGGATGCTTCTAGAACAGTCTTCTGTACAAGGACACAAGGTTTTCCCACCAACCACAAGAGAGGCGCAAATATAGTCATTAAAACACATTAGAAACTTCATTCAGATGAATCTGATCCATCAAAGCTGGTAAATGCAAAACAAAATACCCGATTCACTTACTCCACTTTTTCAGGACTGTTTCCCTGAAGGGCTGTCTGAAACCAAAGACATATTGTCAGCTCTAAGCTTCAAAATCTGCACTCTGGCAGATGTGATGCATCCATCCATGTTTAGGAGTCATAATCAGCTACTATAATGAATCTTACCTATAAAGCTTCATGATATAAACAACTGAATATGTAGAGCTATGAATTTTGAAATGCAAACAAGAATAAAATAGGATGCAAAACAAAAAACAAGAAGATAAAAGTGAAGACTTAACAGATAATTTCAGGAAAAATAAAAGCCATATGTTTTGGTCTGCCTGGAGGTGAAGATGGACAATTCCCTTCAGCATTCATGCAGAAATTTCTTAGCATAACTGTTAAATGTTCTCAACAGCTTCTACTCATAAGTTAAAAAGGGCATACTGCTCCACAAGGCTGTACCTTAGCTCAACAGCTCCACCCTGACCGTTGATAATTAAACGTCTCAACTTTAGAGACCTGTAAGACATTCTGGATGACATCAGACAGTTTCAGCATGTGAAGATCAGAGGAGATTACTAGTCCATTGACCCACAGGTCATTTTAAGCCAAGCTGTTTCAACCCAATTTTATACCATAGAAGTACTAGTCAATATCCAAGATTGCATTTAGTGATGACTGCCCATGTCCAGGAAGGTTGTGGGTGCTATCCCTGGTAAGAATTTATGGTGTCCTATCCACTCATCTAGGTTCTTGAACAGTGTCATAGAGGTGCTCTATTTCACATGAATTTGTAGCCTGTTCCAAAGATGAGGCAGTTTCTGGGAGACAAATCTGTCCCTCCAGCATGTCCTATTTAATTTGCAGGCCATATTTAAGTCTCTGGAATGGGTGGCCCTAGACCCATTTGATTTACAGATGTGCAGTAAGTTCATTTGGTTTGGGCTTGGGTTGCTCTGTAAGCCAGTCATAAGTCTCCCCTAAGAAGTCTGTACGATACAGAGTATAGTGACAGGGATTTTAGTCGGTCCATGTAAGGCACATGCTGGAGGCCCTTCATCTTCTTTGTCAGAAAACTCTGAGGTCACTCTAATTGCTGCAGGTGATGGCACATACCGAATGGGGTATTATACTCAAATTATGGGCTGGATAAGTGCTGAGTATAAGGGGGTGTTATAACTTCTTTTGCTCTTGAGTTGATGCCTTTACTAGTCAAGCGAGCTATGTAGAAAGCTTTCCTTACAGTGGTAGACACGTGGTGGTTGAAGTTAAGGTCGCGGTCAACCTGTGATCCCAGATCCCTTACCACTTCATGGGTGCTTAGGGTATTGTTATTGATTTGATAGTGTGAAGGGACATTGTTTGTGCTGAAGGGAATGGTGGTGCATTTCTTTGTATTCAGTTTGAGACCATGCCTAATATACCAGTCGTTGGTCTGTGTGAGACCATCCTGGAGTATACTGACATCATTTGGGGATTCAATGATTGCACCTAGTTTGCAGTCATCTGCAAACTTGGTCAGCTACAACCCTTTAGTTTTGACCTGAACTTCTAAGAAGTATATACCAAACAGTAGGGGCCCAGCACTGACCCCTGAGGCAACCCATTGGTAACAGGTCTGTTGGTTGATGTGGAGTCACCCACTTTGATAGTGTGTGTCTGGTTTCTGAGCCAGTTGGCAACCCATCTTACAATGAAGGGGTTTACATTCACTTTGCTAAGGTTATCGGTAATGCCTGAATGTGGAATTGTGCCGAAGGCCTTTGCCAAGTCAAGGTATGCTGTGTGCACAGATTTGCCCTCATCAATGGCCTTGGGTACACTTTCAAAGAAATCCACCAGATTTAACAGGCAGAATCTGCCCTTCACAAAGCCAGATTGGGAGGATTCATGGTTTGGAGGTCACCTATGTCTTTATTTATGAGGTCCATAATTATATGTTCCATGGCCTTACAGATGAAGCTGGTCAGACTTATGGGTCTGTAATTCCCCAGGTCTGTTGCTAGGCCACCTTTGTGGAGGGGAATAACTACAGCTGTTCTCCATTCCACAAGACCAAAGCCTATGGCTAGGCTACGACTGTACAGGGTACTTAGTGGTGATGCTTGTAATTGTTTAGCCTATTTAGAAGACAGCCTGGGATGTCATCTGGTCCCATAGAGGCCGTGTTCTTTGCCTTGCACAGGGCTTTGAGGACCAGATCTGGAAGGTGGGGCAGGCATTTGGGAGAGGGTTTGTTGTAAGTTAGGAGGGCAAAAGGGAGTGAAATTTTTGCCAAACCTACTCGCTAGCAGGTTCGCTATCTCTGTGGGGTTAGTGTGTGTGATACTGTTGCCCACCAGTTCTGCACAAGTTTGGGTCCTACCCTTTAGGTTACGTACATAGCTGTAAAAGGCCTTATGGTTATCCTTGGCAGTACTTGCTAGGTTTTTCTCAAAGGAGCTCTTGGAGGATTTGACAAGTTGTCTTATTTGCCTGTTAAGGCTGAAGAGGGTGCTTTTCTATTCTTGGGTCCTTGTCTTTGTTTTCTTGGACAGCAACATTTTGCGTTTATTGTAGAGTTTTTCAATGCTGGAAGTCCACCATGGGAGCTTGATTTTACTTGGGCTCTGGCTTTGATTTTATCTGGTACAGCCAAGTTTACACACTATGCAAGTGACTGTACAGGGCTTCAGTGTAAGCTTTGGCATAGTTATCACTTTCAGCTTGGGGTGGGGCTTGGAATGCATTTATTCCTTCACCTAGGAGAGTACAGTTTGCCTTGGTAAAGCATTTTAGTCTCATTTCATCCTTTGTTAGTTCTGGTGGTAGTGTCAGTTCAAATGTAACTAATTTGTGGTCAGTTTTAATTAATGAGGGTCCAACAGTTGCAGTAGTGCACCTGTTTGACATGTTGGTGAGGACCAGATCTAGAATGTTTGTTCCTCTTGGGGAATAGACAATTTGCTCCAGGGCATTTGAATTCACAAAGTCAAGGAACTTTTGTGCTAGTAAGTTTGGGCTAGAGTAAGTTTCCCAGTAGATGGCTCGATAATTGAAATCCCCCATAACCAGCGTGTTCGGTAAAATTTGGATTGCCTTCAGTTTGGTTAAGTAGGCTTCTTGGGTGTCATGACCCATGGAGAGGGATCTATAACTGGCTAGGACTTAAACGGGGGTGTTACCCACTGTAATCTGGACCTGCAGTAACTCCAGGGAATTGTCCAGTCTAATCAGAAGTGAGGTGAATTCATTTCTAATACAGATTGAAACACCACCTCCTTTGGTTTTCACACATTCATTTTGTGGTCTAAAGGTGTGTAAGGCACTGTAGCCTTGCCAGGCCAGGGATACTCTCCGAGGACTTAAACAGGGTTTCTGTGACTGCACACACATCCACATCTTCTAGTGATAGAATTGCTTCCAGGGAGTGCAGTGTTTGGTTTAAGCTCCTAACATTTAGTAGCATGACCTTTATTTTGTTCTTACTGGTTAATTTCACATTGGTAATATTCTTTGGGAGACCTTGTCTAAAAAAAGGCACTATGGGGGAGACAAAAACCTTTGCTAGCAGCCAAAAGCCTAGGGGTGCCAGGTGCAAACCCATCTCTGGCAAAGGTTTGTTGACCATGGTTTCCCAGGCAGACAGGAACTGGATCCCCTTGGAATGATACCAAAAACTAAGCCAATTATTGAAATCAATCATTTTTTTGTATATACTGTGGCATCATTCTAGGTGAGGGTAGTATGCTGCACAAGGTTAGAGACATACCTGCCTGGGGCACATACTCAGAGAGCTCGACCATGTCTCTCTTCATACAGTCCAGTGAGGTACGTCTCAGGTCATTCACACCAACATGAACTATAACAGAGTCATAACGGTGCTTGTTGCTGAGAGACCTGAGTGCATGTGTGATTTGGTGAATCCTGGCACCGGACACACTGCTGACTGTGACTTTCTCCTTGTCCAACCTGGTGAGTTGAATATCCGTGTGTTTCACCAATGAGTCTCCAATGACAAGTAAACTTGGTTTCTGAGCATTATGCCTTACAGGCTTGGTGGGTGAGACACAGGTGTTGCTGTGTGTCATGGGTGCTGTGGAGACTGTGCTAGCTGTAGCAGACTTGTGCATTGGAGGTCTCTGGTGTTTCTGTAAGTTTTTCAAGGAACCTCCGCATATGTGGATTTAGGTGTTTGATGAGTACTATGTGTATGAGTAGTGGTACTATGTGAATATGTAGTGGTGGGTGAGTTGACAGCCTTCTCCTTGTTACTGTTTTGAGGGAGCATGGATTCTAGATTCTTGGTGTAAATACATCTCTCGCACTCTGTACTAGATTGTGTTATTAGTACAGGGTTGTCTGTGTACAACAGACAATTGCTACACTGCCTCAAGAGACCCAAGTCAACAAGGTTGGCAGGAGAAACAAGGGTAGTCCAACTGTCCATAATGCCAGGTTGAAAACTGTTGTCACTAGGGGTGGCTTTTCAGAAATGGTCATGGAGGACCTTGGCAAATGGATATTTCTGCCTGGGTTTTAAGGGAAAATTTGTTGAATTTAATGTCCAGCTTTGGTGTAGAGTTGCACGGTATTGTGCCATGCTGCACAATGCACAAACAAGCAAAAACCTGCTCAGATGCAGGGCCTAAATACCACAAGCTAAACTTGAAAAAAAACTCTAACAAAACTCAAAACAGATTTGACGGGGATTTCTTTAATGGCAAGCTCTTTCCCATTTATTACATTAAAGATGGCAAAGTATAAAGCTGTGGTAACCATTTGAAATGTCAGGACCTGCTAGAATGATCTCTGGTTATTTTTCCTGTCACAGACTCCCTACATTTAGTGACATGACATCCCTTTCTGCATTATGCTGCCTAAGTCGTTGTGCTAAAAGTTTTTGTGCTGTGGAGTTCTTATAAAAAAAAATGTTTGGCAGCAACCTTTCAAAAAGTGCATATTATTCTAATAACCCCTTATTTTCACTTTAGCACTCTGCAGTTGCTCCTCTCCTTGTTTTGTGAGATTTCTCTTATATTACAATACTTCAACCTTTGTCAGCCCCAATAATTATGTCCTATTACTTCCTTCCCATATATTTTTCCTTTATTTCTACCCAGTTTTTAAACTCCATTTTCACTTTATTATACTAACCAGCTATCCCTTCTGAAGAAATTTCTATTTTCTCTAATAATTTGCAGATCTTTTCTACCACCCATTCCTTAAATTCCTTTTTTAGCAGGAAAGCACCAGTGTCTCATTTTTACTTCATTATCCTGCATCTTTTTCTTAGTTTTTATATGTGCTTGATTTGAAACAGTTACTGGATGTGTGTCAAGGTGCTCACTTAAATACACAGGCTCCACTAAGATATAATTTCTACCCAGTCTAGCCAGGTTAGTGTACCTTAAGGAACGGAAGCATAGCAAGGGTGAGCTGAAGGGGGCAACTGCCCTAGGGACAAGATGTCAGGGTGTGCAATCACCAGTAGTGCAATACTGACATTTATTGACATATCATCATTTCTGAATACCAGTACGGAAATTAATTTGCTGTCAAGACTGAAGAAGTGTTTCATATAAGTTGCAGCAAGCATCTTGTTACAGTTTTGCTCCTCAACTCATAGTTGAAGGGCAAGACCTGCAACCCCTTTAGAGAAAAGTGCAGGTAAGGAGTGTCAGATTGGAGAAGGGGCCTTTTTAAATAGAACTGAGGGGCACAAAACTGGGAGCCGTCTTGCTCCTGAATTGAGGAGCGCTAGCCATAAATAGAGCAATGACTTTTTTTTTTTTTTACTCCTCAACTTGAGGCTTGAGGGTTGGCAAATAAGGGAATGGCAGTGGATGCTAGACAAGCAAGCTATGGCTCTGCTGTAGAATAATATGTAAATTCTGTCCGAGATCCTACTATTGAAAACACAAAATTCATTGATTACATGTGTTACAGACATGGGATATCTGCAGAAGAACTTGATTAAATTGACTATTTGGGTACAGCAGAATAATATGCTGATAAATACATAAAAATACTAAGCATATGTGATATGGGAGAGACAGACTGAAAGGTGAATATTTAATACAGAAGACAGAGATTGACACTCTAGATTAATTTAAAGGCCAGGGTATATGGGTCGAACCAGTTTTGAGTTTTTCTAGTTGTATCGACTGACTGTTAATGACAGTTATATAACTACAGGTTGCACAAAAAGATTTATAAAGTCCAAGAAATCAGAAATTATGAAATCATTGTTTGTTACTTACATTAGACATAAACCTGAGTATGGAATAACAATATGGAAACCTTGTAAGAAAACAAGTATGAGTAAATTGGAAAGAATACAGCAGAAATATACCAATGGGCATTCATGGCTGTGAAAATTTAAGTTATTAAGAAAGACAAAAATTATCTTCCTTGTACAGTGACTCATATAGCTATTTAAGAGGAAACCTTATTCAGGTATATAGGGCATTTAGAGACAACTACCTCTGGGAATATTTGGGGTTATCAAAAAAGCAGAAGAGAATCATCAGACAACCTACATGGAAGGTAATATAAGAAGTGTTCTAACTGGTTCTCTGACAAAGTAGCTGATGTATGGAACAGACCACTAACTTACATTAAAGCAAGTATAAGTTTAGATATTTTTTAAGATTAACCTAGACATTTATTATGGGAATACCTGTTTTGGTAAAATGGCATGCAAGAATGGTATTATTGCCTATGCATGAAATATTTGTATGTTTGCATGTATGTATCTTCCATGTCAGCTATTCTCCTATACATCTTCAGAAATGCATCTGATTTGCTATATTTTCCCGTCTATGTCCCCAGATACATCCTCACTACTGCAAATCATGTCTCAGACCACACCCATAAATACTCCCTGGTGAAAAGTGATACTTTCTGCAGAAATTTACTTTAAGTCCATATTGGCAAACCCCTTACTACCACAAATTTGCCTTTATTCTTTTCCCCCTTCTATCACTATTGCAGTCCCTCTAGTAATCAGCATTATTATTACCCTTTTCCTTTATCCATGATATTCTGCTGCCCACTCTGAAATCCTTTATTTATCAAAATCACATGCTCATTTCTATCCAAGTGCATTTTGGAACACTGCTATATGCACCCTCCATGTGGCCTGAAAAATAATTAGAGATGAGACTGGTGAGCTAGAAAGGGGTTTAGCTCCAATAGGTAAGAAAACGCCCCTGCTCCAAAGTAAACAAACACAGGTTAAAGCAAAGGGGGAGAGTAACATGAAGGTTGAAGTGGGACAGAGAAGCGGTGATGGAGGAGGGATGGAATACTGCATCTGGGATCAGTAGGACATGTACTGTTTTGATAATTTCTTACACAACTGCACTATGTCCTGACTGAAATCACTGTTGCATTATTCCTGCCATATGGGTGATTCCCAGAACTGAAGGAGGAAGGTAGAGTGGTTGGCTACTATGTAGAAGAGTTGTTCAGCAGTCTGAACAGAACTAAACAAGCAAAGGCTGCCCTGGACCAGGAAAAAGCATCAGTTTTGTAGTGTTTGGTAAAAGTATGTACACAGAACCAAGTGGCAGGCTCTAAGATAGACCTGGAGTCTATTCCTTCGTGAAGTGACCCTGCCCTAATGGAATATGCTTCACAGCAGGAAGGCAAGGTCTTACCATATTGTGAGAAGCAGAAAGAAAAAGCCTTAGAAATCCAAGCTGCAACAGTTTGGAGACAGGCTGGCCATAAATGATACAAAGAGTTGGTTGGTCTTTCTGAAGGAATTCGTTTTGACCAGATAAAATCTGAGCTGCCCGTGAATGGCCAGAGAATGTAATATCCTTTCCCCCTGTTTTGTGGATTGGGAAAGAAAGTGGGAAGATGAATAGCCTGATTGAGGGACAGCTTGTTCACCACTTTAGCCATGAAGACTGGATTAGCCCTGAGAGTCACCCTATCCTTGTAAGAGATAAGGGGGAATGGCCATGAGAGTATGTAACTCAGAAACTCTCCTAGCAAGGTGAAAGTCAAGAGAAAGATAGTTTTTACAGTACATAATTTTAGAGAAGCAGAAGATACTGGTTAAAATGAGGCAGTGTTAATTTTTCTAGCAAAAAATTAAGATCCCAAGGGAGAGAGATGGGTATCCATGGTGAGTTAAGATGCAGGACTCCCCTGAGGAAAAGCTTAACCTCTGCCCTAGCCATAAGTGCAGGACTAAGAGGGAGGCGGGCATTGACAACAGATAGGTGATCTTTAATAAAAGAGTAAAAGAAACCTGATCTAAGTAGCTTGCAGAGATAGTGTAATACAGCAGGAACTTGTGATAAGAGTGGGTCCTGACCATGTTTGTGTGGCACCAACAGGAAAACCTTTTCCATGTAACTGTGTAAGATATTCTAGTAGTGAGCCTCCTGGCCTCTTGTATGATTTGAACAACCTCTTCAGAGAAAAGGTGTCTTTGAGAAGTCAAGATCCTACCATCTATAGGGGCAAGTTGAGAGATGGAAGATTTGGGTGGAGCAGCAATCCCTTTTGCTGAGTTATATCCATTTGAAGAGGAATTCTCTTATAATTTCCCTTTGTCGGGTGAAATAGCAGGGGGACCCAATGCTGCCTCGGCCAAAATGGTGCAGGTAAAAGGAGCTTGGGTGCTTCCTTTTGTGCCTTGAGAAGAGATTTTAGAAGAAGAGGCAGAGCAGTAAAAAGCACAGAGGCCCTTTGCTGTTTTCTAGAAGGAAAAGGCATCTGTCCTCTAGGCTGTGGGACAAGGGTCCCTCATGCAGAACTGGGGAGATGATGGTTAGTTGGTAATGCAAGGATGTCAATCTGCCCCACTGAAGGGTGATCACCTGGAAACCTCTCTGTTCAAAGTCCATTTATGGGATCCTCCAGAGATCATCTTACAGAATCTGCTAGCACATTGTCCAGGGAAGGGAGGTATGTGACTGTGAGCGGGATGTTCACTTGGGTTGCTAAGTTCCATGCCTCCTGTGCTATGCTAACCTGCACAGTTGGTAAGACCTAGTACATCCCTGTTTGTTTATATACCACATAGCAGTGGTGTTGTCTGTGTACACTAGGAGTGGGCTGGGTTTTCAGAGGTGGGCAAAATCTGAACAGCTTGCAGAAGAGCCATCATTTCCTTCAGATCGATATGGTCTTTCATGAAATGAGGTTGCCATTTCCCCTGCACTCATTGTCATCCTGTCCCTGCCCCCATGCTTTGTCTGAGACATCTATGTGAACCTGCGAAGAGGACGAGGTGGTGTGAATGTCAGTCCTTGGCTGAGGATGACTTGTCCATTCCACCAAAGTAGCCCCTTTTTGAGGGAAAGAAGGAAGGGAATCAGGGTGTCCTAGGGATGACAGTGCTGAGACCACACAGATTTCAGATTCTCATGTGAAGTCTGGCCAGGGGAAGCATAGGGATGGTGGCTGCCAGGAATCTCAAAGTCCTTAGCATCTCCCTTGTGAGCAATGGGTTGCAGAGGAGAGATTTAGGGAAAAAAAAATAGACAGACTGTGAACTTTCTACTGGTTGAAGAAGGCATGCATTTTCTTTGTGTCCAGTCTTCAGCCCAGGAAACCCAAATCCTGCAAAGGGACCATATGGGATTTTTAGTAGTTTATAATGAAGCCCAGACCTGTAAGAAGTTGGAGGGTGAAGTGCAGATGCTGAAGAAGAATTTTTGGTATGACAACCTGGATTAGCAGGTTGCCTGAGTAAGGGAAAAACTGAATTCCATGAGTGCAACAGAAAGTTACTACTGAAGATAAGGAGTTTGTGAACAGTCTTGGAGCTGTGGAAATAGCAAAAGGCATAGCGGTAAACTGAAAATGCAAGGAGCCAGAGAAAAACTTGAGGAATCTCCTGCAAGAAAGCTGAACTAGTATGTGTAAGTAGGTATCCTTCAGATCTAATGACACTAAAAAAGTTTAGGGAAGGATGAAAGATAGAAGAGTATGAGGAGAGAGCATTTTGAAAGATGGTACCTTCAAGTAAATGTTTAGGAGAGGCAGGTCTAGAATGGGTCTCCACTGCCCTTCTTTCCTTCAGACTAGAAAAATCCTGGAGTAAAACCCTTTTTCCATGAAGTCCTTTGGGACTTGCTAGATAGTGCCCTGATTCAAAAGGTCTTGAATAACAGGGACAACAAGAACTATTTGGTTTTGAGGAGGTTGTGGCATGCCTTTCATAGAACAGATATTTTCAATGGACATGGCATAACCATCTGTAATGATGGACAGGACCCACTCTTCTGTAGAAATAGCTTCCCACCTACCCAGGGAGAGAGAGAGTGTCTTTGTGAAAAATAAGTAATAGTACTGAGGGAAGGGGGAGGGGTGTTGCATTGGTAGTCACAGATTTTTGCTTCCAAAGGGAGGCTTCCCTGCTGGAGGTTCCCTATGGGTTTTTCCTATCACCTTTTCCAAATGAGTTTTTCTTTATTTCTGAGATGAAGCAGGATCCTTTCTATTGAAGGAGGTAGATTTAGATTGGTAATTCCTACAGTAACTAAAAACTGAGGACAGAAGAATCTGTCTGCAGTTTTTCATAGTGTTACCTTGGTCTTGGTTACTTTTGAACAGACTGGCAGCCTGTGAACCAAACAGCAAGCCTTGGTTCAAGGAAGAGGAAGAGTCTAAATTTTTGATTTGAAATCCTCTGGGATAAGCTGACTGTGAAACCATGTACATCTGTGAATACCAAACCCAGTGGCTGCTGCCCTAGAAGAAGCATCCACAGCATTGTAATTGCACTTAATGTTGTGTTTGGCAATTTGAGTGGCCTGGACAGTAAAGTCTGCATTTTATGCTTAAATTCTGCTGTAGGAGGGCCCAATATCACTTTTATTAAGAAATGCAGGACAGAGATCAAGTACTTTGTCATTTGAGTCCTGTAGTTAATTGTCCTAAAGGTAAGGGTAACAGAGGTGTAAACCTCCTCTCCTCATCTATCCACAGCCCTGCTATGTTTGTCCATAGCTGGGGCATTAGCATTGGACAGAAGCTTAGCAGACTTATCTGAAGAGAGAAATACTGCAGATGGGTCTACCACTGGATTCTTGTATAAGCATTTTAGATCATCAGGCACCTTGTAGAACTTGTCTGGTCTTTTAAGAGCTGGTGGTTGTGAATCAGGTGCAGCAGAGGTGGACTGAAAGTCGTCCTGGAAGGCCACAAGGATAGGAAAGACTGGAGAAGGGGCAGGGGTACCCATCTCCAAGACGGTGTATACCCATCTCCAAGAGGGTGTAATACACCTTCTGGACATCAGAGATATGTATGAATTGCCATTCCAACTGTTTCATCATGTTCTGTAAGTCTTCCCAAAGGAAGCTTCCTCAACAGAGGAATATGGTGAGAAGGAGTCTTCTTCATTGTAAGAGATTTGTTTGGAACAATGTTGCTGAGAAGAATAGTCCAGAGAATGGTCAGAGTTGTAGTCCTATTCTTCTCACAAGAAGAGAAAATTGGAGCAGGTTTTTGAGTAGCAGCCTGTGGTTGCAGAGACCCAAATGAGGGATGTTTCAAAGACATAATGGCTATGAACAACCCCTATGAGAAGTCTATCCACTCCTTTTCCCTGGCTGCTAAGGGACATACCAAATGCCTAATTTTCTGTTTTTTTTTCTTTTTAGAGGAGATGTATGCCTGGATGACTTACATTAGAAAACCTGAGATCTCTTCCTTGACTAAAATTTGTGGGACACTATACAGTCCCTCAGAAATGATGAGACACAGTTCCTTGGATATATCCGCAGTCTGCAAGACCTCAGGGGTCATACCGACATCCTAAAGTAACTCAGTAGCAGGCAACTAAGCAGTAGCCTGACATACCATGGGTTCTGTAACCTCAGGTGGTATGTCAGAGTCAGAAATGTTGGACCACAGGTCCATTCATGGCCTCTTCAGATTTTTTCTTTGGCTGAGGTCTCTAGAAACGTATTTGAGAGTGGAAAGCCTCAACCCAAGAATTTTGAGAATGAATGACAGATTGAGCAAGATTTGTGATTGTGTTGTGGGCCTAGACTAAAAGGACACTCGTTATGCAAATCCGTGTAAGGAATCTGCCTACTGCACTTGCACCTACCCCTCCTAGCTGACGTCTAACAACTTTCAACAAAATAAAATAAGTAAAAATTAAGATTTCTAATGGGGTGCTATCTAGATAAACAACTGCAGCAAAGGTACCAATGACCAAATGACAAACAATCCAACATATGCATGATTTGTTTTCGGGCTGGCGATGAGATAGTCTTAGGATCCACGCTTGTATGCCCATCTATATACCCCAAGACATACGAGCTGAGGTTATGCATCGGATGTACAACCTCGGGAAGGTAAAGCTTTGGTACCTCAGCCAGATGTCAGCGGTGACATCCCATACACCAGGAATACTGCAACAGTGATTTCAGTTAGGATACTGATGCAAGTATTACAAGTTGGAGACAGCAGAGTGTTTGTGGAAAATAATTATTCAGTGTACACCAGGGAGAAGAGAAGCAAATTTCTTCTACCAATCAGGGAATGTCGAGGGGCAAGTAAGAGATTCAAACTGCTGCACCAAGCTATCTTCACAATATTTTTTTTCTTGAAGGATCAAAGTAATTTTTTTTTTATGCAGAATATGCTAAGGAGGAAATACAAGCATTTGTCTAACCAAAAGTGAGCCATCAAGCATAAGGGGATTCTGTTTCTCATTCTTCTGATAATATAGCTCATATATAGACTTTGCCAGTGAAACCTTTTCCAATGTTCCAATGGAAAATACTTGAAAGACAGAGAAAAGCACAGGAGCTGACCAGAAGAATCAGGAGTAAGTACATTGGAATTCAACTGAAGTCTGGAGCTGGGAGATGGAGAACAACAGGGAAAAGATCGGCAACATGGAAATTAGTGAACAAATGTGAGATTACAAAGCATTAATGACATTTGTGACATATGTTTGTACAATAAAAACTGCAAACAACTGACTTTGTTAAACTGGGGACAGAAAGGTTTTTGCCAGACTTCATGTCATTAATGTTTGGATGGACTAAGAAATGTAGGCATTACAATGCAAAAAGAAAAACAAAGGCTCGACAAAAAACATGTTTAAGTTAATAAGTTATAACTTTGGGTTATTGAGGTGTAGACTTGGATGTAAAAGTACAAACATCCTAATATATGTAAAGCTGATATGTTTTCTCTTACTTTTGCATAGGTAAATGCCTGGATTAAAACCCTTGGCTTAATCTAATAAATTTTAAGTGGAAGCAAGTAAATAAGAAAACACTGAACGCAATGAAAAGTTTTGCTTTAGCAATAATGCTCAGCATGTCTTTAGAACTCTGTAGTTGGGGGTTACCTTTTTTTTCTTATGATAACACGTGGGCAAGCTAATAATAGGGGAATAAAAAGCCAGAACACTGGTTTCTTTAAGGCTAAAATTTAATGTTTTCAGATCTGGGAAGGGAACAAAGACAAAAAAGAACAGACAATAATTATTGTAAATAGGAGCACAGACACAAGTCTTAGCATGGACATACTTAGATGATGCCTGTGTTTACAGCTATTTAGGACAGCTGTTCTTATCATTAGGGTAAAACTTCATTATTTGAGGATGTAAACAGTTTTGTGTGTTTGTATTAAGTTAGCAGGCTATGGGGTTGTTCTGGGGTGTGTTTTTTTGAGGGTTTTCATTAAAACAAAAAGTCTTTTTTTTTGTTTTGTTTTTCCAATAAACATCTGCTATTCTTTCAGCCATTACAGTCATAAACACTTTATAATCATGGTTTAGTATTGAAATGGGCCTGTATGAAGCTGGATCCGATGGATCTTTACCCTCTTTAGGTATTACCGTTACTACCGCTTTCTTCCAGGATGCTGGTACTTCTCTCCTCCTCTTAAAATACTGTTAAACAAAACCTTTCAGATTTGTACCAGTTTTTTTCCCTGAAAGCTCCAAATTTCCACAGTAGTACCATCTATTCCTGGGGATCTTCCTGTAGATTGGTTATACATAGCCATTTTTATCTCATCTCTTCCTAACCTGTTAGTAATTGAGCCTCATCTACCTCTAACCTTGGCATACTTAATTCTTCCATAAACATTTCCATTTTTTACCTTTTTTCATTTCCATAGAAAAAGAAAGAAAAAAACAGCACCTGTGTGCAATCCCCATTACACTTGAAAACAGAAAGCAAAGAAAACCATAAACCACAAATACAGTACTACTAAGAAAATGTTTTCTTTACTTACAGTTAGCTTCTCCTCTCCCATCCCCTCCCTAAGGCATTTTTCCGAACATTAATGACATGAAGTAGGAAATATACTTTAGAGTCCCCCATAAGTCCAACAATTTTTGAAAAAGTCCAATATTTCCAGATTTTCTTTTTCTGTCATATTTCACAAACATAATTATTGCATGGTAATCCCACAGTAAATTACGATTTGTATTACTGTTTTTCTCCATCGCCCAAATCCTGTGTCTGCTTCATTTCCAATGTACTCTCTATTCTTCTAGTCAACTGTCATGCTCCCTTCATTCTCTCCATTTTCCACTGAAATACTGGAAAAGGTTGTTTCACAGGTACAGGCTCTCTGTGGTCTTTATTACTAGAAGATTAAGAAGCAGAATCTTCTTCTGTTTCACAGCTCACTTTTTGTTGGACAAACTTTTGTAAATCCTCCTTAGCATGCACTTCTTTAAAAAATAACTTTGTCCCTCCAGGAAAGAATATCTTAAAGACAGCTGGATACAATTGTTTGAATATCATACCTGTGTCTCGACATTCCCTGAATAGTGGAATGAATTTACTCCTCTTCTGCCTGATGTACAGTGAGTAATCATTCTCCACAAACACTCTGCTATATCCTACTTTTAGTATTTTGTCCTTCTGCCACAGTTGTGTCATAATCAACTCCTTCTGCTGGTAGGATTGCATCTTTACTATTAAAGGTCTTGGTTGCTTTGTTATAGCTAGAATTGGAGCATACACACAATGTGCCCTGCCAACTAACAACTCCTGCTGTGGAATATCAGTCCAGTTGCTTATTTGTGACATCTCTTCCTGAGCAGTTTCATATTCAGTCAGCCTTTACTTCATTTCAACCTCTGATTTTTGCAGCTTTATCATCTCATCTGAATATCTGTATAAAATGTCTTCCACTTTTTCCAACTTTTTGTTGTTTGTGTTGATATACTCCATCAGTGTTTTGTTTATTTTAACCAGGTCTGTATACAGCTGTCATACATCCTCTTGTAGATTACTGGAAGTCATGTCTAAAGGTTGCATTGCTTTTTGCTGAACGGCTGCAGAACTTTCCCCAGTCAGTGTTTCTTCCTTACCTTTTGTAGCTGATTTTTCCAGATCTTCTGTATTTCTTTACTTCTGGCATCCAGGCAGTGTAATTACTAGCCAATTACTGAAATTTACCCATAAACACAAGTCTACTGTCCTTCTCTGCTGAGTTTCTGTTTTCATAATGGGAGAGCAAGAAACAAGCTGTTACTCAATGTGCAGCCATCTTGGAAGTCCTCTAAAACAAAACGTCTTGTAAAATCTGACATGGGTTCAAATGGAGAAGACAAGTAACAACTCTATACAAGGTCAACCTGCCAAACATTATTGGGTGCATGCATCATAATAGCTAGAAATAAACATCTAAAAAGCTGACAGATATAATAAGTGGGAGTAATAATTTATCATAATGGCAACACTTTCAATATTATCATGGAATATGAATGGTCTCGTAGATATAGACAAAATGGAAAACACACTGAATTATATTAAGAAATGCAGAGTGCAAATATCAATGCTACAGATGACACATTTGGAAGGAAATGAGCATGTGAATTTGCTAAAGAAAGGATTTCAGGATGGATATCCAGTGGAATATAAGGGACAAAGGAAACGGGGAATACTTACATCAATTGCTAAAGGAGCTCCAACAGTGATATAACAAGAAAAAAGATAATAATAGTAGATTTGTGGTAGTAAGGGGCTACTGGCAATGGAATGTATTGATATTATGCCTAAACTGCTATTACAGAGCTTAAGAAATTCTTGGGAGAAATAATCAGCTTTCAGCAGAGAACATTACTTAATAGGTGGGGATTGGAAATTGGTTTGCAACAGTGAGAATGCATATGAGGTATATAAGGGAAAATATAAAAAAAAGGGTAGATTTCTGAAAAAGAATTTGTGAAAATGTATGGTATGGATAAAGTGAATTTAGTAGTAGAAACTTGGAGAGAATTTACATATTATTCCACAATATATATTAACTGAGCTAGACTAGGCGAAAATTATACTTCACAGGAACATAACCATTTAACTGAGAACTTTGACATAAAGGCAATAACTATTTCAGATTATGAGTCAATAACAACTAAAATAAAAAAGGTAAGTAATGAAGTAAAAATGAGATACTGACACTTCTCCATCTACTGTTATAAAGAGAGCAATTTAAAGAATGGGTAGTAGAAATTATTTGGAAGTTATTACTGAAGATAAAAAGCAATCCAGAATTTCTGTCTAGTGAAAGGGATAAAATGAAAGTGGAGTTTAAAAACAGGGTATAAATAACAGAAAAAGAGATATGATTAATAAGTAACAAATTATTTAGAGGTGCTGACAAAGGTTAAAGTATTAAAAAAATAAGGACAATTTCATAGAACAAAAGAGGCACAACTGCAGAATGCTAAAGATAAAATAAAAGAGTACCTGAGAATAAATGCATAAGTTTAGAAAGATTGCTGTTAAACAACTGTTTTTTGATAACTCCAGAGCACAAAAATGTTTAGCACAACAACGTAAGCAACAGAAAGTAGAAAGGGTTGTTGCCAAACATAGAGCACCTAAACAAGGAACATATCCAGAAATCCTGTAGTGACATTGATATTTTGGAAATTTTATGAATTTTGTATAAAGCAAAGAAATGTGGAAATCAAGAAAAAACACACACAGAAATATTTATGGAAGACTTAAATATGCCAAGGTCAGAGCTAGATGAGGCTCAACAATTAACAGTTAAGACATGAGGAGATGAAATAAAAATGGTGAGGTATAACCAATCAGAAGGAAAGTCTACAGGAATATATGGTGTTCTGGTAGAAGTGTAGAAGTTAGGAGGGAAGAAAGTGATTAAGATCTGCAAGGTCTAGGATAACAGAATTTTAAAAGGAGGTGAATCATCAACATCCTAAAGCTTCTGTGGTGGCAACTACTTATATAACTTATTCACTTCCCACAGCTTCAAGCTTTATTTACTTTTCACTGTACAGACTGTCAATGTACCTTTGAATGTTAAATTACACAATTCATCATATATTTCTCTCAGAATAGATTGCTGAGAGGTCTCTTGATTCATTTTTTGCACCTGCAGACAACTCATCTCCAAGAAAAAAACGGTAATGTGAATAAAAAACAGCTAGTAATTTGCAGATGCACAACAGAATCTTTATAAATTTCAATCACAACACACTGTTCAGACTTCTAATGATTAATTGCACCTGTAAACTTCTTGTCTCCCAATGAGAGCATTTTATAATGGACAAACAGCTAAGGACTTTGCATATAAAAGACATATACCACTTTCATGCCTTTCATCGTTCTTTACTACTTTTTCAAACCTATTTGCTTAAAAAAAATCTGTCTATAGCTTAAACCACGGACATTAATCTAGATAGCAACTCATAATGGAATGCTTTACAGATGCCAGTTTATGCACTAATTTCACAATGTTTCTTGTCTTTTCTCCGATTGCCTCCATCTCCTAACACCAGTTTCTGGTTCATATTCAAAGAGCTCCTGATTCTTCCTGTAAGCTCTTTTTCCTTTATCTGTTGCTCAAGCATTTTCCTTTGTACCAGTAAAAGAAGACAAATTCTCTCTATGAGCATTGTTATTGTCGGAAGAAAGAGTAGCAGAGTTCTCTTCTGCTGTCAAGCTCACTCTTTGTCAGATAAACCCTTTTTATTCACTCTTTGTCCTTGTCTACATCCAAAATGCCTTTGATTCTTCAAGGATAGAGTATTCTGAAAACACACCTGCTTCTTGATGTTCATTGATTGCTGGGATAAAGTGCTTCTCTTCTTGCTGGTGCACAGTGAATAATCATTTTCCACAAACACTTTGCTGTTTCCATTTTTCAATACTTTTCTCTTCTGCCACAATTTCATCAGGAGCAACATATTCTACTGCTATGACTGCATCTTTACTACTACAGGTCTTGGCTGCATTCTCATGGCCAGGTTTGGAGCATATACATGATTTGCCCTTTCAATTAACAAATGTGGAGTACCAGTCCAGTTGCTTATTTGCACCTTCATAAAATTAATACAGCTTGTTCCTGCCACTTTCTCTTGTACAGCAGAACATCTCAGGCTGTCTCTGTGTGCCTATCTTCTACTTCTACTCTCTTAAGAAACCTCAAGCTCTGCCAACCTTTTTCTTCATTTCAACCAAAGATTTTTGCAGTTTTATCAGCTTATATGAAGAGCTAATTAAAGCTTCTTCTATTTTTTTACAGCCATTTGTTAACTGACTGTATATATTCCTTCAGTGTTTCACTTATAAACACCTCTGAGGGCATTTGATTTATTTTTCCTCTAAATTACTTGAGGCCATCTCCTGTACCCAAGCTAAAACTTTCACTGCTTGTTTGCTGAACAGTTGCAAGATTCTTCCCAGCTAGAGTGTAATTTTTAGCTAGTAACTGAATTTTACTCAATTAGATAGAAAAACAAAACAGTGCAACCTATTACCAATTATGCAATTTTTCTTACTGGGAGCCCTCTAAACTTGTTAATCAGTATGCAACCATCTTGGAAGTTAAAATACTTCCATTGTTTTGCATGTTATTCTAACTAGTAAACATGATATAGTTTGAACTGAGAAGCATGCTCCCAGGCATGCTCCAGTAGGAAAACCAATAATTATTGAAAGCAATTCTGTAAAATAAATCAATTTGGTTTAAAGTCAGATCCTAGCTGAAGACTATTATGTCTGGATGTCATCTAAGACACAATCTGGAAGAAATAAAAACAAAGGGAAATGCAAAGGAGAAAACTGCTGGACAAGGATTCTGTAGAAAGCAAATGAATATTTAGTGCAGATGCAAGACATAGCCTCTAACAACTCTGGATAAATTTTAAAGACCTTCAACTGTATCTGACAGATTAAGTGAGACATAAGTGGAGTGCATACAATCAAATGAATAGAGAACAGAAAATAGAGGAGGCACTGAATATCACTATGATGTATTCGTCAAGCTATAAAAGTCAGAAATGGAAATTAAGGAGAGGGTGACAGAAAATGAGGCATCTGAAGAGGAACTGCTCAAAAAAGGTGGACAGAATGAAGTAGGAAAACTGGATATTTACAGTCACCACTGAGAAGTTGTAAGGCAGAGATTGCAAAAGCTTAATGAAGACTGGCGTCCCGCAACAGAGTATATTACTAGACAGGGTATATTGTTTATGTCCCAAGAAGTCCTTTAAGAAAGTAGCTGAGAACAACCATTGTAAAGATGTAAACATATCAACATAAGGAGATAATGTTAACAAAAATGTGGCACAGAGGAAATGTGCTGAATGTCAAGGCACCAGAGTATTTCTGGAAAATAACTATTCAACTTACACCAGACAAAAATAAAACAACTGTATTCCAATTACAAGGGAGTGCCTGCGAGTTGGATAGAGGTTTAAACTGAAGTGTCATGCAGTGTTTAGACTGTTTTCTTTCTGGGGTCTCAAAGACATTTATGGAGGCTGATTAGGTGATGGAAAGAATTAAGAAGCTTAACCAGCAACAACTAAATAAGAAGGGGGCTGGGGTCCAGTTTCAAAGCCATCTGCATGTAATGATAACTCCAGAGGGAAAATGCCAGTACAATCCTTTCTTCTTTTTTTTATTTTATTTTACATATGTTGACCGGGAGTGTCCGACTGAGCACAAGCCCTTTTTCAGCGGAGGCCTGGAGAGAAAAGCTCCAAGTGTAAAAAAAAAAATTAAACATAGCAATAGTAATTTTCAAGAAGTTACAAATTCATGCAGTTGTTGACAGATTATACAATACTATAAACTAAAGAATGATTCTGACAAATTTTTCAACACAATACAACAAACAAAAGGATGATTACAATTAAAATAATTGGAAGTAACATGTTATAGCTTAGTAAATGTGGTAATCATGGCTCTGTAAGCTGAGTATGGCATGAGCCTAGGAAATATCATAAAAAGTATAGAATGTAAGTTATTCATGCTAAATAGCATGAAATAATTAGACAGTACTATGTAGGTAAGTGGTAGTCGGGGAAGGTGTGTACAATGGCAGGTCCAATGTTTTTTTAAAGTAGTCTTTGGTGGCTAATTTGAATTATTTAGTTTGAGTCAGGTTCCTTATTTCTAGTGGAAGTTTGTTCCAAGCACTAGAGGGGTGGTAGCTATATAAGTTACAGCCTGTCTTGGATTTGGGTTTGTAAACATTTAATAGGTCTTGAGTTGCACTTCAGAGATGTCTGGTAGGGGTATAATGAGAGATGAGGGATGACAGACTACGGCAGAAATTGGGTTGATATAGAATGGAGTGTATGAATTGGAGCTGAGATTGCAGAAGCAGGTGAGGCAGTTTGAGCCAGTTCAGTTGTTTTAGGGAGAGACAGTGGTGAAATTTACATGTTTGCTGAGCAGCAGATCTTGCTATCTTGTGATAGGTTGCTTCTAGTTTGGTAAGTAGGGAGGAGTTCAGATTAGTATTTTGGGAATAGTAAGTTAAGCAAGGTAGAAGATAGGCATGAGCAAGAGATATCCTAGCATCAGTGGTGAGGAATTTGTTATTCCTATATAGGAGTCCTAGCTTTTGTTTTTTTGTTTGATACAATTGTTAATGTGGAGATCAAATTTTAGTTGATCATCTATGGTAATGCCAAGTAGCTTTGTGCTAGTTTCGACTTCTATAGGAGTATTGTTTAGGGATGTTATGGAGAAGGAAAAGTTGATGTGATTAGCAGATTTAGGAAGAAAGACTAGCAAGTTTGTTTTTTTGGGGTTGAGGATATGCTGTTTATTGGTAAGCCACATCTCTACTGAGTTAAAGGATGTTTGGGTAGTTGATAGAAATTCAGAGTGTGAGTTAGCAATGGTGATGACTGTAGAGTCGTCAGCATACTGGACAATGACAGACTGAGGGCAACAGGAGTAAAGTGGGTTGGTGAAGATATTAAATGATAGAGGCCCAAGAATGGATCCTTGGGGGACACCTGTCCTTACTGAGAGGGGATAGATAGTGCTGAGTTCCATCTCACCGATTGCTCTCTCTCTCAGTAAGACAGCTAGAGAACCATGTATATGGGAAGAAATTTAGGTCTGTAAGTTTGTTGAGTAGCAGAGAGTGACAGATAGTGTCAAAAGCCTTTGAGTGGTCAAGGAATAGGCAAGATGTAAGTTTATGATCATCTTTGGCTAGAGTAATAGTGTTGAGAAAGGATAGCAGAGCTGTGGATGCACTATGCTTGGGATGGAAATCATGCTGTGTAGGAGTGAGTAGTTTTTCCTGTGTGAGATGATGCATAACTTGTTTGTGTATACATTTCTCAAGGACTTTAGAGAGAGGGGAGAGGACAGCGAAATGCCTAAAATTAGAGATTTCAGTGGAGTTGCCTCCTTTATGGAGAGGACAAGTGTAAAACTGTTTCCAGATAGATGGCACTTTGGACTCAGAGCTGGAGCGATTTATTAGTATGGATACAGGCAAAGCAAGGGAGTGTGCAGCAGTCTGGAGAAAGTATGAAGGGATATTATCTGCAGATACAGAGCATGGTTTGAGTTTAGAGAGTAGAGTTTTGATGCAGCTGGTTGGAACAGGTTTGAGAGAGAAGGAGTTAGCTAAGTTAGTGGTTGAGGAGGGTACAGGGAGGTTAGAAATGTTGTTGGTAGAGTGGCTGGGGTTAAACAGTTTAGAAATTGACTCAATAAAATAGGTGTTGAAGGTATTGGCAATCTCTTCGGGTGACCTGTCAAGGGTTTGGTGGAGTTGGGTTGCCAGGATGTAGTATCTGGTTTATAGCATTCCAAATTTTTTTTGGATCAGATTTTAATGTTTTTGGGGGATTATAATATAAATTTTTTTTTGTCTTTGTTGATATGTTTTTTTGTTTGATTTCTAAGTTCTTTGTTCTCTTCCAGGTCAGCTGGAAGTTTGGATTGAGCCCATGTCTTCCAAGCCCTATCTCTGGTTTTCATAAGAGTATGGGTGGTTTTAAACAACCAGGGTGAAATATTAGCTTTAATCCAAACTTTTCTGGGTGGAGTTAGGGAATTTAAAATATTAAGAAAAGTTGAGTTGAAGGTGTTTACTGCATCGTTTAGAGGGAGCTGTGTAAGGAAATTCCAGTTAACATTAGAGAGAAAATGTATCAGGGTAAAAGTTGGGAAGTTTGCAGCAGGTGATAAACCAGTGTGGTTTAGAGAGATGAGTGGTATATCGGAGCACTTTTACAGGTGAATGGTCACTCAGGGAGTCAGGTAGAGTTTCAGGATTATGGTATTTATTCAGTTTGGAAACAAGTATCCAATCTATCAGGAAGGTTAGTGAATGTGAAGTGTTAGAATGGGTAGGTTTAGAGATTAGTTGTGCAAATCCATAGAGAATTACATGGTGTGCAGAGTCAGGTTTGTTGATATGCAGCCAATTAATGTTTACATCCCCAAGAAGGGTGGTTTCATTAGGGATGTTTTGGGAGAGATATGAGAGTATGTTTTCCAGTAGGGGAATGTTGTCCCCAGGTGAAACATATATGGCTACTACTGTGATGGTAGTATGGCTGCTGAGTTTAAGGTTTACTGCCAGTATTTCAGTGGGGGTAAAGGAGGGAATTGGTTGTTTGGGATGGGAGAGAGTGAAATTGCTTTAGTAAACTATGGCAACACCCCCACCTTTTTTCTTTAAACGGTCTTGGTGAAGTATGTTGTAACCAGGAGGGAGGATGTCTTTATCTAGATTTTAGGGTTTAGGCCATGTTTCAGTTATGGAGATAACGTCTGGGATATGAAGAGATATCCATCCATGAAACTGACTTAGTTTACTAAGTACACTTCGAGTACTGTTGCAAAAGATATCAGAAAAACAATGGGCAGCCTAACTGCTGATCAGGAGAGAATTGGGATCAAACTTGATGACTGTAGAGACCAAAGGTGAACTGTCTGAGGATGACTAAAGCAGGAGTGGACTTGTAAATTAAGTGGGAGAGCTGCAATGTATCATTCCCTCATTGTGGAAGATAGAACTGAAATAAAACAGGCTAGTTTGAACAATACTGCATGCACAACTACAATTTGTATTGAGACTTTGGGATATAATTGTTTTTTTATTGCTCCGGATTAATATGGCTTGTAAAAAGATCCGTGTGGCTGATGAAAATCTACTTAAATCTGTTTATTAACTCAAGTAGAGGAAAATCAACTGTTAAATGCATTAAACATTTAAGAAGAGCATTAATATTCTGCACTTGGGGTAAAGTAAAGCAATATTTCTGTGGGAACAGGATGTGAACATATGTTAGGGGTTTCAGACTGTAAGTGCTACGGGTTGCAATGCAAGTCATTGAGTTAAATACATCTTTCTCCAACTTCAGTGTTAAAAAAGTACCAAAAATCAACTTCATTGTCTAACAAATGTACAGCTTATACAACATATCCAGTTGCAACTACTGGGTATGAAGTGTAGGAAGTAGTACTGAAGCAGTGTATAACTGACAGAAAGGAAAAGGACTATATGCAGCAATCCTAAAAAGGAAGAACGAAATAAACAGTTTGCAAGCTGTTGCCTAACATAACAAAGAATTTATTTTTTTAAAATATGGATACTTTCTACTCTTATGAGTTCAAACAAAATAAAAATAAGACATTGAGGCTACCAGATAAGGGACAATCGATCATCAGATACACGAAGGTAAGCTATTCATTAAGGGCTCCCTAGACTGCCCTTTTGGTGGTCTTATTTAGTGTAACTATGTAAAAGGACTGACATCAGCCTTAAAGGGGCAATGTACTGAACTGCAGAGTAGGAGGTAATGTTAACCATTCGAGCAACTGCAAGACTTACATGTAAAGGAAAAATAAGAACAGAAAGTTGAATAGCATAAAACATGGTCAGGAAAATTAAAATTATAGGGCTGAGTGGAAAAGAATTGCTAGATAAGCAAGTAGGAAATATGCAGTCAGTGTTCCCTGCTTGGAGGAGCCATAAGCTGAATAGATTTGGACAGCAATTTTGTTTTTGCTATTTGGAAGGCAGGCAAGAATATGTGAATTAGCAGAACAAGATTATGGTTTAGGTTAGGTAATGCCTGTTTCAGTACCTATCTAAATTACAGTTGTGTACACTTACCATAAATGTAGATGTTCGAGTGTATTCACTGTTGCAGTCATCACATTTGGGTTATCTGCCTGCAGGTAGCCCTCAGTCAGCATGAATACCAGAGTCTTGGGGTTTCTGCATCGGATGCTGTCGCTTCTTCCATGACATCAGGTCGTCAGGGGTATAAAACATGCAGCCTATGCCATTACATCAGTTTCCTGCCCCAGATGTCAGGAGCTCCCACAATAGGAAGCAATTACATGGTGTGGAACACCCCCAGTAGCAAGTAAATACCAATGTTATAAGATATGGCCAAACAAAAAAGAGTAGGTAGAAGTATAGAAAATTCAGGGGGCTGGAGGGAGGGTAACCAGGACTGCAACAGTGAATACATTCAAACATCGACATTTATGGTAAGTGTACACAACTGTACTATGTTCTTCGTGTTTCACTATTGCAGTCATCACATTTGGGTTGATTCCCAAAGCTAAGGATGGGTGGAGGCAGTCAAGAAGAATTAGGGCTGGCAAGCAGGCCCTGTAAGACTGCTGTGGCAAATCCAGCTCTGGATTTAGAAAAGATAGGTAAGTGGTAATGCTTGGTGAAGGTGTGTACAGAGCTCCAGGTTGCAGCTTCCAGGATGTCACTGGTAGGGACTCCCCTGGGAAATGCTGTAGAGGTTGATGTAGCCCAAGTGGAATGTGTTCTGATCCCCTGTGGGGAAGATTTCCCATGGTGTTTGTAGCAGAAATGGATGCAGTGTGCTATCCATTTAGAAATGGTTTGCTTTGAAATGACCTTGCCCTCTGTCCCTGTAGCAAAGCTGACTAGCAGCTGGTCAGATTTTCTGAAAGGTTTAGTCCTGTCCAGATAGAACCTAAGCTGCCTGTGCACATCCAGGGAATGCAGGATCCTTTTCCCTTTATTCTAAGTATTAGGGAAACAGGTTGGCAAATGAATGGATTGGTTTAAAGCCACACTAGACACCACCTTGGGCATAAATGATGGGTTAGTCCTGAAGGAAACTCTGTTCGCATGGAAGACAATGAAGGGTTCCACAGCCACAAGGGCCTGCAATTCAGACACTCTTCTTGCTGAAGTGATGGCTAGAAGTAAAGCTGTTTAGTGGAATTTTAACTCTGCTAAGGCAGCAGGTTCAAAGGGTGGAAGCATGAGTTTTTCTAATACAAAGTTAAGGTCCCAGGCTGGAGTGGGAGCTCTCCTGGGGGGTGTCTTAAATTTTTGGCTCCTCTCAGGAACTGTTTGACCACAGGATGAGAGAAGAGGGATGGCTCAGTATTATAATGAGCCAATATGGCAGAGGCATGAATCTTAATTGAAGAGAAGGATAGGCCTTTGTGAAGAATTTCTGTTAAGTAATCAAGTATATGAGGTAAGCTGGACACAGTTGTGTTCATTCCTTGAGAGTGGCTCCAAGAACAGTATCTTCTCCACTTTTTTGAATAGGATTTTTTATACTAGGCCTCCCTGCCTGAAGGATAACATCCAGCACCTGTTTACTGAAGGTTGCTGGTGATGAGTTCAGGGGATTAGCCAGGCTGCTAAGTTCAGGGTTTGTAGCTGAGGATGCAAAATCTGGCCCTCCTGCTGGGACAGCAGGGAGGGGGTCTGAGGCAGGTGCCATGGTGGCAGTACTGTCAGACTGCGCAAAAGTGGGTACCAGTGCTGGCATGGCCAGTCTGGTGGAATCAGGATTGTCCTTGGCTTGTTCTGTTTGATCTTTGGTAGAACCTTCGAGAGGAGGCGCAGAGGGGGAAGGCAGTGACTGAAAGGTCTTCCCATGTAAAGGACAGGGTATCCACTTTCCATGCTTGGCTGTGGGAAGTTCTGGCGCAATATTTGCTCAATTGATAGTTCTGAGGCGAAGCAAAGAGGTCCACCTCTGGTGCCCCCCACCTATGGATCAGAAGCATGAATAATTTGGGTTCCAGTTTCCACTCGTGTGTGTCCATTAGATTTCTGCTTAAGTCGTCTGCCAGTGAATTTAGTTTGCCTGGCAGGAACTGAGCTTGCAGATGCACTTGACTGCTCAAGGCTGTGTTCCACAGAGCCATGGCTAACCTGCAGAGTGGGTAGGAATGGGTTCCCCCCTGCTTGTTTATGTACCACATAACTGTGGTGTTGTCTGTCTTTATCAATAGTTGCCCTGGAAGAATAAGGCATTTGAAGGCTGTCAGAGCATTCTGTACAGCTAACATTTCTTTTTGACTGATATGCAGGTGCATTTGCTTTGGGCTCCATTTGCCTTGAATACACTGTCCTGCCATGTGAGCCCCCCCATGTATAGTCTGATCTGTCTGTTGTTAAGAGTTTGGGTGGCAGGGGGTTGAGTGAAAGGGAGTCCTTTGTTGTGGTAGCAGGCCTCTGCCCACCAAAGGAACTCTGCCCTTAGGCAAGGAATGATAGAAATCATTGTTTCCAAGTCCTGAGAATGTTGACACCAGAGACTTTTTAAGTACCACTGAAGTTTCCTCATATGCAGTCTTGCATATGGAATTAGTAGAATGCAAGAGGCCATGAACCCTAGGGCTTGCAGTATTTTTCTTGCAGATAGCTGGGTTTTGGTGGCCAGTAGATTGAAGTAGTTTGCCATCTGGGAAGTTGTGTTTAAGCTTGCTCCCAGGAATACAATCTGATGGCTGGGTACCAGATGTGATTTATTTTCGTTGATTGTGTACCCCAGTGAAGTTAGAAGTCTCTTTACAAATGTCAGGTGCTGGAGTAGCAATTCCTGACTGTCCGCCTGAATCAGGAAATCGTCCAAGTATGTGTAAATTTGAAATTTTCTCTGCCTGCAATATGCAATGGCTGGAGCTAGGCATTTTGTGAATACCTTGGGTGTAGTAGATAAGCCAAAGGGAAGTGCAAAGAACTGGTAGTGCATAGAGCCTGCCCTGAAACGCAGATATTTTCTGCAAGATTCCCTTATGGGGATGTGCAAATAAGCTTCTTTTAAGTCCAGGGTGGCTAGCCAGGAGTCCTTGGCTAGCATAGGAAGCAGCTGTTGAAGAGTAAGCATTGTGAACCTTGGAACCACCATGAAGTTGTTGAGAACAGACAGATCCAGGATAGGGCACCAAGAGTTTTCTTTTCTGGGTACCAAAAACAGTCTGGAGTAAAAACCTTGCCCTCTTTGCTCTCCTGGGACAGGTTGAATAGCCTTGATACTGAGAAGAGAAAGTACTTGCTTTTGGGCCTCTGCCCACTGGTATGGGGGGAGGTCTGGCCATCTGCTTGGGGTTGGCAGTGAGTGGAAGTAGAATCTGTATCCCTGGGATACAATGTTCAAGACCGATCTGTCCTGGGTGATGTACTCCCAGTTTTCTGCATGCAGGGCGAGTTTTCCTCCTAAGGGTGCAAGTACTTGGGCAAGGCTTGGAAGAGTTAAGGATAAGTCATTACAAGATTTTACCAAAGGAAGGTGGCTTACTACTCCCTGTTTTAGAGGTGGGAGCACTCCATTGCTTAGATCTGTGCATACCCTGAGACTGTAATCTTGGTGGTCTGCTGCCCCTGGGCTTGGACTGAGAAGGTCTGGGAGGGAGTGGAAAGGACCAGTTTTTAGAAGGCCAATACCTACTGAATCTAGGTGGCTGTACGTGTAGGAAATATTTAACAGTTTGCATAGATTTAGCTTTTTCCCCCAAATTTTTGAGGACTTTTTCTGCTTTACTGCCAAACAAGCGTTCTTGGTTTAATGGTGCATCTAGTAATTTTGCTTTGACATGGTCTGGTAAGATTTGTTCCTTAAGCCACGCATGCCTTCTAAGAACAGACTCAGTGACAGCAGCCCTGCAAGATGTTTCTAAGGCACCAAAACCACATTGCAAAGTATGTTTTCCAACTTGGTTAGCAGAATGCATTAACTCTTGTAAATCTTTATGTTATGCACCATCATGAATCAACATAATTTTCTGTTTAATTAGCTCCATAATATGCTGCTAATCCTTAAACATATGAAACTGGCAATTTAAACCTCTGATGGCAAGAGTAGCAGAGGTGTATACCTTCTTACCCCATCTGTCTAAAGCCCTAGAGACCCTGTCCGAAGGGGTAGGGGTTTTGGCTGTAGTAGCCTTAATGACTTTATGTCCCTGGGAAATGATCTCTGGATCCACAGTAGGATTCTTAAAGAGGAATTTGTGGGAGTCAGGTACACTGCAATACCTGTCAAGTTTCCTGGGAGATGGAAGCAAAGTATCAGGGGTAAGGCTGGATTCCAAGAAGACAGCATCTACAATTTCCAGAACAGGAGGAATAACTAGAGGCCTGTGCTAAGGCAAGTTTAAAAATTCCCCGAGTCTCTTTTTGGACTGTGGGTAGTCCTGGCACTCCCAGCGAAAATGCTCTCTAAAAGTATGCAGGGTTTCACCAAAAGAAAAATCTTCTGGTGGGGAAGCAGAGGGAATGAAATCCTCTGCATCAGAATCCTTATAGGAAGATAAAGGTATGTCCTGGTAATCAGAAGGATCAGAGTCAACAGACTCATGATCTAAAGAATCAGAAGGAAAATCAGTTCTTGGTCTTTTTGAGGGGGAAGGCTGGCTTCCCCTAATTAAAGTTATAAGATCTTCAGCCATTCTAAGCATTTGTTTTTGAGGCATGTGAGCCTGAGAATGTGCTTTGGTCGTTGGTTTCCTAGGCGTAGTGCAACCGCTGGTATTTTAGGTTTGAAACAAAGTCATCGGTTTAATATGAAAATCGGAAGGCCTGAATACACCCTCAGAAGCTGGTGCCTGCACAGCGGCTCCAGACCCATCCAAAGTAGAGACATCCGCAGGTTCCATAGTCGAAGAAGCATCTCGCAGTATACCAGACTCCCAATGGGTCTCAGTAGAGGCCTGCGAATCTGTAGAAGAGGGTATCAGAGGCTGCAAAAGCACCTCACTGAGTACTGACGGACTGGCGAATAGCTTAACGGAAGCCTCGTCGACAGTTTTGGACCTATGCGGTCTGTCTTTATCCTTACATTTTTTCAGAAGATAGGTAGTCAGATAGCTTATCGAAACCATTTTGGAATATGGAAAATGAGAGCAAAAGAATTTAGGAACAAAAATAGCCTGACAATGAATAGTTCGGGCATTGAACAAGGCACAAAATCGACAGCGAGGAACGTCATGGTCTGGGCCTAACAGGTGACACAGTAAGAATGAAAATATCTGTGAGGTATTTGCTTTCCACAGGCCAGACAATTATTAACTTTTTCTGACATTGGTTAAAGCAAGAAAAAATTATCCCCAATGGGGTACTTATCTTTTAGAAGACTTCAGGTCTGAAACTCGAAAAATAAAAATTTCAGAAGGCGGACGACCGGCACTTGCGAACTGCTTCTGCTCTGGACACTGCACGGCAAGAAAACCTGATATATTGGTGTCGGCTGCATGTTTTATACCCCTGACAACCTGACGTCATGTTAGAAGCAACAGCATCCAACGCAGAAATCCCAAGACTCTGGCATTCAGGCCGACTGAGGGCTACCTGCAGACAGATAACCCAAATGTGATGACTGCAACAGTGAAACACGAAGAACATCTGGGGCATCTAGTGAAGAGGGTTTTTTTCCTAATATATGTACATTTGTTTATTTTTTGTATTTATCTGAGGGATTATACTGTTACAAAAGGTATTACAAAATGCAACATGTCCAATACAAGACATTGTGGTAATTTTACATGGAATAGTAAAATGCCATTCACAGAATTAGATGAGAATGAAATTTTGGGGAGGGTTAAGTACCTAAATAAAAGGTCATGCAATAAGACAGTTAAAGTGAAATATGTTGAAATGGATGCATTTTGCAGGTTAAACTGGAATATGAGTGGCATTATAAATATAGAGAAAATGCAGAGACTATTTTCTTGCTCCCAGAGTAGTGCGGTGCAAATAACAATGTTGCACAAAACTCATTTAGATAGGACTGAATATGTAAGCTTCCTAAAGAAGGGATGTTAGGGGGAGTTACTGAGCTGAATACCATGGGGACAGAAAGAAGAGGATGATGATATAATTAGGGAGAGGGGATTTTCTTAGTAATAGAGAAAGGAAAAAGGATGGACAATTTACAGGGGGTACCTAGTAGAACTACTACACAGATGGTAATGTTTCTCAAGATTATAGAAAAAAATTCCCCTACTAATAATAAAATACAAGAGCACTGACCTGGGAATAGCTATACATTTAATGCATACTGTGGATAAAGCTGCAGTTAAGAATTCAGTTTAAAAAACAAGAGAACTTTGCCAGCTAGCAGGAATTGCTTAAGGAAACAGAATACTACCCTTCATTTTATTACAAAAGGAATAAAAATATCAAATAAACTTTTACAGAACCCTCTACTACAAGGAGTATGACTAGCAAATTACTGTGGAGGCATATAGATCACCAAGGTTAAAAAAAAAAAGTGTGAATTTCAAGAATTTTTTTTTCTTTTTTTAACTGGAAACCTCTTCTCTAATAGTGGTCTTTGGAGCACAAGGACTGAGGCTTACATATTTAATTATTTATAATTGCAATGTAATTTATCAGCTTATTCTGTTAACTCCCAAGATTTTAAAACATGTTTTGTAGTTTTGATGATCGGGTAATTAGATAATACAACACACTAGAAGTTGATTTTAATCAATTCAAAGAAGTCTTTATGATGAACGTTCTTACTACTAATTAAAAAATTCACCTATGTCCCCTTTGCATTTTATTCAAGATTACTGGTTGTGTTAAGAAATTTATTAAAACTAGAAATGTTCAGGTGAAGAAGTCAGTTTAATTAGACCAAAAACTGAGAGTGGTTATAGTTGTGGTTTACTTCACAAAAACAAGATTAGAAGGTATATAAAGAAGATTTGTTGAACTGTTTGGTGACATGCAGACAATGTCATAACAGGACAGGTTCTCTAAAGTGGGAATGTTTTCAGCAAATTACAGTTAAGGGTATGGGGATTTGATCCTAATATGTAAGATCAGATAAGACCTGTTTTGCGGGAAAGTTTGGAGTTACAAAGGAGAAAGAAAACAAATCAAATTAGTTTGTTAGTAACATTTCATGAGAACAAAAAGATGGCAAACCGTCTCTCCGAAAGGGTGTTTAGCATCTGGAATTTCTTGCCAATTGTAAAAAAGTAGTGAAAGCCTGAGATGTTTAAGACTGCTATACAAGAGCTTTATGGTCTAAACTGATGTAACACTTCAACAAGAAAATAGGGTAATTACTATGAATAACTGCATTTCATTTAACTGACATGATTATTCAATTGCAAACATTTAAAACCCTGGGAGGTCACATCTCAAAACAGTGGTACTCCCAAGGTCACAAAATACCCTACCCACTTGTACAGCAATCTCCCATAGTCCCAAATTATACATACACACACAGACACACACACACACACACACACACACACATATATATTTATGCATGTGTATATTTGTATATACCTTTCTAAACATACTGGAAAATATTAAGATAGAACCAAACACCCTAATACTGGGTGATTTTAACTACCCTGCCATTAACTGGGAAAGCTACTCATGTACCAACACCTTTGGTTCTTGGAATTCATAAATTCCAACGCCCTGGATCAACTAATCCATAGTCCCACCAGGGGCTCCAATATCCTAGACCTGGTCATTACCAACATGAGAAATCGATGCTCCACACCTATGGTCACCCCCTCGTTAGTCACGTCTGACCATAAGCTAATCACCCTTAACATCCACATCCCACCCCACCCCCAGTAAGGAAAGCTCCATAAAAACTTCTCCAAAGCCAACGGCATGCTACTCAAGGCAGAAGTGACAAACTTCATGACACCCATGCAGGCGGAGCTGAAAGTTCAACTGCTGAATCCTACACTAAGGCACTGAGCACATCCACTCATGCATAACTCGTCATCCCAAACAGAACCGAGATGCTCTCCTCCAAAAAAGGAAGCCAAGCTGGTGGTCCCCTGCCATAAACAAAACTTTACAACAAAGGAAGAAACTGTTGCAGAAAAGAGGAAAATCCCAGGATGCAAAAACTTCCTTACCAGCCTCAGTAAGAAACTGAGATCCCTCATAAAATCCTCCAAAGCTAGTTACGAAAATAAAATTGCCAAAGATTCCAAAGACAACAACAAGGCATTCTATAACTATGTCAAGAATCTAAATGGCAATGCTCAGATCTGCTCTGAGCTAAAACAGAATG